>NW_023276806.1:53711786-54011786 GCF_003668045.3 Cricetulus griseus | reverse complement strand
ACCTGCAGTGGGGGAGAACTGCAACAGATTACTTATGTTTTTATTAAAATAAAATGTAAAGCCAGGCATGGTAGTACATGCCTGTAATTTCAACAAAGGCGGGGTAACCTTCCTTCCAGGACTACATAGTAAGCTCAAGATCAGCCCGAGCAATATAGCAAGACTGTCCAAAAAATACAACAAAAAGTTACACTTTTTTAATGAAAATTTTAAACTGATTAGATGGCTCAAGATGCAACAGAAGCCTGGCAGCCTGAATTCAATTCCCAGAACCCATGTAAAGGTGGGAAAAGGGAACCAACTCCACAAAGTTGTCAGCCTGTGCTCTGTGGTACTTGTACCCACCCACATACATCATGTGTGTGTGAGTGTGCTCACACACACACACACACACACACACACACACACAATTTTTTTAGAAATGAAAAAATAGTAAAATTTGCAGAATTTATACATGAAACTTAATACTTCTATTTTAATCAAGAAATTTTTCACATTTTCAAACATAAAATTATTATTTAATTTCACTAATTTCTTATTGCCTAACCTTTAAATGACTTAATAAATTTGGCAATAATCATTAGAAGCATACCAAATTTGAAGTTACAACTCAAACGCTATTTTAGCACTTATTTATAGATGATTTATTATACCTCTCTGAACCTTGCCTTCTGCAGTTGTAGTACCAATACTCTCCACAAAGTATTGGGAGGAGCAGATTAGTGTTTGTAAAACTCAGCACAACTCTTAACAATGACTCATTCCCCAAAACAGTTGTTCTAGGAGACTGGAGAGATGGCTCAGCAGTTAAGAGCACTTGCTGCTCTCGAGTAGATCAGAGTTTGGTTTCAGGCTCAGAACTGCCTGCAATACCAGCCCCCAGGCAATCCAATACCCTCTTCTGGCCTACACACACACACACACACACACACACACACACACACACAGAGAGAGAGAGAGAGAGAGAGAGAGAGAGAGAGAGAGAGAGAGAGAGAGAGAGCACTATAATTTTTTGTTGTGGCTCAGGCAGATATAGTGGCACATGCCTTTAAACCTAGCATTCAGGAGGCAAGGGGCAGATGAAGCTCTCTGAGTTTGAAGCTGACATGGTTTAGTAAAGAGATCCAGGAGCCAGGGTTACATAGTGAAACCTTGTCTCAAAGTAAATAAGTAAATCTTTTTAAAAAAAAATTATTCTAAGCCTGGCAGTGGTGTCATATGCCTTTAATCCAGCACTCTGGAAGCAGAAGCAGGTGGATCTCTGAGTTTGTGGCCAGCCTGGTCAACAGAGCAAGTTCCAGGACATTCGGGGCTACCCAGAGAAGCCCTGTCTCAAAAAGCAACACAAAACAAAAAATAAATAAATAAATAAATATTCTAATGGTTTCCAGATCTCCATGTTCTAAATTAAGGTGAAATTCAAAAATAGACTTTTTCATGAATACAGAGGAAATTAAAGTGTGGGAAACAATAGCTTTCATGTCATTTTCTAATCATCTAAGTCTTTGGTAAATACACTTTCTCCAGCACTCTGACAAGGTACATATTAAAGCATTAATTTTGGCACTGCTTGAATAATGACAATAGTTCATCAGATTTGCTTTTAATAGGAAGACACAAAAAGTGAAAGTTATGAGGAAAAATGATCAAAATATAAGACTATTCCTTATGGGTAATTTGTTAGTTTTTGTTATTTCCTGAGAAGAAACTCCAAAAAGGATGTCTTTAAATAGCACTAAACAGGAAACCACAATTTTGAAGCTGGAAGTCATTTGGAGGGGAGAAGGTCACCCTAGAGGCTCTCATATTTTGTAGCTTTATCCCCTCCTTACAAGATAAGAGCTGGCCCAATGGCGCATTCCTCAGGAGGCTGAGGCAGGAGGCATGTGAATTTGAGGCCAGCTTGGGATACACAGAGAGACCTCGAGTCAAAAAGAAGGAAAAATATCATCCCAAAAGAAAACAGCAAAAAGGGAAATGGATTTTGTTGTTTTACATGTATTTTGGAAAGTTTTCTTTGATTTGTTTGTTTGTTATGTTTTTTGAGATTAAGTTTCCTGTAGCCAAGCTGGCCTTGAGCTACTGATCACTGTGCCACCATACCGAGCAAAAATGTGAACTTTCTGAAGAGGGCACAAGATCTCATAACAAATGGTTGTGAGCCACCACGTGGTTGCTGGGAATTGAACTTAGGACCTCTAGATGAGCAGCCAGTGCTCTTAACCTCTGAACCATCTCTCTAGCCCCAAAATGGAATTTTTTAATCATGCAAAAAATGTATATAGATGAAGCACTTCTGAGTATCTGAAATTATTTTTTTAACTTTTCTTTGGTGTGTTACTCATATAAGCTCTTTAAGATTTCTCCCTCCATGAAGATGATTCCAATAGTGATATGCCTGAAAGTTGTATCCTGTTTCACCTTGTGGATCTAGGCTCCTTTAAAATTGCACCAGCCCACCCTTCCACCCAGTTCTCTGCTGGTACAGCAACAGTCATTTTTGGTATGTATGAAGCAGGAGCAATACCTCTGAATAAGTGTACTTTCAATATGAAGTTTCCCTTGAGGAGTAAAAGCCCCAATAATACCAAGGTATATGACTGCTTTTCCACTACTATAAGTCAATTGACTCCCCTTGTATATAAAAAGAATTCTGAGTTGGATGTGGAGGTATACTCCTGTAATCCCAGCCCTTGGTAATGGAGGAAGGAAGATGAGGAGTTCAAAGCCAGCCTCAGCTACACAGTGAATTCGAAGCTAGCCACAATTACATAGTGAGTTCAAGGCCAGCCTAGGCTACATGAGGCCCTATGTCTCAAAAACAAAAATGCTGTTGGTCTAATTTGTGTACTAACTTTAGCAATACCATCTATTTCTTTCTAAGCTTCTCTTTTGAGTCTCAATTAGATATTGGAACAGTGCAGTTGAACATGGAATACTGAAGTTGTTATTCACCTTACTTTAAAATTGATTGTGTTTATCACTAAACTTCATGTAGCATGGCATTAAATAACTAAAACAGACTGAAAATTAAAAATCAACCAGCACTGTTTACATAAGATTTTCCTAGTTAAGAGATCACTTGACAAGTCATACCGAACCAAAGTGGTGCCAGTCTGAACACACCAAAGTACCTTATAATAATGCCACTGTCAGGGTTCATGTTATAAATAACAACATTCTAAAACCACATTCTTCTAACACTGGTGTTAAAAAAGACGTTCAAATATTGGCTACGTCAAATCTGTTCCCATCAGACCTGGACCAGTTATAATCCAGGATGTATGGGAGATGCTTACGTAAATTACCCTCTTGCAAAGAGAGGCCTTTCAAAATACAAAGCACCTATCTGTTTTATGTGCTCATAGTAATGCTTGCATCATTTTCTATCTCAGAATTTTCACAAAACTTCAGGCTCTTAGTGTTTAATTTCACTACAATGTTTTTATTTACAAGTTTTATGATAAAGCCCTTAAAATATTTAATAGGAAAATTATATATAGATACATAGCAAAATAAAACTTTTAAAAATAAAATGTTAATAAGTTAGTTTTAAAGCATTCAATAGAGTCAACAAGATGGCCCCCTTGTGTAAAGCCGCTTGCCATCGTAATGACTCGATGAGGGACACCACATGATGGAGAGAGAGAGCCAACTCCCTGCAGCTGTTTTCCACACTCCACACACACTCCATGGTCCATGCAGCTGCATGGGCATTCTCAGAAACCACACAAATAAATAAATAAGACATAATATAATTATTAAGACACTCAAGTAGATCATTAGTGAACTAGAGGCATGAGAAAGTTTCTGGCTGGCTGGAAAGAAAGGTTTCTGTGGATCTGGAAGGATTGTGTCTTGTTATCTTTCATAGTAAATATTTATTTAAAACAAAATAGCTTAGCTAGAAGAGGACTTTTTATCAAGATAATCAACTTGGCATGAATAAAAAAATCTGTTTTTCCTTTAATGACTATAACTTAAAAAGTGTATTTTTCACAAATTGTCACTGGTTTTCTGCAAAAAAAAAAAAAATGCTTAATTCTACAAATGCCTTTGCATTTCCTCTTCAATCAAAAATTGGTCTCAAAAATTTTCATCTATCTAGAGTTTTAGCAGGGAAAAAACAATGATTCTCGAGAACTATATGTACATAGTAGGAATTTTTTTTAGATTTACTCTTGTAGTGTGTATCAATTGGGTTATGAATAAATGAATGGAATAAATCAATATAGCTGAGAAGTAGATTGCTTTAAAAGACAAATATTTTCATTTTTACAGTATTTCTAAAAGAATATCACACCATTACAAAAATGTTTCTGAATGGCAGAGTTGTTCTTTGATGCAAAATCACAAAAAAAGATTTTGCATGGCAGTGCACCTTGGAGTCAGGTTCTCCTGTCAGAATTTGCCCTAACTAGAGAAAATGAGAAGAACGTCTTTGAATAACATAAAGTAAGGTTTATTAATTCCTTAATAAGAATTTGTACTTTAGAATACAGAAGGCACTTTTACTGTGTATGTTAACCTATAGCTCTGATAGTAATTTATTGTCATACAATTAAATCATAAAATTCAGCTTTAACTATAGAATTCTGAATATTCATATCCAGTGCAGCTGCCATCACTGAGTAACTCCGGAGCACCTTAATGCCTTCCCCAGACCCCAAATCCATCAGATGTCACGCCTCATCCTCTTTCACTGGTCTCCTTCCCTTCTCAACAGATCCATCTAGCCTACTTAGTTCATGCAAAAAGAGCCATACAACCTTGCATGTGGTTTTAAAAGATAAAGTTATTTCATCCATATTATCTGAAATAATTTAATAGATTAATAATAGCAGAAAAACATAATAATATTTAGAAAATTATGAAATTAACATATTCTATATTTCAGAAATTAAAAAGTGTAATTTGCATCTATTTCCCTAGTCTAGTCTTTGTATTTATATCATCATAACATTTTCACCAGAGATGTCATAAACAGAACATATTTCATGTTGTTTTGAATCTATTTACAACCTAGCCTTTTAAAACTACAAATATTATCAGTAAGTTCTTGATTTAAAAACAGGTTTCACTTAGCAAATGGAACAGCAAGCATCATTCCTGGATAACTCACATTACTAGATCAACTGTCAACTAAATCCAACCACAGCCCAAAGTTGCTTTAAGCTTCTCTGGGCAAAAACGAAATTACTGTGTAATCTACTGTACTCCCAAAAATATACTATTTTTAAGGAAAATGACTTTTAGAGCTTAACTCATAGCAATAATCAGCTTTTTCAGTTTTGCAAAAAGGAACTTGTGAAGGTTTATTAATTCCTTTGTAAGAATTAAGGAGGCTAAAGATCTCAAAAATGCATTTTTTTTACCATTATACAGTTTAGTAAACATTTAAACTGACAGCAAAATTAACATTCATCTTCCATTCAGACAGCAGAAGGTTTAAAAATTGTCTTATTTTAGAGAAAGAAAACATACTCACAATTAGGTGGTGTTACTATGGTCTGTCCTCGAAGAGTGAGTACATAGATTTAGCAACTCCACTGCCTTCCCTGCTGAGCAGAGTGGGCACTTTCCCTACTTATCAGCAGCTGAATGGGGACACTGCATCCACTTAGGCTCCAGACACTCTGCAGAGCAGGGCTTCAGCTCTATCTCACAGACAAACTTCCCACACAATCCTCTCTTGGGTCAAAACAGGGGCAATTACAGGCTGACATAAATCAAGCTATAACTGGACCATCAGGGATGGAGGCCTTTGGGACCTGCAGGTCCCACTCTTCAGAGCTCCTTACCATTTACTTAACAAATGCTTTGTTTCCTTGGTTGAGTTTGATATTCTTCCACCTCAGCTATAAGGCATTGGGTCTCTACAAACCAAGTAATGTATGCAGAAATGGGGGGGGGGTGTGCAGGAAGAGGCGGGGTCCCACTGATTGAAAGATCCATTAACACAGGTGCTGGGATAGTTCAACTTGTTTGCCTTGTGTCTTCTTTTCCACACAGAAAAAGAAGATGCTAAACCAGTTTAAAATATGAATAATACCAGGTGGTGGTGAATAATCCCAGCCCTAGGGAGGAAGAGGCAGGTGGATCTCTGTGAGTTCCAGGCCAACCTGGTCTACAGATCGAGTTCCAGGACAGCCAGGGGTAACAGAGAAACACTGCCTTGAAATAAATAAATAAATAAATAAATAAATAAATAAATAAAATGATTTATAAATTAGTACAATGGTCAATATATATATATATATTATATATATATATATATTATTCTCTGTGTTCCTCTCCTCTTCCATTAAAAACGTGTAATAAAAATAAATACTAGTGCTTGCTTAGGTTCTCATAGCTAATTAATAACAGAGATGAGATTCCATAAAAATCCGTCACTTACATAAACAAAGTGTGTGGGCCCCAGGCTCATGCTCTTACCCCTTCGAGGCATTCTTAAGGAGGCAAGGTTCCACTGTTAAACTCTGATTTTGTTGGTCACATGTTCTCTAATGTAATGACTTACCTGCTATGTCTGACTCGATGCTTTATTCTTAGTCCAGTTTCTGACTTTGCAATTGTTATACTCATGCTGAGTTCTTCTAGTTCCTGTTTCCACAGGGAAGAATTCATGATGAGCCCTCCAAGTCATGGTACATTAAACTGTGCTGCTTTTGTCTGTGTTTTTGTTTTACTCTGAGACAGAGTTTCATATGGCCCAGGTTGGCCACCATCTTGCAATATAACTGAGGATGACCTTGAACCTCTGATCCTCCTGCCTCCCTCTCCCATGCTCTGGAATTACAGGCATTGAACACTGTAATACTCACTTCTTTAAAAACAAAAAAAACCCACATTTTTTTGATTATTTGGAATTTCACATAATGTACCCCATCACCCTTACTTCCCAGTCTTCCCAGGTCATTCCCCAACCCTTGTGGCCCCCCAACCAAAAAAAAAAAAGATTTTAAAAAAATCTGTGTTAGCCATCTATTGTGGAGAGCTATACTTTGGCATATTGTACCACAATTTTTTTTATAATTTATTTAACTTTATTTTAAGTGCTTTGGTGTGATGATGTCAATCCCCTGGAACTGGAGTTACAGCTTGTGAGCTGCCATGTGGTTGCTGGGAATTGAACTCCGGTCCTCTGGAAGAGCAGTCAGAGCTCTTAACCACTGAGCCATCTCTCCAGCCCCCTTTATTACAATTTTTGAAAGTCCTTCTTCATGGCTTGTTACTTTGGGGGAGGTGTGTCACAGAATCCTTCTGTGTCTCTCATTTGATTCATTTGTGCTGATTATAAAGTATTTCAGAGAGAGGGTCAAACTGCTTATGGGAGTGAACACTCTTCTCTGTTCCTGTGAACTCTCTTCTCTGTGTCCTCTTGCTGTGCCACTATAACCACAGTGCACATGGACACTCAAACAGTGCTGAAGAGAGCAAAGCACAAGGCTCCTACCTGCCTGTGCTCTAAAGTCATCATCCAGTTCCTAACTGTGATGATGAACGTCGGTTATGCCAATAAGTTGAAATCACTGATGACCACAGAGATGGCAAAATCAGTGTGAACCTCACAGGCAGGTTAAACAGGTATGGAATGATCAGCTTCAGATGTGATGTGTAGTCACAAGACCTAGACAAACAGAAGCATAGTCTGTTCCCTCCTTGTCTGTCTGATTTCATCATACTAACAACCTTAGGGGCATATGGACCATGAAGAAGCAAAACGAAAACACAGGAGAAAGAAAACACTGAATTTCTTTTCCTGGGGATATAAAATATACATATAAATAAAGTGCATCAATAGACAAAACTTTAAAAACTAGCAATCATACATTGAAGAAAAACAAACATATAGTGCTTGGTTTGTTTTCAAAACAATGTTGAATTTAATAAATATTTATTTATATTTATTTGTTCTCATTTTGTTCATTGTTTTAGACAAAGTCTCTATGCAGTTTAGGCTGTCCTTGAACTCATGGTCTACAACTCAGAAGATGGAGACAGCAGGAGTGCAAATTCAAGGATAGTGTTTAAATACATACATATATAATATAACATACATAAATACATACATACATACATACATACATACGTGGCTGGTGGGATGGTTCAGTAGGTAAAGGAGCTTGCCACCAAGCCTGATGACCAGAGTTTTATCTCTAAGACTTACATGGAAGAGGTAGAGTGCTGACTCCCACAAGATGTCCTCTGAGCTTTATACAGGTGCTATGGCATGCGCACTCATGCTTGAATGAGTTCATATCCACATGCATGTATGCACACACTCAGAAATAAGAATATGTAAATGTAAAAATAAATAAAATTATGTATTGTCCATCAAATACATGCACTTTTATTAATCAAACCATCTTAACAATCCATAGCCTTAATTCTGCCCCTAACAACAGAAAATTAGTTTGAGTCATTATTATATAAAATGAGGAGGACTGCCACATGCTTGCTGCCAAGGGCGCCTGAGTTCATTCCCTGAGACCCACATGGTGGAAGCAGAAAATGAACTCCCAAGAGATGTCCTCCGACCTCTACTGGTGCACCTGTTGGTCTCTCCCTCCCCATCTCCCCACCCTTTCTCTCTCGTCTCTCTGTGTGTGTCTCTCTGTGTCTCCCTGTCTCCTCTGTCTCTATCTCTCTATCTCTGTCTCTGTCTGTCTGTCTGTCTCTCTCTCTCTCTTCTCTCTCTCTCTCTCTCTCTCTCTCTCTCTCTCTCTCACACACACACACACACACACACACACACACACACACATACACACATCAGTGCAATTTATACATTGTATTTGAGTAAATCAGCCTGTTGATAGTAACCCTTCAGAAACTCAGGAAATTGCTTGTCCTTCACCTTTAGGCTAACACCATTTACATCTTACATATTCTCAGGAACAATGTAATCTCTTAAACCCAGATCATCCCTGAGCTCCTCCAGTTCACTAACAACCAACACCCTAATTAGTTTTACAAATGATCATTTATTCAGAATTATTCCGTTGCAGATTTTTACACACGCTTCCCTGGTTTATAAAAAACACACTGTGAGATTAGTACAGTGTTCATTCCAAGAGACTTCAAGACATGTGTAAATATATGTCAATATTTTTAGGTAGGGAAACAAAACACTTTTTCAAACTTTGCACAGGCCACTGTCACCTGCGTTCTACTTATAATCACACAGTTCACTGACATGCTCCAAAAGGGTAGGTGTATAAATCTCTTAACACTTATTCTATTTAGACTGTCAATCAGTGCACAGCCATGCTAAATAGACAGGAATTTTATTTATGGTAAATATTAAGACTGTTGCCTTGCCAGCAACGATCTGAAGGACTGGAAATCTAACCCACTTGTTTTATTTATGTATCTGTGTTTGATATCATTACTTGATTGACTGCTGTGTAGAAACAATCACATGTGGTTTTAATTTGCATCGGTCTCATGGATAATCATGCTGAACATCTCAGGTCTCATTTGCCACCCATCCCTCACTTGCCTGCATTGAATTGATTATCTTTTCACTAATGATATTTAAACTGTCTTTAGACATTAGCCAGCCCTTTGCTGCCTTTGTGAATTGTAATATTTTCCCAGGCCATAGCTTCACATCCTCTTCTAAGGGTCTTTTGCAGAGTAACATTTTTCCATTTTGATTATCTACAGTCTATCAAATGGTTCTCTTATGGATCCTACTTCTAACATTAACCCTAAAAATTCTATGCCTAGCTCTATATACAGAAGAGTTTTCTCCTTATTTTTTAAGTTTTATTTTTAAGTCTCCTACTTGTGTTTGGATAACTTTTTTCCAGTTTTTTTGTTGTTGTTTTGTTTTTTGTTTTTGTTTTTGTTTTGTTTTGTTTTAAGACAGGGTTTCTCTGTGTAGCTCTGGCTGTCATGGAACTCACTTTACAGTCCAGACTGACCTCAAATTCAGAGATCCACCTTCCTCTGCTTCCCAAGTGCTGGGATTAAAAGTGTGTGCCGCTATACCCAGCCTAGGTAACATTTTTATAAGATGCTAGCTTTAGGTTAAGGGATCTCAGGGGCATTGCTTTTTTGTCTATGAATGTTCAATTCCATTTTGCTGGAAAGATGTATTTACTGAAACCATTTGTTGTGAAGATATTTTCTCCATTGAACTGTTTCACCCATTTGTCAAAATTCAGTTGAGAATATTTATGTGGATTTCTATTAGTCTCCACACTGTTCTTGTTACTCCACATATACATATAGCTGATTCTATCAGCCTGTCAAAATTTTAGCTCTCTATTACCTCTACTTTTTAATGCAATTTTCAAATTTAAAAATAATCCCAGCACTTGGGAGACAGAGACAGGCAGATCTCTGTGAGTTCAAGGCCAGCCTGGTATACAGAGTGAGTGCCAGGACAACCTCCAAAGCAATACAGAGAAACTCTGTCTCAAAACAAAACAAAACAAAACAAAAAAAGCTGCAAAAGCCATCTCAGTGAGGTTTTTAAAGGAATTATAGTGAACCTGTTGGATGCAGTAAACATCCGTGCTTTATTCCCAACCTTAATTGGGAAAGAGAAAAGTTTTGTTTTTGTTGTCGTTTGATTGGTTGGTTGGTTTTTGGTTTTGAGGTTTGCTTGTGACAGGGTCTCTCTACAAATCCTCGGCTGTCCTGGAGCTCACTCTGTAGACCAAGCTGTCCTCAAACTCACAGAGATGTGCCTGCCTCTGCCTAGATAGTGCTTTAATTAAAGGTGGGTGCCACCATGCCTGGCAGGGTCTCCTCATGTAGCCTAAGCTAAATGTGAACTCCCTAGATACCCCAGGCTGGCCTTGAGTGGTCTGCCTGCCTCAGCCTTTCCCAGGGATTACAGTCTGTGTACCACATGCAGCTAGCCCTCTTGCCGGTGTGAGGCTAGTGAAAGGATTTTGTAGACGCTCTTTATCAAAGTCTCCTCTGTTCCTAATATTCTACATGAATATTATTTCACTTTAATCCTTGATCAAAACTGTATCGTTCCCTGCTCAGTTGCAGGTGGGACTAGGAAATGACTACTTCATTTCCTCAAGTCTCAAGCAGAGAGAAATTTGTAGCAATAAGGTCAAATAAGCCAGCTCATAATATCTGCCACATTATGAAGAGGGAAAAGGAAATTATGAGTAACTTCCAGGTTTCTGATTGGTGGGTTACACTAATATTTCTAAGACAAATAAGAGGAGAAATTGGTTTTTAATTTTAAAAAAGCAGTTGTGGAAATGTTGAGATTAAAACATTTGTGAAATACCTAGAGTGTTAGAGAATCTGATATTTAAAGCTTGAATTTAGAAAAGAGGTCAACACCCGGGGGCAATAGTCAGGAATTTTTCCGGATATAGATGGAGTTTAAAGTCATAGAAACCTTTAAGTATGTCTAGGAAGAGAGAAGTAGTAGAGTGTGAACAGAGGAAACACAATGTCTAAATGTGATTTGAAAGCCAGTTGCCAAATCCATTTAGTAGCTTAAAAGGTGAAATGAAAAAGCCAAACAGAATTATGTAAAGAAACAAGGAATTAGTGGGACAGTGGTGGCACATGCCTTTAGCCTGGTCTATAAAATCAAATTCCAGGATAGCCAGGGCTGTTACTTAGAGGAAAGCCTATCTAGAAAAAAAAAAAAAAAAAAAGAGGAAAGAAAGAAAGGAAGGGCGGGGCATTGGTGGCGCATGCCTTTAATTCCAGCACTTGGGAGGCAGAGGCAGGCTGCTCTCCGTGAGTTCGAGGCCAGCCTGGTCTACAGAGCAAGTGCTACACAGAGAAACCCTGTCTCGAAAAACAAACAAAAGAAGAAGGAGGAGGAGGAGGAGGAGGAGGAGGAGGAGGAGGAGGAGGAGGAAGAAGAAGAAGAAGAAGAAGAAGAAGAAGAAGAAGAAGAAGAAGAAGGAAGAAACTATCTAAAAACCAACCAAGGGGAATCATAAGCTTTTTGGGCAAGGTGCCCAACACTGTGGAACACTGGGGAGAAGCTAACTACAATGAAGAGAGAAACGTTCCTACTGAATTCTGCAACATATAGCTGTTGTCATTTATCCTAGTTACAATGACTTTCAAAGGAAAGAAACAAAAGCTATTCAACCCTAGTAGGGCCTTGCCTTCTATAGCCCCAATATTGAACAAAAAAAGAAAGGAAGAAAGAAAGAAAGAAAGAAAGAAAGAAAGAGAAAAAGAAATAAAAAGAGAGTATGTATGGTGGAAGAGAAGGTTTATTGTAGATAAAAGAGAGAATATAGCCAAAGGCACCTGAAAGGGTCCAGAGTGAACATGGCCAGACTCAGCTAGGCCATGTGAGGAGAGACGGAGAACAGGAGATCAGGAGACCAAAAGGACAAGAAGACTTTGTAAGAGCAAAAGGACCAGCATAGCCAAGATGGCTAGATGATGTAGGGAAGAGCAGCTGGGGGAAGGGCTGCCCAGCACCTGGGCTGGAGAGTTCAGGGTAGAAGGTAGGGTATGCTAGCAAGGAGGCCCCTATAGCAGGTAGGGACTGAGGGATGCTGGGAGAACTTGGAGGCCAGGTCTGTTTTGATATGCTAATAGGCACCTCAGTTAGCTTGTCCCAGATTTGAGACTAACAAATATAGCAAAGTATCAGGATGTAAACAGGTAAAGGCTTGGTTGGCACACAGTGCCTGGGCCTGCTCCTCAGCAAGAAATAAAGAAGGTATAGTCCCAGTACCTCATGCCCTTTATCGTACGTAATAAAATTGAGGTGAGCCCACGCATAGCCAGTCCTACATAATGTAAGTGGGAACCCCAGGACTCTTCTCTTAGACCCTGAGGTTTCGCGTGGGGGTAGCTAATACTCATTTTTGTTTTGTTTGTTTTTCGAGACAAGGTTTCTCTGTATCGCTTTAGAGCCTGTCCTGGAACTCGCTCTGTAGACCAGTCTGGTCTCGAACTCACAGAGAGTCACCTGCCTCTGTCTCCTGAGTGCTGGGGTTAAAGGCGTGCCTCACCAACGCCCCGCATCAACGCTAATACTCTTAAGAGTGATCTGAAGCTGACTGGAAATGAGCGGCTGAAGCTAGGGCACTGGGACTGTTGGGAAATAAGGGAAGGGAGCTCTTACTATCTAGGCCCACCTTGGGAAACTTGACTAATCATACAGAGTTAAGTTACCAGGGACTGGTTAAAATGGCGGGTTAGAAACACTGGGCGCCTTCTAATGCTGCCACGAGTCTGAAACAACACACCGAGGAAGCACATAGCTGCACGTTGTGAGTATTAGGAGGGTGACAGTCAAGAGGGGACAGTTAGAGACCAGGTAAACACCAGGGACACTGGGCTTTAAATTTGAAAAAAAATAAAAAAATAAGGTTTGAGGAGAAACAGGCAAGAAGAGAGCCCCTGCCACCATGCACCCGACAAAAGGGGAGCGTCCTTGTGCAGGGTGCCAGCCTGTGTTCACTGAATGATGGCGCTTGTGTCTGTAATCCCAGAACGTAGGAGGCTGGGGCAAGAGGATGGCCTAAGACACAAAAAGATCCTATCACAAAAACAAGAAGACATCAGTGATCGGCACAGGAAACTGAAGAGGGAACTCCCCCACACCCCTATCCACGCCCACTCATCGTAGCTTGCTCTGTGCCACAGTGGACACTCATCTTCAGAGAGTCTCAGAGTCAAACTCTGTAAAGCAGGAAACAGAAACCCTATGATTTACATCCCCTCTGAGACTGCTGAAGCGATCATCCACTCTGAGAACCAATGTGCTGATGACTTGGACACAGAGCTACAGACTTAGATCCACATGGTAAGAAGTGTGGGGACACTTCCGAGGGAAGCAGATGGTAATTTCAGCAGGAAACTGGTCCTCACCAATGAGAAGAGGGGAGCAAGACCAGTTGTGTGCATACAAAACAGAGAGCTGAAGTAGAGAGACCTTAGTTAGGCCTAGGGCGAGCAGGCTCGATCAGTGTCCAGGCCTGGCCTCACGCCTATCCCAGCATCACTTTATGCTGACTATAGAGTATACTCTCAAAGCTCCAGGGATAGTTGATGGGATGAAGCTGCTGCTGAGGCATTTCCCACGCCCACATGCCCAATGGCAGCACACCTCTGCTGCAAGCAGGTGCCCAACCCCCTAGTCCACAGGCTCAACTGGCACAAACAGTTTGAGGGCAGCTACTACACCTGCCACACTGTAGGTCCTACAAAGTCAACACTGGCGGGGCTCCAGCCAAGCAGCAGTCACAGTAGTGCAAGGGCTCTGGCTGGAAAAGTAGGACAGGCTCAGCATAGACCTTTCTGGTCTAGCCTGTTTAGGTTTAAGAGAGAAAATGACTCTTTATTCACACACACACACACACACACACACACACACACACACACACACAAACACACACACACACACATCAGATAAACTGTGGTGCTATAAGCCTAGGGAAAAAATGAATCATCTCCATCCTCTATCTGCCCAGCAAGAATGGAATCTCCTGCACTCTATACATAATCTTCTTTACTTCATTGTAGGGAAGCATTCCAATTTCCCCATGGTAATCTGGACAATCACCCCTCCTAACTCTGCTACTCCTTTGTTAGCCTGTTGGCCTGGAAGTCAATGGAAAGTTTGTTGTGGCTCTTGCCAGGAGCATTCCCTTCTCTGAAACCAAAACCTCTAGGCGGGCAGAACTTATGGTGGCAGGAACAGGAAGCCAAAGTTTTCCTAATGGGCCCCTAGAGGTGATAGTGAGTGGAACTATTTCCTCTTCCACCCCTTAATTCCTGGACCCATGGATCCTGGCTCTGGAAGAAATGGTACCATAAATTGGATGCTGATTCAAAGCATATACTGCCTTCTGGAGAACCTGCCCAGCCCTCCAGGCTTCTGCCACCTTATTTGTGTTATAACTGTGTCTTCAAAAGGCCATCCCATCTTTTGTTTGTTTGTTTGTTTTTGTTTTTCGAGACAGGGTCTCTCTGTGGCTTTGGAGGCTGTCCTGGAACTAGCTCTTGTAGGCCAGGCAAGACTAGAACTCACAGAGATCTGCCTGCCTCTGCCTCCCGAGTGCTGGGATTAAAGGCATGTACCACCAACTTCCCGCTGCCATCCCATCTTTTTATGAGGCCAGCTGCTTCAGGATGGTTGGGAATATGGGAAGACCAGCTGATTCCATGATTGTAGGCCCTCTATCACACTTATCTGCCTGAGAAGTGAGTTCCTTGGTTAGAAATAATACCATGTAGAAACCATGTCAGTGGATCAGGCATTCTGTAAGTCTATAGATGGTGTTTTGGCAGAAACATTACATGTAGGAAAGGCAAATTCATAACCTGAATAAATATCTACTCCAGTAAGGACAAAGTATTGTCCTTGCCATGGAGGAAGTGGTCCAATGAAGTCAACCAGACACCAGATTGCTCACTGGTCACCCCAGGGAATGGTACTGTATCAGAGGCTCAGTTTTGGTCTCTGATGTTGGCAGGTCTGGCATTCAGCAGCAGCTGTGGCCAGGTCACTCTTGGTGAATGGAAGTCCATGTTGTTGAGCCCATGCATAACCCCCACCTCTGCCATGATGGCTACTTTGTTCATGGGACCATTGGACAATGATAGGAATGATTAGGGAAAGAGGCTGACTGTCCACAGAATGGGTCATCCAATCTACTTGATTATGAATTTCTCCTCAGCCAAAGTCACCTTTTGGTGAACATTTACAGACATGAGTGTCTTCAGATCATTCAACCATTTGGAAAGATCTATCCTCATACTTCTTCCATAAATATCCTTCTCACCAATTTTCCAATCCCTGACCATCCAGCCAATCAATTGGCTACAGCTGTGGATCAGTGAACAACCGCACACCTGGCCATTCATCCTTCCAAACAAATTGTATGGCCATGTGTGCTGCCCAAAGTTCTGCCCCTTGTGAATATTTTCTTTTACCAGTATCTTTCAGGGTTGTTACAGAAAGGGGTTGTAATGCTGCAGCTGTCCACTTGTGGGTGGTGCCTGCATAATGTGCAGAACCATGAGTAAACCAGACCTAGCCTTCTCTTCTTCAGTCAACTGATCATAGGGAATACCCCAGAAAGATATAGGTACATTTTTTGACAACAGACAACATTGTACTGGGAGTAGAAACCATAGGCATCTTGGCAACTTCTTCATGAAACTTGCTTGTGTCTTCAGGGCCTGCTCAGACCCAATCACATATATACCATTTTCTTTTTTTCTTTTTGTTTGTTGTTTTTGGTTAGTTTTTTGAGACAGGGTTTCTCTGTATTGCTTTGGAGCCTGTTCTAGAATTTGTTCTGTAGATCCGGCTGGCCTCGCCTGCCTCTGCCTCCCAAATCCTGGGATTAAAACACCTGGCCATATATACCATTTTCATTTGATAAGAGATTGCTGCTGGATACATCCTTCTGTTTGACTTAGTGGATCAGATAACACCCAGCTCATAATGGGCAGCACAGGTCGAATGGTAACTTGGTGACCCATTGTCAAATGTTCAGTTTCCACTAAGGTACATTAGCAGGCCAAGAGCTACCTTTCAAGGGGAGAATAGTTTTCTGCAGATGGTGGTAGAGCCTTACTCCAAAATCCCAAAGATCTCAGTGATTCACCTAGAGCCAACTAAAGGCTACAGACAGCATCCCTATGTGCCACTAACACCTCAAATACCATCAGATCTGCTGAATCATGCGGTCCAAGTGGTAGAGCAGCCTGCACAGCAGCCTGGACTTGTTGAAGAGACTTCTCCTGTTCTGGGCCTCACACAAAGCTAGCAGTTTTCTGAGTCACTTGGTATATGGGTTGGAGTAACAAACTCAAGTGAGGGATGTGATGTCTCTGGAATCCAAATAGGCCCACATAACACTTCGCTTGTTTATTGGTGGTAGGAGGGGCCAGGTACAATAACTTATCCTTCACCTTACAAGGAATATCTCTGCATGCTCCACACCACTGGACTCCTAAGAATTTCACTGAGGTAGAAGGCCCTTGAATTTTGGTTGGCTTTATTTTCCATCCTCTGATGCTCATACGTGATACCAATGAGTTTAAAGTGGTTGCTGCCTCCTACTCACTTGGATCAACCAGCATAATGTCATCAATATAGTGCACTGGTAGGGTATTTTGTGGAAGAGACAGATGATCGAGATCCCTTCTGAGTTATGACACAGGGCAGGAGAGTCAATATGTGCTTGAGGTAAAACTGTAAAGGTATACTGCTGGCCTTGCCAACTGCAAACAAATTGTTTCTAATAGTCCTTATGGACAAGTACTAAGGAAAAGCATTTGCTAGAGCTATAGTTGTATACTATGTACCAGGAGATGTGTGAATTTGCTCAAGTAAAGACGCCACATCTTGTACAGAAGCTGCAATAGGAGTCACTACCTGATTAAGTTTTTTTTTTTTAATCTTTATTTATTGATTATGTATGCAATGTTCTGTCTGCAAGTATCCCTGCCGGTCAGAAGAGGGCACAAGATCTCATTACAGATGGTTGTGAGCCATCATGTGGTTGCTGGGAATTGAACTCAGGACCTCTGGAAGACCAGCCAGTGCTCTTAACCTCTGAGCCATCTCTCCAGCCCCCTGATTAATTTTTTGATAGTCAACTGTCATCCTCCACAATCCATCTGTTTTCTTCACTGGCCAGATAGAGGAGTTAAAGGCAGATGTGATAGGAACCACCACCCCTGCATCTTTGAAGTCCTTGATGGTTGTAAGGATTCAGGCATTATGCTGGCCTACCCCTGTCACCTGGCAGAATGCACTCAGGCAGTCCTCTGGTCAGCCCAGAGTTCCATGACTACTAGTCTGGAGGCAGGTGCAAAGGAAAACCTTTAAAAGAAAGACCCCCACCCACTTATGCTCTCTTTCTGCTCTCTCCTGCTCTGTTTCCTCCTGTTCTCCTGAAACAGACAGGACTTTTCCTATCTCCCTCTTCTCTTCTGTCCTCTGTCTCTGTGTCTCTTCCCCTCCCTTCCCTTTCTAATAAAACTTCTCACTAAGCTCTGTCTGCCTGGCATGTTTGTCCCTCCGCCTCGGTCACCCTTGCCTACCATGGAATCCACCAAGGTTCCCCATGAGCTTTTGCCCTAACAATGGTGGCACTAATTTCTGCAGTTCCTCCAGGGATACAATACTGCTTTGGATTCACTATTTCCCTTGACAGAGGCAATTTTTTAAATTAATTTATTTTATTTTACGTTTAAATTTTACATACCAATCAATCAGTTCTCCCTCCCTCCCTTCATCCCACTCTCTCCAGCTTCTCCTCATCCCATGCCCATCCACTCCTCAGAGAGGGTATGGCCTCCCATGGAGAGTCAACAAAATCTGTCCCATCACCATGATGAGGCCTGACCAAGGCCCTCCCCGCCTTCCTCGGGTCTAGGCTGAACAAGATATATTTCCATAGGAAATGGGCTCCAAAAAGCCAGTTCATGTACTAGGGATAGATCCTGGACCTGCTGCCAGCGGCTTCATAAGCTGCCCAATCCACCCACTGTCACTTGCTTGCAGAGGGTCCAGTTAGGTGCTATGCAGGTTCTGAAGCTGTCAGTCTGGAGTTGGTGAGCTCTCACTAGTTCAGATCAGTTGTTTCTGTGGGTTTCTGCATTGTGGTCTTGACCCCTTTGCTCATATTATCATTCCTCACTTTTCTTCGGCTGGACTCTGGGAGCTTGACCTAGTGGGTAGTTGTGGATCTGGAAGAGGCAATTCTAAAGGCTTCTATTTAGCATTTTCAACCATAATAGCCCTTACTCCACATGTGAGGAAACCAGTGTGAGAATTCTGCCAACTTCTAAGTGTATCTATCCCAATTATACATTCCAGAACTGGAGAAATAGACACAGGATGAGTTGGGGACCCACTGGATCGACCTACTGTGAGTCAGACTTCAGCCAAAATTCAATTAATCCTCTGGCCTCCATAAGCCCCTGCTTTAACTGGAGGACTACAATGTTTCTTGGGGTCTCCTGGAATCAGAATCAATTCAGAACCAGTATCCAACAGGCCCTTGAAAGTTAGATTGTTTCCTTCCCCCCAGGGTACAGTTAGTTACCCTTGTAAAAGGCCAGACGTCCCTCTGGAGAAAGGCTAACAGTAAAACTTTTAGGTATTTTGTCAGTGTCCTTCCTCAAGGGAACCTTGTTGTGCAGCAGCATCGTCCTTTCCAGTGTATTTGTGTTAATGGAAAGTGTGAGGTGTGGTCTTTCTCTCTCTCTCTCTCTCTCTCTCTCTGGTCGTGGGTTGAATTGGAAGGGCAGAGAAGCGCTGCGGCAGTTCTTTATTGTTCTGTGTAAGTTGTTTCCCAATTAAACACCCATTTCTCATTTATCTTGGGTCTAATGAATTCATTATCACCAGCCTTTGTTGCTGTCTCTTCATTCAAGGGGTTCTGGGTCCTGCAAACAGGCTCACATCTGGAAATGGATTCACAGGATGACAGTCCCTTTTGCTGTGATCCAGTGTAGCCTTTCGTTTGTTTCATTGCTTTCATTTTTCCACTTAAGATGCCAGAGAATGAATGGACTTTGTAGCAAGAGAGAGCAAGTAGGCAAAAAGCAAGAGCTTCCTTCTTCCATGTCCTTATGGAGCACCCCCAGCGGAAGGCATGACCCAGATTAAATGCATGTGTCTTCCTACCAAATCCGGATTCAAAGTGGATCTTCCTACTTCAGAGTAAGCAAAATTCCTTACAGGTGTGTCCTCTAGTTTTGGATTTTAGTTAATTCCAGATATAGTCAAGTTGACAACCAAGAATAGCCATCACAAATACATTCTAAGTCATAAAATAAATCATTATAAATGCAAAATACCTAAAATAATTCATTATTATTTTATCAAATATTAACAGAAGAAAAAGTAAAATTCAACAGCAAAACAGTCAAATATATGGATCTGGAACAACATACTCTGGAAAAATATTAGTGAACATGGAACTTTCTAGAATCAAATGAAAATACCACTTACCACAATATGCAGTACATAAAGTCTATCCAAGAGGAAAGTTTATAGCAAAAGGTTTTTACATTAAAACATCATCGAGATATCAAATAAATAACCCAGAAAGGCATCCCAAGTTCTTAGGAAAGCAAAACAAAGCCTGTGTGGTGGCTCATGCATTTAATCCCAGATCTTAGGAGACAGAGGCAGGCAGATCTCTGTGACTTTGAGGTCAACTTGGTTCACACAGTGAGTTCCAAGCTAACAGGAAGGAAGGAAGGAAGGAAGGAAGGAAGGAAGGAAGGAAGGAAGGAAGGAAGGAAGGAAAGGCAAGAATAAAGCAAACCCAAGACCAATAGATAGGAAGAAAGAATAAAAAGAGCTGGAATTAATGAAATGGAAACCAAATGAATAATACAAAAGATCAGTGGGGGAAAAATCGCTATTTGAAAAGATAAACAAGATTGAAAAGCCTCTACTTAAACTAAAAGGAAGATCAATGAATAATATTAGACACGGTACAAACTGAGTAGGACCAAGTAGACAGTGTGAGCAGCTGCCTCACAGCCTGCTGCCTAGCCTTGCTCATCATGATGGACTGTATCTCTTCTTAAACTAAAAACCCAAACAAATTCTTCCTTCCTCCCAGTGGTGACTTGAGTGAGAATGACCCCCATTGGCTCATATGTTTGAATATTGTTTCCCAGTTGGTGGAATTGTTTGGCCAGGATTAGGAAATGTGACCTTGTTGGAGGAGGTGTATTCCTGGGGGTGAACTCTGAGGTTACAAAAGATTTACACCATTTGCCCTCTCTCTCTGCCTCTTGCTGTGGATCAAAGGTGCCCTGTCAGCTGTTCCTGCCACCATGCCTTCTCTTCATGGTCATGGACTTTAACCCTTTGAAACTGTAAGCCCTATTAAAATGCTTTCATCTCTAAGTTGCTTTGGTTAAGGTGTGTTGTCACAACAACAGGAGAGTGACTAAGACAACCTCCTCCCAGAATTCAGACTGAAGTGATTGGCACCAGGTACTCCAAGACCTCCCACCAGTGCAAGCACAAAAAACAAAGTTGGAGCCCACCTCATATGTACTAAAAATTAAGTCAAATGGGTCTGTAACATAAACATAAGAGCCCAACAGTAGCACTCTTAGGAGAAAGCACAGAGGTAAATCATTGGGATCTTGTATTTGCACATGGTTTCTCAGTTATGCCACTAAATCATGGGCAACAAAGGACAGATGAGAGAGAATGAACATAATCAAAACTTAAAGCCTAGGTCAACAAGATGGCTTATCTGGTAAAAGCCCTTGCCCTGCAAGCCTGATGGCCTAACTTACATCATCCTCACAGCACACAGGAGGAGATAACTGGCTGCCAAAAGTTGTCCTCTGGACACCATGCACACCATGGCACATGCATAAATGCTCCTCCTCTCTCTCTCTCTCTCTCTCTCTCTCTCTCTCTCTCTCTCTCTCTCTCTCTTTCTCTCACACACACACACATACACACACACAGTAAAACAATGATAGTCAAATATTAAGTAAAATAAAATTGAAAACTACAAATCAGAACGTTTAAAACTTTATAGAGAGTCCAGGTGGTGGTTGCACATGCCTTTAATCCCAGCACTCAGGAGGCAGAGGCAGGTCGATCTCTGTGAGTTCAAGACCAGTCTGGTCTTCAAAGAGAGTTCCAGGACAGCCTCCAACCCTACAGAGAAACCCTGTCTCAAAAAAACAAAAAAAAATTATAGAGAAAAGGCAATTCAGGTACTGAGAGAAAATATTTGCAAATATCCAGAATATTAAATAACTCTTACAACTAAACAGCAAAGACAATCTAATTTTTATTTAAAATTTTTATTTATTTTTATCTTTGTGTATGAGAGCCACATGCATGCAGTACCTGAAGAAGCTAGAAGAAGGAATCTTCTAGGGCTGGGATTACAGACACTTGTGAACTGCCTGGTGTGGGTGCTTGGAATCAAACCTGGTTCCTCTTCAAGAGCAACAGGTGTTCTTAACTGCTGAGCCATCTCTCCAGCCCCAAGACAGACTAATTTGCATAAAATAGTTACAGAACTTCAAAGGTATCTTTCTAAAGATATACAAATGGAAAAAATGCACACATAAAAATATGTCAATACCATTAGCAACTAGGTAAATGTAGATTAAAACTATAACAAAGTACTACTTTATACCCAATAGGATGTGCATAACAGGAAAGAAAAAAGAAGTGTGGAGAAGCATGCAGAGAAATTGAAAGGCTCAATATTGCTGATAGGAATGTAAAATGATCGAAAACAGTTTGGTGGTACCTCAAACAACTAAACATAGAGTCTCTATATGACCAGGCAGTTCCACTCCTAAAAATACAACCAGAAAAGCTTAAAATAGATACTGCAAAGAAACAACCCAGGTTCAATTCACAACACTCACATGGCAGCTCAAAACCATGTGTAACTTCAGTTTCAGGGGACCTGATACCTTCTTCTGGCCTCCAAGGGCTCCAAGCATGTACCTGCACAAACATAAAAACAGGTAAAACACCCGCACATGACAAATACTCAGGCACATAATAGAAATAAAGACACTTTTTAAATAGCTAATTTTGTATTTTTTGAATCTAAGTTGATTTTTTTTTGATAAGCCTTGTAGTCAATTCATATGAAGCAACCAGAAGGACATCTCTAACAGTACTGACTCACCTTCTCAGACCAAGTGAATTCCACTTTGTTTTGAGGCTGTTTCAATGGATTTGAAAACAATACTAGATGCAGCTCACAATCCTAAACAAAACGGTATGGATCAGAGTCCAAGTGATTTAGTTGGATTTTTCCTCAAGTGTTTTAAAACATATTTGAGGCTTTTCATAGGGAAAGGAAACAACATTAAATACAGCTGGATCATTTCTATATAATTGGCTTTCCAGTCTTAATCTGGCTCTGAACTGTTTACTCCACTTTGGTAATTAACCATTATCAACCTCATTAATGAAACAGAAACCACCAATCATTAATAAAAAGCTTGTCACACAGAATTTAAACAAAGAACAAGATTTGGGCAAGTAATGGGCTGTTAGAAGCTGCTTCTACTAATTACAAGAGTATTTTAGTTATTTTGTTGTTGTTTTCTGGAAACCCACAATGTTTCTTTTGGCATAGCTTTCCAGCAGTCTGTCTGTGTTCTTTTATATAAGAATAATAATGTAACAGAACTTTTTTATGCAACATGTGAAATGCTAAGTTTCTGACTACTTATCTACATATGTGAATAACAAAAATGGGATTCCCTACTTAAGCAAGCCAAGATTAGCTAATTTCCAATTAAAGTGAAAGGAACCATAAAAGATATATTTTTTAGCCTAAGATGAATTTCTAGGATAAAAATCAGAAAGATGCATTTCTCATCAGATGTCATAGCAAAATTATAGTGTTCATACTAGAAAACAAAACTACATTTCCAGTTATAAAATTTTGTTTGCTTTAGCCAGGAGGTGGTGATGCACACTTTTGGTTTTTCGAGACAGGGTTTCCCTGTGGCTTTGGAGGCTGTCCTGGAACTAGCTCTTGTAGACCAGGCTGGTCTCGAACTCACAGAGATCCTCTGTCTCTGCCTCCTGAGTGCTGAGATTAAAGGCATGCGTCACCAAAGCCCGGCTGATGTACACCTTTAATCCCAGCACTCTTAGATAGAGGCAGGAAGATCTCTGTGAGTTTGAGGCCAGCCTGGTATACAGAGTAAATTCCAAGACAGCCAGAGCTATACTAAGAAACCCTATCTCAAAAACCCCAAAACAACAAACAAACAAAAAAGAAATGTTTTGAATTGAATGAAAATGCCACAAAGTTTTACTTAGTAAGAAGATAATCTTCACTACTGTGGTCATTTCCCCCCAAAGTTTAATATCTTATAAGGTTAAGGGCATTAGTATTTTAAGATAAGGGAAAATATTGCAATGAAGCTGAGAACATACGGGATAATGAGATGCAAACTCCGAATATGACAGTAGGGACTGATCACCAGCTGAGTGTGAACTTTGAGCTACTTTTCTATCATTTACCACAGTTGGCTGGCATAAGGGACCAATTTGTGACTAGAGAGTAAGAAAAAACCATGAGATGTCTCAACAGGTAAAGACACTAGCTTCCAAGCCTAATGACTGAGTTGAATCCCCAGAATCTCATAATGGAAGTGAAAACCACTCCTGCAAGTTATCTTCTGTCCTCCAAGTACAACATACACCATGATGTGCAGATGTGCACACAGAAATAAATGGTTTTTAGTTTTTGGTTTTTCAACAATTTCTCCTTGTTACAGCTCTGTCTGTCCTGGAACTCATTCTGTAGACCAGGCTGGCCAACTGCCTGCCTCTGCTTCCCAAGTGCTGGGAGTAAAGGCATGTGCCACCACCTCCCAGTTATAATTGTTATTTTTAAATTTTTAAAAAAAAATTTAAAAAGAGATAAGCTCCAATATATGGTTGGATATCAAATCCATGTTCTTTCTTTCATTGTTATTCCACCAGCCTCTTGGTCTATCTTCTTTATGACTGACTGAGCTTCCAGGTCCCACAGGCCCTGCCTCATGGTGAGCTCAGTGTCGTAAAAAGGAATAGATGTGTACCAGGTTTTTCTTTTGTGCCACCAACCAGCTCCCAAATCATGGCATGGAGACTTAATATTGGTTATGAATGCTCAGCCTCATCTTATGCTCATTTCTTGCTAGTTCTTATAACTTAACCTGTGTCTTCATCTATGTTTTGCCTTAGGGCCTTTTACCTTACTTTCCTTCTGTATGTCCTACTCAGCCCAACTGGCTAGTGGCTACCTAGTTGACTCAGGGTCTCTCTTTTCTGTCTCCTCTCTGGGGACCTGGAAAATCATCTGGGAGAGTTGTATCCATTAAACATGGGCTTTTTCTAATTCAGTTTGATTTGGTCTGATTTGGATTGCTGCATCAGCCAAGAGGCTTATGGGGTCCAGAAACTTTTCACTTACTGGCTTGCTTTTTTATAACCCAGGACCAACTGCCCAGGGTTTCAATGTGTTCTAGACCCTCTTACATCAATCATTAATAATAATAATAATAATAATAATAAAACTGTCCCCATTTACTTGCCTACAGTCCAATCTGAAGGCATTTTCTCAATTGAGGTTCCCTCTTGCCAGATGACTCGCAAAAACCTAATGAGCGCATATTTTTCTGACTATTAATGGTTATTTTGTTTGATTTATGCTAAGTAGGATGTTGCTGTTGTTACTGGGAGGAAGTAGCTTTTATGGTACTAGAGATCCAGTCCAGGGCCTCGGACATGCTAGGCAAGTGCTCTATCATCAAGCTATGTCCCCACCCCCAGCAATTGTCTTTATTTTCAAAATGACTCAAAAAAGTATGGGTCCTAATTAATACTAGATGACATTTTAATGAAGTTGCTCTAGTGGTCTTTTACATATACATTCCAAACATATCAATAAAATCAGCATGAAGGCTGGATCTATGACCTGAACTCAGATCTCCAGTATTCAATGAAGCCAGCATGGTGGTACCTCTAAGCAAAACTGGCCAGATAGCTTAACCAATCCACGAGCTCTGGGGTCAGTAAAGGATGATGCACCAAAAAACAACCCGGTATGGAGGTAGGAGCAGGCAGGAGGCTCAGCAGGTAAAACACCTTGTCTTTCAAGCCTTACAGCCTGGTTTGTGTCCCCTGAACCTAGATAAAGAGGGAAGAAAAGAATAGACTCCACAAGCCTGACCTCTGACCTCCTCACATGCTTGGTGGCATGTTCCTCACAACACACATATCATGCGCACACAATAATCATCAAAAAAATGAAAGTGAATAGTGTTACAAGACACCCTAACACCCACTTCTGCCCGCCCCCACACATCCCTTTACACAAAAGGGTTTTGGAGGATTTTTATTGCTATGTGTATGACTATTTTGCCTATGTGTATGTGTGCACCACATACACAGAGAACCATAGTAGTTAGAAGAAGACATCAAATCCCAAGGAACTCTAGTTACGGATGGTTGTGAGCCACCATGTTAGTGCTGGGAACCGAACCTGGGTCTTCTGTATGAGCAATACATGCTCTTTATCAGGGCAGATTCGAAAGCTTGATGAAAACTGCATGAGGCTTTATTAAAGTTGTTTAATGAGCTAACCCCATGTTAGCTCGGGTCTATCATCCACTCACCATGGTGGATGGCTAGAAAGGACAGCCCAAACCGCTGCATAGAGATCTTGTAGGGCAGCATAAGGGGAGTGTCTAGGGATACGCACAGGCTCAGGATTGGTGTGCCTCCAGGCTTGGAGGGCTTGCCCTGTGTTTATTGGTCAACTGGTTGTTATGGCCCATAGGCCCTCCCAGGGTGGTTGCTATGCTCTGCGTGTCATTGCTGTGCACTTGTCCATAAAGCACTCCCAGAGCCATAAAGCATAGCACTACTAGCTAACTTCTGATTGGTTCCTTGCCACGAGGCAGGCATCTGACCTCTTAGTGACCAAGGCAAGGTCATGGCGAGCACATATTACTGTCATGGCTGCCGAAATGGGGAGTTGTTGGTCCCTTCAGAGCCATTGTTACAACCTCCACAAAAAAAAAAAAAAAAAAAAAAAAAAAAAAAAAGCAATCACTATTTAGGAATTAATTTCAAGGACAGTAAATTTTCTAACGTAACCTCAGTACAATCTTTCCATGAATACTACCTGATACCTTTTACATAACAGCAGTCAAATGTGTATGAGCACTTACCAGGGCTGGAGCAATGACTCAGCCATCAAGAATACTGGCTGCTCTTGCAGAGTACTGGGATTCAGTTCCCAATATCCACCTGGCATCTAACAACCATCTGCGACTCCAGTTCCAGGGGATCCAACACTCCCTCCTGACCTCCACAGGTACAGGCATGCACATGGTGCGCACACACACACACACACACACACACACACACACACACACGAAGGTAAAATAACCATACAAAAAGTAGAAACAAAAAAGAAATATAAGAGTATATATTAAGAGAACTCACCTTAAAAAAAAAAAAAAGCCACTGGATGGAATGGCTTTGTGTGAATTAGAGAGCTAAACAGTATTAGTGAGAATTTGGGATCCTCACATTTTACTTAGAAATCTCATCTTTGCTTTTAGGCTGTCGGTTATTTTGTATGTTTTTATAGAATGTCGATTAGATACTGTCATTTCATTGCACTCCCTAGTCAATCGTGTGCTTGGCATAATGGTGCAGAAACGCACGCACGTGGTTCACGGTTCCGGCAGCATTCTCTCTTTCCTTTTGTGTGTCTGCACAGCTGGGAGCTTCCCTTTGGGGGCACTGACAGTTTGCTTTGTGTAATAGGCAGGGATGGATCAGCGTAGGCTCTGAGTGTAAGGGGGAAAGTATTCACATTTTGAATGCAGTGTTTATAACCTCCAGGGACTTTTATTTATACTAATGCTGGAGTCTGAATGGGCATTTCAAAATTATCTACGGAGATGAATGTTTGCCTTGACTGTTCCTTTTTTCAACTAAATCAACGGATCCTCTCTTAGGAGCTCTTCTGGTTCCTGCCACAGTGAGGGTGAATCACGCTGACAAGACACAGGCATGCTGCTAATAGTTATTAAAAGCATTAAAGCATTAACCTTTAGCAACCTCATTTTTCACTTGGTACACACATTTAAGTATTTTTATCAAGCTGAAGCTAAACACTAAGAATTCAGTTAAAAAATGATCTGTTCTCTCCAGTCTAACAGAAAAACATACGATAAAAAAGGTGAAGGCATTGGAAGAAGGAGTCAGCATAAATAGTTGTTGTAGGGTCAATTAACATAAATCTATTCCCTTGTGACTGTGGAAAAGAAAATGCCAGAGAGGAACTGACTTAGAAAATCCACAACAATTTAATTTTCAGAATTCAAGATTAAAAAATTGTGGATATCAGAATTTATTTGTTATATATTGAATGTGAACACTAGATTTTTTAAAATTCAGATCACAATATTTAGAACAGAAAAACCTCTATGAAAAATGTAACTCAGCAAAATATGCAGCTATTCATAGCATTTCTCAACAGTAGGTATTCAACAAAAGATATTAATGTTTATCCCAAAGCCCTTCCCACTTGATAATAAACAAGGAAATTTTATTGGTTACTAAAGGAATGTGAAGATAAATACAACATAATTCCTTTCAGTGTGAAAAGTAAAACATGTATACATATATACTACACAAGGCAGAGTAGGGTAACCACTGTATAAACAAAGATTCATAAGGACTGAGCAAAAGAAGAAATAATTTGTCTTTCCCACAATAAATGTTTATAGTTGACATTATTCTTTTTATCTACTTGGTATCAGAGCTTTTGACTATTTTCATAAAATTTCCCTACTTATTATCCTTATACAATGTGTCCCCACTTTCACTATAGAATTTTGATGATCCTCCCTTCCATTTGAAATACAGACCCATGACTTAAGTTCAATTAATCAGACCCCCAATCCTGTCTAGTGGCAAACACTATGCAAACTGTAGCACTGGATGCAACTGCAAGAGAGTTTGCTGAGTAAGTACTTCGCTTAAACACTGAGCATGAGAATGGTGTTTGGAAGTCTTTACTGAACAAAATGGACAACATGATTTTGAATGTTCCTTTGGGTCTCACAAATTTTTGTTGTAAACTTGATCTTCCAGCTTTCCTAGCCATTGTGTAAGCAATACATAACCTTGAAGTGAATGATACTCCACTCAAAGCAACCAGAGGCAATTAATAGCAGTTAACAATAATGGCTGGCTTTTCTTCTCCATAGTTCTACCTGTTGACTCAAGCCAAGATATTAAACAGCACCCTGTACCACACATATTGGAGTCACATGAATTACCTCCAAAGTAGACTCACCTCCAGAATCAAGGTAAGGAGCTTTCAAATTCAAGCTAACGGCGTTTACTTAGAAGGCCCAGAGAATGTCATCCATTCTTTAACAATATTGAGAATGTACTACTTTTCAGGCACTCTGTATGTGCTAGAGATCAAATGTAGTACAACAAAAGTGAGGTGACAAAGCGATTGTTATCTTATATGAAAAACTAATCCCATAACCATCTCAGTAAAAATATAATTAGAAATAAAATAGGCATTCTAAAAAGCACAACTTATGACAGTATGGAATAAAGGAATGAACCAAAACTGAGGGTGTCTTAGTTTTGTTTCCTATTACTGTGATAAAATACCCTGACAAGAGCGACATGGGGGAAGGTTTAGTTTAGCTCACAATTGTGGACCACAGTTTAGCAGGGAAGTCAAAGAAGCAGCACCTTAGAAGCAGCTAGTCACTTCCACTCTTAAGAGCAGAGAGACAATAAATACTCACACACTTGCTGGTGCTCAGTTGACAGTGTTCTCTACTCTTTTTTTTAATTTTTAAATTTTGTGTTTATGTGTATTTTGCTTGCATGCATGCCTGTAGGCCTACATATCACCTGTATGCCTGGTTCCCATAGAGACCAGAAGAAGACATTGAGTGCTCTGGAACTGGAGTTACAAATGGTTATGAGACACCATGTGTATACCAGAAGTTGAATCCAGGTCCTCTGCAAGAGCAGTCATTGCTCTTAACCTCTGAGTCATCTTTCCAGCCCCTACTTTCTCCACTCGTATACAGTTCCAAAATCCCTGGCTATAGCTGGAGAGATGGCTCAGAGGTGAAGAGCACTGACTGTTCTTCCAGAGGTCCTGAGTTCAATTCCCAGCAGCCACTCTCAACCATCTGTAATGAGACCTGGTGCTCTCTTCTGGCTTGAAAGGATACATGCAGGCAGAACACTGTATACATAATAAATAAATAAGCAGAACATTGGTGGTGCATGCCTTTAATCCCAGCACTCGGGAGGCAGAGGCGGGTGGATCTCTGTGAGTTCGAGACCAGCCTGGTCTACAAGAGCTAGTTCCAGGACAGCCTCCAAAGCCACAGAGAAACCCTGTCTTGAAAAACAAAACAAAAATAAATAAATAAAATATTTTTTTAAAGTCCTTGGAGAGGCAGGCGGATCTCTGTGAGTTTGAGGCCAGCCTGGTCTCCAGAGCAAGTGCCAGGATAGGCTCCAAAGCTACACAGAGAAACCCTGTCTCAAAAAACAAAAAAAAAAAATCCTTGGCTGGGGAATGGTACTACCTACAGTGAGTGATTCTTCCCACCTCAATTAATACAATCAAAGATAATCCTTCACAGAAGAGTCTGTGGGCCAACCTAATCTAGACTACCCTCTTTGGGACTCTCCAGATTTTATCAGTTGACAATTAAGACAATCACAAAGGGGTTACAGAAGCTTTCTCTGATGAAAAACGCTTGGAGTGGGGTTGGAAAAAAAGAGAGATATTTGGGTTGGGCTTTAAAAGATCACAGTCATAAATTAAAAAAAATACATAATGTTAGCATGCAGGAAAAAAATGTAGCAATTCCTGAAACTATAAGACATCTGTTGGGCATAGTGACACACACATTTACCCCCAGCTTTCAGGAGGCAGAAGCAGGTATCCTAAGTTCCAGGACAACCAGGGCTATATTGGGATTGGGGATGACAGCCTCCTCTTGATATTTAAAAGAGAAATCATTTCAAAAGAGAGAGTGAGGTGACAAATATATTTGAAGAACTTAAAAACCAAGATTCACAAAAGAAAGAATGATCTTAAGGGAACAGTGCAAAGTAATCTCCAACCTGGTAGCAATCCTGGCTGTTTACATATGCCTAAAACACAGAAAACAGCCAATGAGTAGCCCTTTCGGCTATGATGGTGATAAAGGGGGAGGAGGAGGAATGGAAAGATGCTTAAACAGTTAAAACCACTTGCTGCTGTTTCAGAGGACTTGGATTCATTTCCTAGCACCATATAGCAGCTCACAACTCCAGTCCCAGGGGGATCTGTTGTACTCTTCTGGCTCTGATGGTACTACATGCCCACAGTGCACTTACAAGCATGCAGACGAAACACTCATACATGGTGGCACACGCCTTTAATCCCAGCACTTGGGAGGCAGATGCAGGTGGATCTTTGTGAGATCCAGGCCAGCCTGGTCTACAAAGTGAGCTCCAGGATAGCCAGGGCTACAGAGAGAAACCCAGTAAAAACAATAACAACAACAAACAATAATAATAATAATAATAATAATAATAATAATAATAATAACAAAATTTTAAAAGTAATTTGGTGCTTTGGGTGGATATATTCAATTTAAGTTTTGATACTACTTTTCTATTTTATTAATTTTTACATCTTTTTCTGTTCAAACACATGTTGGGGTACACATGCATGCCACAAAGTACATGCTGAAGACAACTTGCCAACAGGAGGTCCCTCCAATCACATGGCTCTCAGGATTGAATTCAGGTTGTCAGGCTGAGCAGCAAGAATCTTTACCCTCTGAAAAGTCTCACCAGCCCTACTTTTATTCTATTAATAAAGATGACACATTAAATCAAACCTACCAGAAAATCCCTCCTTTACTTTTTAAAGGGGAAAAAAAGATGTCTAAAAAAAAGAAGAAAGATACCCCAAATGCTCACAGTGCGTAGGAGTCACTTGACATTCCTTAACCTTTACTGAGAATACTGACAATTTTAAAACCTTGCAGAAGCATTGGCAATGGTCCAGGAGTGGAATTCAACTACACTGCCACTGATGAGCCACATGGGAATAGCAAATTGAAATCATAACCCTGTCAGTATGCCCCACATATACAAAACTACTCACAATTTTTAAGCTTTATTTATTTATTTATTTAAAGAAAGAGAGAGAGAAGGAGGGATAGAGTTAGTTCAAGTGTCTGGTGGAGGTCAGAGGAAAACCAGTGGGCATGGTTCTCTTCTACCAACTTGTAGAATCCAGGAGTCAAAACTCAGGTTGTCGGGCTGTGTGCAAGAACCTCTAACTGCTGAGCAATCTCACTTATTATTTATTAATTAATCTTAACATTTATTTATTTATAGGGGTTTAGGCACAGAGGTCAACTTATGAGTGCATCCTGGGGATAGAATTCAGGCAAGCACCTTCACCCACTGAGCCTTCTTGCAGGCCCCAAAAGGTTTTATAAAGAAAAAAGTATCGGGGTAGTGGTGGCACATGCCTTTAATCACAGCACTAGGAAAGCAGAGGCAGGCCTGGTCTACAGAACTAGTGCCAGGACAGTTAGGGCTACACAGAGAAAACCTGTCTCAAAAAACAAAAAGAAGAAAGAAAAGGAAGGAAGGAAGGAAGGAAGGAAGAAGGGAGGGAGAGAGAGAGGGAGGGAGGAAGGGAGGGAGGGAGGGAGGGAGGGAGGGGGAGGGAGGGAGGGAGGGAGAAGTGAAGCAAATAAACTTACCTAATTCATTTTTCCAATTTATTAAAAATTGAATTTGTAGCCGGGCGATGGTGGTGCACGCCCTTAATCCCAGCAAGTTCCTGGAACTTGCTCTATAGACCAGGCTGGCCTCGAACTCACAGAAATATGCCTGCCTCTGCATCCCGAATGCTGGGATTAAACATGTGCACCACTACCACCTGCCTGTTTATATTGCATACTGAACTAAAATTTAGTGTATCACTGGCTGTTTTCCCCACTTACTCCCACAAGTCCCCTGCCCTCTACTCTCTATGGCATCCCAAGACAATAAACCGGTAAAAGGCGATCTGGAATCCATACTGTTTTTCTTTTCTATCCATTAGCGAGTCACAGTTCTTGGGTGTGTTCTATTAGATAAGGGAACTGCCATCTCACTTGTGTGTCATTATATTTCTTGGGTGCCACATCCCTAAGTCCACTGCCACACTGGTAAGTGTAGCCTTCAGTAGTTTTGCATACAGTCCCAGTCCTCATAATCTAATCTTAAAGCATTGACAGCATCCCAAAACATAGCTTCGATTTGAGACCTGAAATACTAATGTGTGTGTGTGTGTGTGTGTGTGTGTGTGTGTGTGTGTGTGTGCGCGCGCGCGCGCGCGCGCGCACGCTATTTGTATACACAGGTGCAGTTGAGTATGTGGAGGTCAGAGGACAACCTCAGTCACTGTTCACCTTTTAAAGGAATGGGAAGGGAGGGAGGGAGGAAGACAGGAGAGAGGGGAGGGGAGTAAGAAGGGAAGAAGGGGTGGGAAGGAAGAGGAAGGACAAAGAGGAAGGAAGAGAGGAGGGAGAAAGTGAGAGGTTCCAGTGTGTGTTCACTTGTGTGGGGGGGGGGGGAGGTGTTTGTTTCATCGATTTGTTGAAAACCCATGACTAAATAACAAACCACATCCATCAAAACCAGAAGAAAAGGAGAACTGAGACAGGAACAGCTGTAACATCGTGAAGAACCAGAATTTGGGACCAAGTCGACCTCTGCGGCTCCACCCAAGAAAATCTGCGGCGAAGCCTGAGTTACCGCGAATCCGCCACTGCGCAGACGCCGACCAGGCTGCCCAGGCGCCTTTAAAGTGTGCCCGGAAGTGACGCGATCGCGCTGATCTCAAACTGGGGAAGGGCTGAGCGAATCGCTGAGGCTAGCGGGCCGGGCGGGCGTCCTCGGCCACTATGAGCTGCACGATCGAGAAGATCCTGACCGACGCCAAGACGCTGCTGGAGCGGCTGCGCGAGCACGATGCGGCGGCCGAGTCGTTGGTGGACCAGTCGGCCGCGCTGCACCGGCGGGTGGCGGCGATGCGGGAGGCGGGCGCCGTGCTGCCCGAGCAGGTCGGGCCGGGTCGGGCCGCGCCCTGGGCGGTGGGCGCTGCGGGGAGAGGGCAGGTGGGGTCACCGTCTAATTATCCTGGTGCGGAGGACAGGGAGGGCTTGAGAGCTTCCTGTGGAATGGGTGGGACTGCTGCCGCCTCTGCAGCACCTGCTGTGTTTGCAGCGGCTTAATCAGTCTCTCTGTCCAGTATCAAGAGGATGCACCCGACGTGAAGGACATGTCTAAATATAAACCTCACATTCTGCTGTCTCAAGAGAATACCCAGATTAGAGACTTGCAGCAGGAAAACAGAGGTTAGTCGGGCTGTGTGTGTGTATGTCTAGTAATACTTTGAACGTTCTTACACAAGTGCCTGAATAAGTTCATAAGCTTACACATCTCATAACTAGGGTCAGTGCTTAAGGTCAGTGCTTAAGAGGGTCATCTGGTAACAATAAAGTCTATTAGGTTGCTCTTTTTTAAGTCTTTGAAAGATGAGTTTGAAAGAGTTGTTTAGTAGAGTTGAGTTGTTTGGTGGTTGGGGTGGGCACATACCAGATGGAGGCTTATATAACTAAAATTCAGAGTCTCAAAATGTAATTTCTGATATATGTTAGAGTGAACACTAAAGTTAATATCGAAGTAGGTTTTTTTTTTTTATTTATCTATTTTTTTTTTAATGTTCCTGGGCAAGATGGAAGGCTGAACTTTGTCTCCAGAATATACATTCTTCGGGTTGGTAATGACAACAGTATGGCAGTTGTCTTGCAGAGACCTTTTTACACCTTCCGTTCCATCCCCTGTTGTCATTTTGAAGTCCACAACCCAAGTGTTTACACAATGCAATTAAGAAACAGGTTCACATGAGCCAGCAAGATGGCCTAGCAGGTAATGGCACCAGCCTGAAGAGCCAAGCCTAAGGACCAGAATTCCATTGGAAGGAGAGAAATGACTCCTGACCACACATGTACACTGTGGTATTTGCACACAAATCAACAAAATGTGATAATATTTTTTTTAAATGGGCTCATTTTGCTTCTGAGTCTTAATTAAGCAAGTAAATGAGAAAACTGAATTCAAATCTGTGTCTTATGATTACATATCCCATTTCCTTCTACAAAAGTCCACTGCCTAGAAAATTGTTTTTCAGATAGACTTTACTCACTTCTGTGGGCTGGAATACCAATTTCCAAGTTTGGATTCACAATATCCCATGGAGTATCAGAAAGCCCCAGCTGTTAGGAGGTTTGCCTTGAGACCTGTTACAGACATCATTGCCCAGATGTTTGCTTTTTTGTTAGAGCTGTGGGTTTCCTTGGAGGAACACCAGGATGCTTTGGAACTCATCATGAGCAAGTACCGGAAACAGATGTTACAGTTAATGATTGCTAAAAAAGCAGTGGATACCGAACCAGTTCTGAAAGCTCACCAGTCCCACTCTGCAGTAAGGAAACCCTGATACATAAATTATAAATAAACCAAACTGAAATCCTGAGTTGTTGTTTTGTTTGCAGAAAAGCATGTTCCTCTTTCATGGTTTTCATAGTCACTCTATCTGACTGAAGCTTTGTGAAGATATGAATAAAGGAAGGGGACGGGGGCTTCTCACATCCTTTTGGATGGTGTCACCTCTCTCACCAACATCTATTTTTCAACCTGAGATAGGACAGTTTAGAGTTGTAGGCCAACCTGGACTACATAGCAAGCTAGATAGCAAGCAAGATGGCAGCTAGCGTTGAAGGCATTCCGTGAATACTTTGCTGATTACTTGTATGTTCTACTAAACCATGAGTTTTGTAGTGTTGAGGGCATTAGTTCAGTTTTATCCATATCTTCCACATAGCAAGTAGTCACTAATTTCATTAAATTATTCACATTATGTTACCGGGGAGTCTTGTTCATTTTGTGGCAGTTCCTCTATTTTAGTTTTAGTTGCTTACTATTTAATTTGGAAAAAACTAACTAGTTTTTAGTTTCTACAGTGCTTACTTATTATATATTTGCATGTATTGTGTATTTTAATTTTTAGTTCTTAAATTGGAAGCTACTATTTACTACAGTGAAAGATACAATTTACATTTCATCTCCCATTCCATTAGGTGGATTTTACTGACTTACAAGTTTTAGGGAACTGGGATGTCTTTAAATATCTAAATATTTGAGTTATTGTCTGTTTTGTTACTTGGGGATGGGGACGCTAGGTCCCATTTAGTCCAGGCTGGCTTGGACTAATCCTTAACTCCTAATCCTTTCTCCTCAGCCTCCCAAGGACGAGGATTATGGGTATGTGCCACCACACCTGGCACCTGGGTGTCAAATGGTCTTTAGAAAAATGGAAATTATTTGACGTACCACAGATTTAAATTATTGTGGCTCAAAAGATAGTGTAATTGAAGTGTAACTTCTATAGTATGTACTAAATGAACCCCTCCCAGTTTATTTCTGCAAGGCTTTTAATAGACTTAAAATTCATAATGCATATGCTTTTCATGGTCTTAATAACTAAAAACTATTTTTTTTATCTTACTTTCACAGGAGATTGAAAGTCAGATTGACAGAATCTGTGAAATGGGAGAAGTGATGAGAAAAGCAGTTCAGGTGGATGATAATCAGTTTTGCAAGATTCAGGAAAAACTAGCTCAACTAGAGGTAAGGTGGTTGCTGTTTAAGTTCACCCTTATTTTTAGCAGTTTTTATAGGATCTCAGAATATGTCATCACTATACTATCAGTGCAGTGTATGAGGGAGGGTGTTGTCTCAGAATGTGGCCTGGACTGGCCTAAAACTCAAAATTGTTTTGCATCATCCTCCCATGTTGTCTTAGTAGTGTTATGTTAGCAATTAGTACTAGCAGTATTGATGTTCTCTCTGTCCTAATCGTTTAAAATTAAAATTTCTCCATTATACCCTTTTCATAGAAACAATGCAATCAACATCAATCAGTGGAATTGTGGGGCTGAAAGGACAGAGCTCAGTTGGTAAAATGCTTGTGTAGCATAAGCCCTGGGTTCGGTAACCAGTACCTCAGATATACTGAGTATGATGGTGTATAGCTGTAACCCCAGCTTTTGGGAGATAGAAGGGGTGTGTGTGAGTGTGTGTATAATACCATATCATATATTTAATATATATTGTTAATAATATATATTTAAAAAGCAGAGAGAGAAGAACAGGTCATATGTAACCTGAAATCCTTCATGTGCCAAAATAGGAAGTCAGATACATAATATCTAAACTTAATGGTCAAGAAGCGGCAGTATGGAAGCTGGGTAGTGGTATTATACACCTTTTATCCCAGCACTCAGAAGGCAGAGGCAGGCAGATCTCTGAGTTCAAGGCCACCCTGGTCTACAGAGTGAGATCCAGGATAGTCAGGGCTAGACCAAGAAACCCTGTCTCAAAAAAAAAAAAAAAAAAAAAAAAGTGGAGGTTGGAAAGATGGCTCAGTGATTAAGATCACTGGCTAGAGGACTTAGGTTCAATTCCCAGCATCCCAGCTCATAACTGTCTGTAACTGCTGGCACAGCAAGTAGTACACAGGTGTACATGTAGACAAAACACTCACACACAAAATGAAGAGGTCTTTTAAGAAAATAACTAGTATATCATAAAAAAAAGATGTAGAAATGAAGCTGGGGTGTAGCTCAGTTAATAATAAAGTACTTACTTTGCAGTCATGAGGCCCTGGCTTGGATCCCTAGCACTTTATAAACTAGGTATTGTAGCATACACTTATGTCACAGAGCTAAAGAGTTAGTGACAGGAGGATCGAGAGTTTTGAGGCCAGTCTGGGATACTTAGTGAGTTTGAAGACAGCCTCTGCTGTATAAGACCCTGTCTCAAAAAAACATACTAGGGTCTGGAGAGATGGCTCTGCAATTAAGAGCACTTTCTGCCCTTGGGAGGACCTGGGTTTGGTTTCCAACACCTACATGGCCACTCACAATAATCCCTCACTAATTCCAGGGGATCTGACTCCCTTTCCTGACCCACAAGGATACCAAGCATGTATGTAATGCATGCACAAACAGAGACACATATATGCATTCAAACACACATAAATAATATGAATAAACCATGTTGTTTTTAAATGTTATTTTATGTGTCTGAATGTAAAAAAATATGAAGAGAATACATTTCAGTAGAAGATTTGAAGGTTTGACTGCTTATTTCAAGTGCTGCCGTGGGAACTTGAAGAAGTTCCTTAGCTGGGCAGTGGTGGCGCACGCCTTTAATCCCAGCACTCGGGAGGCAGAGGCAGGTGGATCTCTGTGAGTTGGAGACCAGCCTGGTCTACAAGAGCTAGTTCCAGGACAGCCTCCAAAGCCACAGAGAAACCCTGTCTCGAAAACCAAAAAAAAAAAAAAAAAAAAAGAATCTATAACTCTAGTTCCAGAGATCTGATGTCCACTCAGATGGCGCACATAAATAGGTACAGGCAAAACACACATAACACATAAGTCAAAATGAGTTGAGTACTAAAAGAAGCAGTTTATATGGTGGAGGATTTGTTGATCATACTGTTCAACCTTTTGGTGAAGCTAGAAACTCTGCAGTTATCAATATGTCCTGTAAAGAGCACACACTTGTAATCCCAGCACTTAGGAGGTAGGAACAGAAGGATCAGGAGTTCCAAGTCAACCTCCACTACATCAGATCATATCCCAAAATAGAGAGAAGAGAATTTTCTACAGAGATGATAAAGATGGAGTGTAAGGTGCCCTATCTAGATAGAAATCAAAGGAAGTGACAGGTGTCAAGTGCCAAAAGTAGTAGTGGAATTGTGAACTAGAGAGATGGCTCAGTTGTTAGAGCACCTATTGCTCATACAGAGGCCCTGGGTTCAATTCTGAGCCCCCAAATGGCGGTAACACAACTTATGTAACTCTAGACCCAGGGCATCCAGTGTCCTCTTCTGACCTTCTAGGGTACCAGGCATTCACATGGTGCACAGGCATACATGTAGACAAAACACTCAATACACATACAATAATCAAGTAAATCTAAGAAGAAAAACATTTAAGGTCCAGGTGTGGTGGTGCACGCCTCTAATCTCAGTACTCAGGAGGCAGAGACACGCAGATAGCTGTGAGTTTAAGGCCAGCCTGATCTACATATCGAATTCTAGGCCAGCAAAGTCTACTTAGTGAGACTGTCTCAAAAATGTTTTTTAATCATTTAAAACTTTAAAATTATTTTTCTTCTTTCTGGCCCCAAACAATATGTTCTGACACTGTTTAACAGTTAAAATACAGGAAATATCTTTTTTCCCCAGCTTGAAAATAAGGAGCTTCGAGAATTACTGTCCATCAGCAGTGAGTCTCTTCAGGTTGGAAAGGAAAATTCTGTGGATCCCGCTTCCCAGCCCATCAAATAACTGAACTTCTGAATGCTGGCTGCAGATGGCCCGACAAGGAGAGGAGTGACTGTCTCTCCCTAAGATGTGTCCATTCAAGTGTCCTGCTGCAGACTTGATTCAGTGTTGATCAGAGGGATGAGCTAGCAATTCGGAATTGCTGTTCATTATCCACAAACAATTTGGGTTTTATTAGTAAAATAGAGGCGTCTCACCATTCCTTTGTCAGAAATTCCGTTTAGTTTGACTCTGGGACCTGAATTTATATAAACTGTTTTCAGTTATTTTTGTTTTTCATATCTCTGAAACCCTAAACATTTTATTATAAACCAGTGATTTTATTTTATATAGGATTATAAAATTGACTTCTAAGAATTTTTAAGAGATCAAACTTTTAAAAAGTACATGTTTGGTGTAAACCTGAATATTTTTTTTTCCACTTTAAAAGTAACATGATCCACAGAAGCAAATTGTGAGACTCTCTGAGTTGCATCATCATTCACCTGTGGAGTTTGGATTCGCTCTGGTGCTAGGAGTTGGCCCTTCGTGGTCAGGTGTCTTTACTCTTAATTTGAGAGAATCTATTAGTAGTCCCCAGGAAATATACTTGAAAACAAGTCACCTAGGTTTGGGTTGTTTCTCCTCCTCCTCCCAAGGATCATTTAGTCATTCAGAGAATTCTGAGCACTTGATTTAAATGCCAACAGTAGCTTTTATTTATATGATCAAGTAGTCAGTTTTCCATTTTGTTTGACTAGGGAATCTTCAGCTTAGGTGGTTTGCCAACTATGAAGAACATATCAGATTTCCACGCGTCATAGTTGAAACATAGCTATGATGGTGACAAATGGCACTGCTTGGATGGCTTATCACCGGCAGTGAGCTGTCTTAGATCTGGTTGGTTTTTACACGGAAGCATTTTTTATCGCCCACAGAAAGTTACTATGTTCCTGATGCCATGCAGGCAATTGAGAACAGTACTGAGATTCGGGTGCAGGGAGGATCTACTAATTCCCTTGCCAGCCTTCCCTGTCTTGGTTTACTCAAATTTATAAATAATTCCTTTTACACTATTTGTTTACCCAAAATGGCTGAAGAAATCTTAATGCTATCAATATTTGCTGATACTAAGCACCATACCACATGAGAAAGATTGTCTTAAAAGAAAAAGAATCTAGTGTTTTATGTGTTGTAAAGATTCTTTGTTATGGTCCTAAGAACTAATTCCAGCTAAAACAACAAAATCTATCCAGAATGTTCTGAGTCCATCTGATCCCATTAATACCTATGGACTTTAATTAGAGTAGTGGACAGCTCCAGCTGTTTGCCTTGAAAGATCCCCTAAGTGCCCAAAGTGTACTCCACAAGCCCATCAGGAGCAGGTGTCCTCTGCCACTTGTCAGCTGGCAGTCAGGTTTCAGTGAATATGGTAGTGTTAGCAGATAGTCTGTTTCAGCAGTGTACACAGTACACTTTATCTGCCTTACGTTCCTCTTTACATCTTAGCCACCAGAATATCTTCCTTTTAGTCCTGGGGATATACTGAGCTTTCAGTGCCCTGTGCCATATAAATTCTGCCTGGTGTTAATGCTTTGAAGGTAATAGAGAGCTAGCATATTGAATGGAGAAGGAAGTTCTTCACTTTGTGTGAAGATGTTAATGTCTCTTGCAGTGGATAGAAGAATTTAGTGTATGAAATTTTAGTTTGAAATTATATTTGCTAATAAAAACTTCTCGGGAAGATTTGCTAATTTTACTGAATAATGTGTCTAATTAAGTGTAGAGGAGCTGGGCAGTGGTGGCACATGCTTTTAATCCTAGCACTCAGGAAGCAGAAACAGGATATCTGTGAGTTTGAGGCCAGCCTGGTCTACAGAGGGAGTTCCAGGACAGCCAAGGCTACACAGAGAAACCTTGTCTTAAAAAAACAAACAAAAAATGTAGAGGGTCTTTTTCACATATATAGCAATCCTGTCAAGTGACATAGATTTCATAAGCAGTTTTCAGTTAGTACAATATATTCACAGTATAACCTTTCTTTTTTTTGTATAACCTTTCAAATAGCATATTAATAAGGTATTCATTGCCGAAGTACTATATGCATAATTTTTCACTGAGGCCTATTTTAATGTTTCTTAAAATGCGGTTCACTCACCTACTGAAATAGAAATTTATGGATGGAATCTGGAATTTACATTTTAATAATTATCCCAGAAAATGGCATTACCAGTTGAAGAGTATGTCTATTAGGGACAGTGAGATGGCTCAGCAGATAAAGGTGCTTACCACGAAGCCTCATGGCCTGAGTACAATCCCCAGAACCCATATGGTGGAAGGAGAGAACTAACTCCTGCAAGTTATCTTCTGACCTGCCACACACAAACAACAAATAATTTATGTGTATTGGTCTGTGCAACTAGGAGTTATATGAGTTGGGGGGGGGGGCAGACTAAGACTTTTAAAAAGAAAGGCATGGTAAAGGGAGTCAAGTATACATAGAGAATTGGAGATATAACAGCTGGTGTGGTGCTTGCCTGGCATTCAGCACCAGATAAACTAGGCATGGTGGCACATGCCTGTAATCCCAGAACTTGGAGGCAAAGGCAGGAAAATCAGGAATCCAAGGTCATCCTTGGCTATACAGCAAGTTCAAAACGAGCCTGGGCTACAAGAGACCCTGTGTTAAAAAAAAAAAAAAAAAGTGTGCATGTAATTATGATACAGTATGATAAATCTGATATTACTGTGTGTAGGACACAGAAAGTACTGTTTAAACTTGAGAATGCAACAGCTGGGAGACCTAGAAAACAGCTGCAGAAGCAAAATCTGGATAATCTACAATGATTATACCTTGTACTGACTGAGGGCTTTTCTGTCAGATACTGACACTGAGTCTCCATCTCAACTCTTCGCAGTTCCTCACACACCAGAAGGTTCTTGCTTGTCCAAAGAAGAGCCAAAATTCACAGCCAGGCACTCTCCAGTATATTTCTTTCTTTTTTTTTTTTTTTTTTTTTTTGGGGGGGGAGGTTCGAGACAGGGTTTCTCTGTGGCTTTGGAGCCTATCCTGGTACTAGCTCTTGTAGACCAGGCTGGTCTCGAACTCACAGAGATCGGCCTGCCTCTGCCTCCCGAGTGCTGGGATTAAAGGCGTGCGCCACCAACGCCCGGCCCCCTCCAGTACATTTCGTAAGCACCAAGTTAAGATGCCTTAAGTGCCAAATACTGTGTGGAGCTCATGGATTTTGATTGGCAACATCTGTTCTTATTAACGGCAAGAGAAACACCATAGCCTGTGTATTGGAAAATACCATGAACTCAGTTTAGTAGAGTCAACCAATAGGAATGTGTGGTTGCATGTTTCCTAGAATGCTGTGCATACTTATGGTCCTCGCTATGGAGGGAAAGAGGTGCATTTCTTTACAGGGTGCCATCTTTCCATGGTGGCTTTTGTTTTTCATGCTGTTTTCTTGTCATAATTTACTGCTGTGTCAGATGTCATGCCCATGTGGAAGGCAGGGAAAAAGCCTGCCTTGCAGATACATGGGAAAAGCAAAGGTTTCCACAAATTCTAAATGGAGTGCTCTCCATATTTGCCTCACATACTAAATAGACATGTCTAATTGCAAAGATGCCAAATAAAATCAGTATTCTCTTAGCAAAGAGAAATGATACTGAGAAAATAGCAATGCCTGACTTTTACATTAAGCCATTTTACCTTTACTTTTTAGCAAGTTTAAATTATTTGCTATAGAGATGCTTATGTTGCGTCACCAAGAAAGTGGGATGTTGTGGACACCTCTTATTTCTTTACTAACTGCCCAGTGTCCTACCCAGGTAAGGTTTCCCTTGCCTGATGTGTCAGAGCCTTCCTCTTTCCTAAGGAAATTGGAAGTACCAGATGTGTTCTAGCCTCTTTTGAAGCTAGGGAAGATAAGCTGCCTTGAATTTAGAATGCTAGCAATCAGCTCTGTAAGCTTCTGTGTCTGCAGTGGAGACCACGATCTTCACAGCAAACATCCTCTAAAAGCATCAGACACAGACCTCTAATTCTCATTTCTTGGCTGCCCAAGAGATCTTGAGAAATACTTTTTTTTTTTGGGGGGGGGGTTCAAGAGAGGGTTTCTCTGTGTCTTTGGAGGCTGTCCTGGAATTAGCTCTTGTAGACCAGGCTGGCCTCGAATTCACAGAGATCCACCTGCCTCTGCCTCCCAAGTGCTGGGATTAAAGGCATGCACCACCACTGCCTGGCTTGAAAAATACTTTTAATAAAGTCATTAATTAAAACTAGCCTCAATTAGCCAAGTGATGGTGGTGCACGCCTTTATTCCCAGCACTTGGGAGGCGGAGGCAGGCCAATATTTGTGAGTTCAAGGTCAGCCTGGTCTACATATCAAGTAAATAGTCAGGGCTACATAGTGAGACGCTGTCTCAAATAAAACCAAAACATGATATAATTTTTAAGCAAATACTTTTTCACCTGTTTTTTGTTGTTGTTGTTGTTGTTGTTCCTACTTCTCCCTACTCCTTCCCTGCTTTTTTTTTTTTTTAATAGCTTTAATCATGGGTAAAAAAGACTCAAATAAGGGGCTGGAGAGATGGCTCAGAGGTTAAGAGCACCCACTGCTCTTCCAGAGGTCCTGAGTTCAATTCCCAGCAACAGATGGCTCACAACCATCTGTTATGAGATCTGGTGCCCTCTTCTGGTGTGTAGATATATATGGAGGCAGAATGTTGTATATGTAATAAATAAAATCTTAAAAATAAAGTCAAATATATGTATAACTCTGAGGTAATCTATTCTTCAGTTCTGTTCCTTTATGAACTTTATAGAAATGGCATCATACAGCCAGGCGTTGGTGGTGTATGCCTTTAATCTCAGCACTTGGGAGGCAGAGGCAGGTGGATCTCTGTGAGTTCGAGACCAGCCAGGTCTACAAGAGCTAATTCTAGGACAGGCTCCAAAGTAATATAGAGAAACCCTGTCTCGAAAAACAAAAAAGAAAAAAAAAAGAAAAGAAAGAAAAAAGAAATGGCATCATATATAGTCTAGAGATTGGAATTTTCTTCACTTAGTGTATTGATAAGATTCATCTTATTGTAGACAGTTGTCATTTTTTCCAATGGTATGTTTCATTATGTGACTATAAAATGTTGTGAAAAAATACTATATAAGAAGTTGGAGCTTAGTGGTAAACATGTGCCTAGCATGTATAAAGCCCTGAGTTCAACCCAACATACACATGAACACACACAGGAAGGGAGAGAGATATGCTATAATAAAGTCATTTTTTTTTGGCTGGGTGATATTGGTGTACACCTTTATTCCCAGCACTTGGGGGGCAGAGACTAGCAGATCTCTGAGTTCGAGGCCAACCTGATCTACAGAGGGAGTTCAGGACTGCCAGGACTGTTACATAGTGAAACCCTGTTTTGAAAAACCAAAAATAAATAAAGTACATTTTTGTAAGTTATCTACTGTTGTCTTCTTAATTCTCTACCTCATATTAACCACATCTATTATTTCATATTTCTATTATTTCATTAAGATGCCTCATAATGGGCTTTCAGGGTGAATTAAGGAGTATTAGTCACTAACTCAGTGAAAAGCAGACCAGTGGTTTCACTTTTTGTCACTCTCCAAGCATGTTGAAAAGGAAACAGAACCTTCAGGGTTCAGCTAATCCAGCTGTGCCCAGCATTTCTTCTAGCTTTTGTTGTTTGACCTACATGGGAAGTCTACTCCAAAGGACTGATTCTACTCAGCCAAGCAGTGGTGGCACATGCCCTTAATCCCAGCACTTGGGAGGCAGAGGCAGGTGGATCTCTGTGAGTTCGAGGCCAGCCTGATTTACAGAGCGAATTCCAGGACAGGATCCAAAGCCACAGAGAGAAACCCTGTCTTGAAAAAAAAAAAGGGGGGGGGCTGGAGAGATGGCTCAGAGGTTAAAAGCACCCACTGCTCTTCTAGAGGACCTGAGTTCAATTCCCAGCAACCACATGGTGGCTCGCAACCATCCGTTATGAGATCTGGTGCCCTCTTCTGGTGTGCAGATATACATGGAAGCAGTATGTTGTATACATTAATAAATAAAATCTTACATAATAAATAAATAAATTATTTACATAATAAATAAAATCTTCAAAAAAAACAAAAAAGGAAAGAGAAAGGAAGAAGTGATTCTGCTCAAGGCTAATTACTGAACTAATGAGTTTTTTGTAGATACAGAGCATGGGCAACTTACTGCCATTGCACCAAGGACAGCCTCTCATCCTGGCCCAGGCGAATGTTAACTGCTTGTATATCCTCAGGGAGAGGAGAAGCCTGAGTTGTGCCATGGTCATCCTTGCATGCCTGGAGGACAAGATTCTTCAACACTTCACCTCTTTCCTCTAGCTCTTCCCTTCTTTTCACTCTTCAGAGATGTTCCTTGAACCTTGGAAAGGGTGGTATAGGTTATGGTTATTTTCTGAGCATGAGGCCATTATGTCTCACAACAGACCATATTCCCAGCAATCTGACTGGTTGTGAATCTGAAATCACTGTCACAGTAAACATTTTCTTGCTACATGGGCAGCTTGTCTAACTGCCTTCTGAGTATTGATGTTTAATATGCACAGATTAATGCTGCTCTCAGTCTCGAGCATCGGAACATTGTTTTGATTAGATTTTTGTTAACTTGACACAAGCTGGTTTCTCCAGGAAGAACATCACCTCGTACTCAATTAGCCTGTAGGCAAGCATGTGTGGCATTTTCTAGATTAAGACTGGAGTGAGAGAAAAAAAAAAAAAAGACTGGAGTGAGAGCCCAGCCATTGTGTAGGCAGTGCCATCCCTGGGCAGGTAGATAGTCCTTGGAGGTATAAAAAGGACTGAAGCACACCTTTAATCTCAGCACTCGGGAGGCAGAAGGAGATGGATCTCTGTGAGTTCAAGGCCAGCCTGGTCTACAAAGACCAGGACAACCAGAGCTGTTACACAGAGAAACTCTGTCTGGGGGTGGGGCATGAGGAGGACACAACTGAATGTGAGCCTGGGGAACAAGTCAATAAATAGCATTCCTCTGTGGTCTCTATTTAGTTGATACCATGACTCCCCTTCGTGATAGATTATCCAAGTTGCTTTTGATCATGGTGTTTTATCACAATAGAAACAAGCTACTTTTTGCATGGGAATCATTTAATGCAGAGACTCGTAACTGATTGGAGTGGCAAGAATAAATGACTGTGAAGTGCTCAGCCCAAATGTGACATTGATCCCACCTCCTTCAAGGTTCAGGGAATATTACATAAGGGGGGGGGAGGATGTAAGTGACAAAGATAGAGAATGGTGCTGTGAACTGGTGTCTTCCAGAAATGATATTGACTGAACTCACAACTTGGCTATCTACATAAGACCTGCTTAGAATCAAACCAGCTAACATTTCAACATGGATGAGAGGGTTTTATGAGGAAACCCCTAGCTGTAGAGCTAGTAGAAGTTGGTGGCTGTGAAAGGAGGTGACATTATTTTTCTTCCCGGGCTTTTAGGCTATCCATGTTCCTATGAATGACCTCACACCCATACCCACATAGGCAGAATGAATTAGGCTTAGCATGTTATTTAAAAAAACAAAAACAAAAAAAGACATGAAAACAGGATGTCAGTGGGCAGGGAGGTGAGGTTTCGGGTGAGTGAGAGGGAGGAGTTGGCTGTGGATATGATCAAGACATATAAACATGTATGAAATTGTCAATTTCAAATATTTTAAAAATAAATGAAATCTGCTTTTCTAAGGTCAATAGTACCGGATAAGTCCACCATAATCCAGTATAAATCAAGCTTCTTTACAAAGACACAAATAAGGTCCCAGTCTAAGGTTCTGAATGGGTATTTAATTCAGCACAGGGGTGAGGGTGGAGGACAGTATGGTATTACCCACCATCAATCTTCAGTTACCAAGGTAAAAATAGTAATTTTATGATAGAAAATCCCAACAGATCCCAAAAGACTTAGGCAATACATTTAATACCTTCTACTCCAGGTATAGTGTAATGAGGACATCTGTAGTATTTCTCCAGATGTCATCATAAACCACTTAATGAGAGGAAGATGGTCTTCTGAGACAGTTTAGTGGCTTAGTTATTGTGCAAACACCATATAGTGTATTTACACAAACCTAGGTGGTATAGGTCAATAGTTATGTAACAGAACTTATCTTTGGCCCTACTCCCATACCACAGAAATGAAATTGTATCTTAGCAGTGACAATTTCTGCTTGACTTTGCTTTTTTATTCTTTTTGAACAGAGACTTACCATATAGCCCTGGCTGACCTGAAACTCTATGTGGACCAGGCCATCCTTCAATTCATACAGATCTGCCTGCCTCTGCCTCCTTGGTATTGGATTAAAGGCAAGTGCTACCATGCCTGAACTATTTTTCTTTTTGAGACAATATCTCACTTTGTATCTCAGGCTGGCCTTGAATTCATGCTTTTCCTGCCTCAGCCTATAATACTGGGATTATTAGGTATGTACTCCCAGTAACAATGGAGACTGGAAGGAGGCCCCAGTCACTAACCTAGATTAATTCCATTTTATGATACTATTAGCTGCATTTTATTTCTGAAACTATGTTGTTTCTGAGCCCTCATGTATTCTTCCTCTTTGACAGTTACCTTGGGCCCCAGAAACTATAGGCTTGATTAACAAACACCTTAAAAACAAAGGACTGGAGGCTGGAGAGATGGCTCAGTGGTTAAGAGCACTGGTTGTTCTTCCAGAGGTCCTGAGTTCAATTCCCAGCAACCATATGGTGGCTCACAACCATCTGAAATGAGATCTGGTGCCCTCTTCTGGCCTGGATACATGCAGACAGAACACTGTATACATAATAAATAAATAAATCTTAAAAAAAAAAAAAAAAAAAAGGACTGAAAGCAGTAGAGACTTTCTTGGCACCAACATAGTTCTGCATCCCTGATTCCACGGCCAACATAGTTCTGCAATTGTGAATGAGACCAAGGCCAGCTGGTCTAGTCTAACACGGAAACCCCGATCCTTGCTTTTGGTTCTCTTCTCTGTAGAGCTCTGAAATGATTGCAAGAGCTTTGAAGATAGATCTGAATCAGGCAAGCACAGACATCAGAGGAACCACACTTGGTTGTAAATTATGCACACACCCCTCTTAGAAGAGACTCTACTGGTGGGGGGAATGGGAGGACAGGAAGGAGAGGGAACTGGGATTGGTATGTAAAATAAAATTGTTTTTAATTTCAATAAAAATTAATTTAAAAAAAGAAGAGACTCTACTGTTGTCTCTTTGCTAGACGAGCCTAAAAATAAAATATCTTTTTTTTTAAATCTCAAGTATTCTTTAAAAAAAAAAAAAAGAAACACACAAAGTTGAACTGGAGAGATGGCTCAGTGGTTAAGACACCTGCTTCTGGTGCAGAGGACTCAAGTTCAGTTCCCAGTCCCTACACAGTGGCTAACAACTGTTTGTAACTCCAGCTACAGAGAATCTAATACCTAATTATAGTCTCCTCAGACATCAGGCACACACATGTTGTACAACATATATGAAGGCAAAGATACACATATCAAAATTGTATTTAAAAAAAATGAAGACAGTAGTGCCCAGTTTTTATCCTGCTTTTATTTATCCTAGGGGCCCAAGTGGAAAATCAACATTTTTCAGCAAAACCACTTTCCGTTATTTGAGTGTGCTGTGAATAAAGCTTCTTTACTGCTTTTACCAATGCACTTCTCTCTTTTAAAAAGAATCTTTTGGCTGGGTGAGGTCTACAGAGGGAGTTCCAAGACAGCCTGCAAAACAATGCAGAGAAACCCTGTCACAAAAAAAGAAAAAAATCTTTTGTTGTGGCATATTTTGATTGCACTGTGACACTTTCTGAAACTAACAATAAAGTCTAACCTTGGATCAGGGGGCAGAGTTAGTGACTGGCTGACCAGAATTAGCCATAGAGGTTTTGGAGGACCCAGAATACATCTAGAAAAACAGGAAGTAGTAAAGAGGGGCTTAGGAAGATTCGTGGGCCCTTTTGAATGGAGGAAGGAGAGAGAGGGGATGTCACTGGTCACTTCACAGCTTCTTTGATCAATCAGAACTTTGGACTCATCAAGATAGAATTGATAATGGAGTATTTTCTCCAAATATGCCAAATACAAATAGACTGGACATTGTAAATGTAATTCTTACCTGATAATTTTTCTTATTGTTGATAGTTTTACTATGTTACAGTTAAAACCTTCCCTGTTTATTTAGACAAAATTGGGGAAATGCTGTGGAATAGTCTTTTTGTACACCATAAGATGTGTCATTCATATTGGTTTAATAAAAGCTGAACAGCCAATAGCTAGGCAGGATTTTTCAGGTCAGAGAGAACACTGGGAAGAAGGTAGAGTCACACAGAGAAGGAGCAAGACATGCAGGAGAACAGTAAATGCCACAAGTCACATGGCAATACATAGATGAGTAAAAATGGGTTAATTTAAGTTATAAGAGCTAGTGGGACAAGCCTAAACTATCAACTGAGCTTTCATAATTAATAAGTCTCCATGCAGTTATTTGAGAGCTGGCTGGTGGGACAGAAAAATCCGACTATAGGGCATGGTGGCTGCATAGTGAGACCCTGTCTCAAAAGAAAATTATGTTTTGAGTGTATGTGTACATGTGTGGGAGGGCAGCAGGCACCGTTTGTCATAGTGCACAAGTGGAGGTCAGAGGACAGCCTCAGGTGTCAGCACTTGTTTTCCACCTTGTTAGCAGCAAGGTTCCTATTCCCGCCTGTATGCATCAGGCTAGCTGGCTCCTGAGCTTCCAAGGTCTCTCCTCTTTCTTCCTCCCAGCTCACCACAGAAGAGCTGGGATTAAAGTTGTGTTGATACCTCATCTGTCATTTTTTATGTGGGTTCTGGGGATTCAAAATCAGGTCCTCAAACTTGTGTGACAAGCACTTTACCCACTGCTTGCTCTCTTGAAGTGGCTTTCTGGGACTAGCGTGAGAGACCAGTTGGAGGGACTCCTAGGAGCTGGGGCTTTTGCCCTAACTGTGGTAACAACTCATTGTAGCTTCTCAATACAGTTGAGGGACGGAAAAAAAAAAAAACAAATATGAAGCTGCTGTCCATGCAACAGGGCATACTAGCTTTGTATAAATAGCAGCATGCTAATGTTCAAAACCACAGATTACTACATGAACTGGTAACAATATCATTTATTTTCATTATCAGGACCAGCACTGCAGGTTTATCTTCACCAGCATCACCAGAAAGACATGACCCTGGGACATCACTAGGCTCCGTTATAACACAACCACCTTCCTATGGGTGGCCTAACACAAGTCATTATGTGGTATAGAATAACCATTTATAATCTCTATCTCATCAAGAGAAAATATCAGACAAACCGAAATTGAGGTACATTGACAATGATGACTGGCATTCTTCCAAAGAACTGAGAAACAGTCCTAGAGAGATCATTCAGCTGTTCAGAGCGCAGACTGCTTTTGCAGAGGAATCAAGTGTGATTCTATCCAGCAGCTCACAATTAATTGTAATTCCAGTTCCAAGGGATCAGACACCTCTGGCTGCCATGAGCACCCACATGCATGTGCAGTATACATGTAAAGACATTCATACACACACATGCCTAGAAATAAAATACATCTAAAAAGTTAAGACAAAGACAAAAATGGAAGAGACTGAAGAAATACCCTAGACTGAGGACTGTGGATGAGGCAATGTATAATCCTAAATTTGATCCTGAGAAAGAAAATGGGCATTAACGAAAAGGCTGGTGAAACCCAGACTGGTTTTGTAGTTGATTTATATTATGTCAAGGTTAATTGCCCAACTCCAAAAAACATTCCTTTGTTATGTGAAGGTAGGAAAAGCTGGTTGAAGTGTTCCTGGGAGTTTTCTGTTCCCATAACTGAGTCCTCTGGTGGTTTAAAATTACCTCAAAACAAATACATTCCTGATTTCTGACAAGGCTTTGTGTGTTTGCAGTGTTTTCTTGCCTATATTGTTTGGCTTTCTTTTTTGGTTTTTCTTTTTCTTTTTCTTTTTTTTTTCCCCGAGACAGGGTTTCTTTGTGGCTTTGGAGGCTGTCCTGGAACTAGCTCTGGAGACCAGGCTGGTCTCGAACTCACAGAGATCTGCCTGCCTCTGCCTCTGCCTCCCAAGTGCTGGGATTAAATGCGAGTACCACCACCACTGCCTGGCTCTTTGTGGAGTTTTTTAAGGATGTTGACATTAGTTTTAACAACATTTGATTTGTTTACATAGAAGCAACATTTTTTACCCAATATCAAGCAAGTCCCCCATGTTCAGCAGTTCTTAGGTCTAGTGTTCTTTGGTTTTGGAGCACAACTCCAGCAAGAGAACTCATTGTCTCTGGAGTTACTCAAGGCTCTCAGGTGTAGATGTCATGGCCTGATCAAGTCTGTATCTGAAGTCTCTAGCCAGAGATGTTTCTGGACGATGATATGTCTGGACGATGGCAGTTGTTGCAGCCCCAGAAGATCCAAGGGAGATGACGTCTTATTCCTAGTAGTAAAGGAAGGAGTATCTCTTGTCCTTTGGTTAACAGCAGTGTTGACTCTTCCTCCTCATAAAGATAGTCCTGTAGAATAATCACAACAGAGGTACAAAACCCTGGCGGGGCGGGGTAGGGGGAATGTGTCTATGTAGGAGGTTATTTCTGGTGTCACACAAACACACACATAAAATAAGTCTTTCTCTGTATTGCCAGCTCCCAAATAACACAGAGACTTCTTATTAGTTCTGGAAGCTCGGCCTTTAGTTTAGGCTTGTCTCAGCTAGCTCTTATAACTTAAATTAACGCATTTATTTTAATCTACATTCTGTTGCATGGCGCATTACCTCATCTCTCCATACTGCTCATGCTGCTTCCTTCCAGTCTAGCTGGTGACTCTGCCTTCTTTTCCCCAGAGTTCTCTCTCTGCTCTGAAGTCCAACCTATGCCCTCCTGCCTAGCTATTGGTCATTCAGCTTTTAGTACCCCAATCACAGCAATACATTTTCACAGTGTACAACTATCCCCCCCCCAATGCATGTGCATGGAGAGTGGTGGCTTAAAACTGCATGTAACTCCAGTTCCAGTGGATCCAGTGTGCACCTGAAAACAAGTGGTTTACATAAACTCATATGGGCACATACATACAAAAGTAGACAAATACATCCTTTAAAAAAAAAAGTAAGAAAGGAGCTGGGCGTTGGTGGTGGCACACACCTTTAATCCCATCACTCAGGAGGCAGAGGCAGGCAGATCTTTGTGAGTTTGAAGCCAGCCTGGTCTACAAAGCTACACAGAGAAACGTTGTCTTGAAAAACAAACCAACAAACAAAAAGTAACAAAGAAAGGGCTGGAGAGATGGTTCCATGGTTTAGAGCATTTACAGTTCTTCCAGACAACCCAGGTCCAGTTCCCAGCAACCACATGGTGGCACACAACTATCTGTAACTCCAGTTTCAGAAAACCTGATGCTGGCTGGGCACGTGTCTTTAACCCCAACATTCAGGAGGCAGAGGCAGGTGGATCTGGGCAAGGAGGAGTTCGAGGCCAGACTGGTTTACAGAGCTAGTTCTAGGAGAGCCATGGCTACACAACAAAGCCTGATCTCAACTCCCACCACCCACCCCCCAAAAAAGATCTGATACCTTTTTCTGATTCCTACAGGCATCAGGCACACTAGTGCTTCACATATACAGGCAAGCACAACACTCATACAATAAATTCCAGCCAGGTGAGGTAGCACACACCTGTGAGTCAGGCACTCAGGAGGTGATAAAAGAAGATTGGGAGTTGGAGGCCAAGCTGGGCTACAAAGCAAAACAAAACCAAAATAATTCAAATACAGTATTCAGTCAAAATGGCAACATATTTTCTTTCTTCTTCTTTTTTTTTTTTTTTTTTTTGAGACAGGAGTTCTCTGTTCTGGCCTCGAACTAACAGAGATCCACATGCCTCTGCCTCCTGAGTGCTGGAACTAAAGGCATGTGCTGCCACCACCACCACTGGGTAAAAACTGGCAACATACTTATTGATCATCCATAAATAATTCTCACAATCAATACAGCCTTAGATTCAGTAAAACAATTTAATTCACTCTGCTAATATTTATTATTTACTATATATGAAAGTCACTGGTGTAAATGATCTTTAATGATATAGTGATGAACCACACAGAAAGCTGAGCTTCTTGCTATAGTTCATGAAGATGAGCAATAAACAAATTCATAAATACATTAGTTTTGGGTAGCGAAACATTCATTGAAGACAATAAATAAATAATGCTGTGGAGAGTGGTTGTTGTAAACATCGAGCCAGTGGCAGCTGAGCTGAATCCTAAATGATGAGAACAGGCCAGATAAATGATGATGTGGGGAAGCTTCCCAGGCCAGGCAACAGCAAATTCATGACTTTTGAAGCAGGAATATACTTGCAGTGTTGGAAGGGCCAAAATGGTAAGAGAAAAAAATCACAGTGAACAAGGGGCTTAGAGAGTTAGATGGGTTACAGATCATGTAGACCAGATAGGCCATAGCAAAAGTATTTATAATACTTTATTATAAATACAGCTGATTTTTGTTAGGATCTAAGATGAGCTCCATTAAAAATATATTAGAGCTGACTGTGAGGGTACAAGCCTTTAATCCCAGTACTCTGGAGGCAGAGGCAGGAGGATCTCTGAATTTGAGGACAGCCTGGATTATATGGTGAGTTTCAGACATCCAGGACTATTCAGAGAGAGCCTGTCTCTAAAGAAAAAGAAAAGTGTATGTGTGTGTGTGTGTGTGTGTTTGTGTGGGTGTGTGCGCGCGCGCGCGCACGCATATACACAACATATATATTATATTACCCTATTAACATACAACAAAATATTTATAAATATATTTAATAGATATATAGTATTAATATTTAAAAATTTTAAATATATTTATAATAAATGTATTATATGATAAAATAATATATAATAAATAAAATATATAGTATATTGTAGTGGGTATTTGCTCTGCCCATGACCTTGGGCTATCTGGCCTGATAGAGGCAGTGCCTCTTGCCTGCCCATGAGACCTCTTAAGAGGAAAGGGAGAGGGGCTCATACTCTCTTGGGTGGTGAAGACCAGGTCAGGTGGCATAAAGCAGGGGTGATCACTCCCCAGCTTTCCAAGAACTCCGCAACTGGATTTACCATATCCTGTATTTGTGAGTGTATATTTTCCTTTTTCATCTTAATAAATCCTTGTTACCCCTTAAACAGACACACATGGATTTCTCACTACAGTATATAGAATGTTATATTATAAATATATGAACACTTTATTATTATATTACATTATATACCAATATATACATTGGATCTTCAGAAATCTGGCTCCGCAGTTAAGAGCACTCACTCCCTGCTCTTCTAGAGAACCCAAGTTCAGTACTTGCTCCTTCAGTACCTGCACCTGCTTCGGTTGACTCACAATTGCTTGTAACTGTGGCTCCAGAAGATTCAACACTCGAGTCTGGGGCCCACAGCAGGAGCTCAGGTACACACACGGTACACACACACACACACACAGAGGAGAGGAACAGATAAATGTAAACGTGTTTGCCCCACCCTCTTATCAAGTTAATTGGCTCTCTGAGCTACAATCTCACAGTGACTACCTTAAGGTGTTAACAGTTCTGTGCATTCACACAGTCCTTTCTTTAAGCACAAAGCTGAGGTTTTGTGTTCTTTCCCTCACACTGTTACTTACATTATTATTATTTGGGGGGAGAGTTTGAGACAGGGTTTCTCTGTGGCTTTGGAGGCTGTCCTGGAACTTGCTCTTGTAGACCAGGCTGGCCTTGAACTCATAGATCCGTCTGCCTCTGCCTCCCGAGTACTATTAAAGGCGTGTGCCACCACTGCCTGGCTACATTATTATTTTTGTTCTTTACAGAAACTTGTTTTGTAGCCCTGGGTAGCTTTGTAGCTTAGGCTAGCCTTGAATGCCAGATCTTCCTGCATAGCTCCCCAAGTGTTAGCATTGCAGGTAGCTGTACCACACTTGGATAATATTTTCATATTAATGTCATTCTTTGTTCTTTTTTTTTTCCAAATAGTTTCTCTGTGTAGCTCTGGCCTTCCTGGAACTCACTATGTAGACCAGGCTGGCCTCAAACTCAAGAGATCTGCCTACCTCTGCCTCCCCAGTGCAGGAATTAAAGTCATGGGCCACCACTGTGCCCAGCTAGTGTCATTCTTATGTTATTATCAATATGACTTATAATTTTTTGGTTAAGGAATAAAAATATTTGGACGGTAGTGTTCTAGAAGAAAATTATAATTATTTACATCAATTTTCTTGTTGTTTTGTTTTGTCTCATGAGGTGGCCCTGGCTGGCTTGTAAACCAGGCTGACTTTGAATTCACAGAGAAATATACATGCCTCTGCCTCCTAAATGCTGGGATTAATGGCATACATGACCATACCCCGTTTTTTGTTTGTTTGTTTGTTTTATTTTGAAACAGAGTCTTTGTGGCTCAGCCTGGTTTCAAACCCAGTATGAAGCTGAGAATATCCTTGAAGTGTTGGTCTTCCTGCTTCAACCTCTCCAGTGGTAGGATGTGTACCCCCACCCTCAGTCTCAATTGGTTTAGGGGAAATTTTGCTCTAGTGTGTACCTCTTTTCCACAGTTTCACAAAAGAACTTCACTTTTTAACTTTCCCACATAAGAATGACATAATGTCAGAACAAAACAGTGTTTAAAATGTTGAGTAAAATTAAACTGAAGAAAAAAAAAAGGGCTCCCAACTGACTTAATTTTTCTCATTTGATGGAAAACTGACTAAAAAAACAAAACACCTGGTGAACCATTACTCAAGTAAACTTCTCTAGTCGGGCACGCCTTTAATCCCAGGTTTCAGGAGAAAGAGGCAGGTGGATCTCTGTGAGTTTGAGACCAGCTTGGTCTACAAGAGCTAGTTCCAGGTCAGCCTCCAAAGCTACAGAAAAACCCTGTCTCGAAAAAACCAAAAAAAAAAAAAAAAAAAAAAAAAAAGCCTTCTATAAGCCAGGTGTGATGGCATATACCTTTAATTACTGTACCAGAAGGCAAAAGTAGATAGATTTTGTGAGTTCCAGGACAGCCACTTCTACATAAAGAGACCCTGTCTCAAAACAAACAAACAAACAAACAAAAAAACTATCTGCAGGGGCTGAAGAAATGGCTCAGCAGTTCAAAGCACTTGCTAGACTCAAGTTTCAGGGGTTCTGATTCCCTCTCTAGCCCTTTTTGGGCAGCGTGCATGCACTCAGTGTATTTGACTCTTACAAAGCTAATTACTTTTGATTTTTCGATTCCAGAGCTAAGGTGCTTATTGATAATTGCAGGGACAAGAAAGCATATGGCTGGGCCTGGAGAGATGGCTCAGAGGTTAAGAGCACTGGCTGCTCTTCCAGAGGTCCTGAGTTCAATTCTCAGCAACCATATGGTGGCTCACAACCATCCGTTATGAGATCTGGTGCCCTCTTCTGGTGTGCAGATATACATGGAAGCAGAATGTTGTATACATGATAAATAAAATCTAAAAAAAAAAAAAAAAAAAAAAAAAAAAAAAAAAAAAAAAAAAAAGCATATGGCCATAACCAGTTTCCTTGTCTAAGTTTGAGAACATAATAATTCTGATAAATGAGCAAAAGTAATTAATCCATTTTTTTCCTTTGAGTTGTTCCTTACATAGGCTACATATTTCCCCCAAACCCATGACTACTCCATTGTATAAAGGATTTTCCAAGTTTCCTCTTGAATTTATATTGTTTAAAAAATAATAAAAAGGGGCTGGAGAGATGGCTTGGAGGTAAGAGCACCGACTGCTCTTCCAAAGGTCCTGACAAGTCCCAGCAACCACATGGTGGCTCACAACCATCCATTATGAGATCTGGTACTCTCTTCTGATGGGCACATATACATGGAAGCAGAATGTTGTATGCATAATAAATAAAAAATCTTAAAAAAATAATAAAAAGATTGTTACTTTTTTTAGCTTTTGATTTCAAAATTCACCTTTAAAAAAGGCTAAGAAAGGTACTTCTACTTATGTCTTGTAATTGTAGAAACAACAAATCATTTAAATTTTCAAATCATATTACTCATTTTTTTTCTTGTTTGCTTGCTTTTTGGAGAGTGGGGGTGGAGGTTCAAGACAGGGTTTCTCTGTGGCTTTGGAAGCTGTCCTGGAACTAGCTCTTGTAGACCAGGCTGGTCTCAAACTCACTGAGATCCGCCTGCCTCTGCCTTAGAGCCGAGTGTTGGGATTAAAGGTTTAGAGGCTTTCGACACCACCTTTTGTTTTTAAGATAGCCTAGGTTGTCCTGGAACTTAAATGTAGCCCAGGCTGTCTTTAGGCCTACTGTAACCAGCCTGTCTGAGCCTCTCTAGAGTAGTACCACCATGATATGTGGCAAAGATACCCCACCACCACCCTCTGAGATAAGGTATTGTTCTGCAACTCACAATCCTCCTGTCTCAGAAGCTAAAACTTATACTTCTGGGTTTAGATTTACTTACACTTTGTGTTAAATACAAATTGATAAAAGGAATTGGGGCACACCCAGAATAAGGTTTAATGACCATTTAAGGGTTAAAGGGTTAAAGCCTGTAACTTTAGAAATCACATATTTATCTTATTTTTATCCAGATGATTATACTGATAGAACACAGTGACACTATTATGTTTAACATTTCCCTTTGCTGTGATATTTCTGAATGTGTGCTTCTAGACCTAATTCTACTTTTAGTCCAGTTTCATATGACCTTGCTTCTAGTACAAGAGACCAAGTTGGTTTGTTTTTTTTAAATTAAGAAAACTTTTATTTTTAAAACAAAACAAAGGCATTAACACATATCTAAACACCATAACAAGCATTCATTGGGTTTTATGTGAGGAAAAAACTGCACTCTGGTGTCAACTAAAAACTAGAACAATTTTATTCTAGTTTTTGTGTTTATTGTGACATGGCTACATGGACATCTAAGAAGCCATTGTGTGTTTGCAGCTATGTGAAAATGCATAAGCAATGTGAACTAATGGAAAGTGGAGTGGCTGCAGTCACACTTTCAGACTCTTTTCCCCACTATGTGCTCTTGTTCTGCACTGTTTAATTAGTCAGAAGGTAAATGTACAAAGAACTTAATATCAAAGAAACTTCCAAAAGTCAAAAAAAGATTCAAGGTCACGGCTAGTTAACTCAGAGGTTGGGGGAGGGGGGTTCTCAAAAGCTGTATTTCACAAAATGGCAGGCACTAAATCTAGTCACATGTGCTTGACGTAGAAAAAGAAGCACTGATCTTAATAGATACTAGACTTCTTCATGATGCGCAGGAACTCTTGCTCATTGACCTCGCCATCTCCATCTCGATCAGCTTCATCAATCATTTCCTGCAGCTCTTCATCAGTCAAGTTCTCGCCTAACTCCTTGGCCACACACTTTAGATTTTTGAATGATATTTTCCCAGTTTCATCATCATCAAAGAGCTTGAAAGCTTTCAGAATTTCTTCTTTGGTGTCTTTCCCGGACATTTTCTGAGTCATCACTGTCAAAAAGTCACTGAAGTTCATTTTTCCTGTCCCTTCCTTATCAATTTCACTCATCATCTTCTTGGTTTCTTCTTTCTTAGGTTCAAAGCCCAGAGCCCTCATTGCAACCTTTAGTTCCTTGATGTCTATAGTTCCGGTTCCATCAGCATCAAAGAGATCAAAAGCTTCCCGGATTTCCTGTTTCTGTTCTTCAGTCAGTTCAGACTTAGGGCTTATTTTTCTTCTCTGGCCACTGGCTGCCATGTTTGTCTTCTTAAATCTCCCAAGTTGGTTCTTTTAACATTAGATGAGAATTCTTATACTCGATGTGTAGCCAAGGAAAGGAGAAATATCTGTATTTAAGAAATAAGCAAATAAAACAAAACAGCTATTTTGAAATGTTTAAATTCTATAGTTCTCTAGTAGGGCACTGGGTTTTATTTGTGTGTGTGTGTGTGTGTGTGTGTGTGTGTGTGTGTGTGTGTGTAAGAGAGAGAGAGAGAGAGAGAGAGAGAGAGAGAGAGAGAGAGAAAGAGAGAGAGAGAGTCTCATATACCCTTAGGATAGAGAGACACAGGTTCTCATATACCCTTAGGCTGGCTTGAAATTTATGTAGCCTTGAATTCTGATTTCCATCTCTGGAGTGCTGGAATTTCAAAGCATGCACCACCACACCAGCTCCCAATTTATAACATCTCCTCTGCTATCCAATGAACAACTGCCCAGCACTATTCATTGAAGCCTTTCAAAGCTGTCTAGTCCAAGCACCATCAGCAACCAGGGATGCAAAATGAGTGTCAGCAGTTAGTATCTATCACTATCTGGTACAGACTAATAATTATAATAGATTGAGTATCTGTGCTTAGGAAAGTGTAGCAAGACATCAAAGAGGGAACTGAAGTGGTGTTAATCTCAAGACAACTACCATAATTTAAGCCAAATTTGAAGCAAGCTTTAAATACTGGCCAGGTAAGCCAGGCGTTGGTGGCACACACCTGTAATCCCAGCGCTCAGAAGGCAGAGACAGGCTGATCTGAGTTTGAAACCAGTCCAGTCTACAAGAGCTAGTTCCAGGACAAGCCCCCATAAGCCACAGAGAAACCCTATCTCAAATAAATAAATAAATAAATAAATAAATAAATAAATAAATAAAAATAAACTGGCCAGGTAGATGGTCTCTGGCCAGATCCATCTCTGGTTCCCCAGAAAAATGGCCCCAGTTGTTTTGCAGCTGCTTAGGCATTTCCCATCAGGCCCACTCAGGGCAAGCATACATTCTGACATATTTCCTGCAAGTGAACCTCTGGCCCGTATGTGATCAAGCACATTCGGTGCAGTTCATGGATCAAACAAACTTGGGGGGGGGATGGGGGACGGGGGACGGGGACATGTGGCTTGTTCTCTCCCATAAACAACAGTCTCCAGCATTTCTCCAACAATCTGTCCTTGGGCAAGGGGTTTGCAGATCAGAGGCATTTAAATTAGTTAATTAAAACTAAAAATGTAACTTGCTCTCACTGTGGCATGGATAGATTTCGCCAACAGCAACAGAGCAGCAGAGAAAATTTCCAATACAAAAAGAATCACTGCTCATAACTGGAGGTAATCTATTCTAATACTGAACATCTTTCCTATATTGCACTTACACTTTTATACTTGCTTTGTGATTATTTAAGATTAGCTGAACGTTCTTTGAGAACAGGACCATATCAAATTTTCGTTTTCCTTTCAGTGTGAACCTAGGACCACCAAAGTACATCAATGCTTTTTCTTCTCGTTTTTTATTATTTTTATAGTAGAATCAGAGTAGGTTTATTAAGAAAAGCTAGGTTGAATAGAGCAAAGAGAGGAGTTAGCAACTCAGTCTCTTACTTTTCATTTTTATTATTATTTTTAGAAAGGGTCTCTCTACATAGCCCTAACTGTTCTTTTTTCTTTTCTTTTTTTTTTTTGTTTTTTGTTTTTTTTGTTTTTGAGACAGGGTTTCACTGTGCAGCCCTGACTGGCCTCCTTCAGAGATCTACCTGTTTACCCTGATTTCAGCCTTTTAAATATTTATTCAGACTGGCATACTACAAATATCTTCTGGTAACTGAAAAGGACAGATAAAGTGGCTTGGAGAGTTTTTTGCTTTTACTGATTTTACAGCCTTGCTCCGCCCCCACCCAACCCCCGTTTTCTTTCTTTCTTTGAAACAGGGTCTCTCTGTGTAGCTCTGGGTGTCCTGGCACTCACTCTGTAGACAGTAGACAGGCTAGCCTCGAACTCAGAGATCCGCCTGCCTCTGCCTCCTGAGGGCTGTGGGGATTGAAGGCGTGCGCCACCACTCACTCCCCGGTTAGCCTGGCTCATTTTTTTGTCTGCTGGAAGCATTGTAGTTTCTGGACGACAAATGGTCTCAGTTAAGGTTTTCCAACAACTACTTTGTTAAAAACTTGCTTCTAAACCAATGAAATCCATTCTAATGTAGGAGGCAGGGGAAAGAATGTCAGGTGACTAAAGAGAGACTGCGGTCTGAGGACTCCCGGGTTAGTGCTGAGCAAAGTGAAATCCTTTTTTCATGACATTCCCGGATATGCCCTCAGAACCGTTCCTTCTCAAGGTTTACTCTGGCCTTCCTGCCTGTGCGGGCTTCCGAAGACCAGAGACGCCTCCAGTCACTCGCCACTCCGCCCACAGGGTCCCGGCAGAGCCAGTAGACTCCGAGATTGCCTCTGGCAGCACTCGGGGGCTGACTATAAAAGCAGTTACCATCTTGCCAGGGGAGAAGCGCTGGTCGGTCGTTAGCGTCACTCAGCCCCTGCGCGCAAGCGTACTAAGCACGCCCCCCACCTTCCCGTGCACGCGCTCGGAGCCTGCAACTCTCGCGAGAGAAGCGAGATTTATTCCTACGTACCGGGCCGTGCTGCTTATGGCGGCGCTGGAGAGGGGGCGCTGAGCTGTTGGGGTGAGTACGACCTCGGTGTCCAGTGGGGGGGTAGCAAGAAGCCAGACTAAGGACAGGTGAGGAGACTCTGACTAATGAGTGAGACTTCTGAGTCAAGGTGGGCACTCTTGGAATTCCGGGTAGGGGAGCTCTCAGTGTGAGTTCCTACTTCAGGCTTCCTCATTCGTCCCCGGTTCAACCGTCCGGGCCTCATGGCAGGCCGCGGAAGCTTAGTGAGGAGTTGAGGCCCGGAGACGCGCGTGTTTGTGGTGGTGGTAGTGGTTGTGACTGAAGTGGGGGGAGGGAGCGAAAATGGAGTCTCCGGCCGCAGCCAAGATGGAGGCAGAGGGTGCGGGGCTCGGGCGCAGAGGCTGCCGGGAGCTGTAGTCTGTCCTCGTCCCCCTCTGCGGCTTGGCTGGGGGAAAGGAAACTACAAGTCCCGGCGGGAGGGGCGAGGGGGTGGTGGCGCGGTCCTTTGTGTGCAGCTGGAAGAGGCCGGGAAGAAGGGCCTACTTTTTTTTTTTTTTTAGGATCTTGTCTTTCTTGGCTGTCACTTGCTTTGGGGATATGACTACGACTACCAGAGCGCAGTGCGGCAGTGGCGCCTTCTTTGTGTGTGGGTCGAGACCCCGTCTCCTTCTAGGGGAAGTGCTTAGGGACACCTTTCCCCCCCAGCTATACCTGACCCTAGCGCTGCCGAATCGACGTCTTTACCCACAGTCACTTACGGCTGGGTCTCCACTCCTCTAACTTTGCCCCTTGACATTTGAAAAGGGAGCCGGGTCCCAGCCCAAGCACGTGTCTCCCACCCTTCTGTCTCGGGTAGGTGGCATGCGTTATGAGAGTTCCGTGATGCCCTCCCTACATGGTGCAAGCGCTGGCCTACATTGTGCAATGAATGGCTTGGCTTTGTCATGTATATAGTTTCAAAGCACTACTCGGAGACAAAAGGGGACAATTTTACCATCGAATGTTTCAGCAGCATGAAATCTTAGTGCTCCGGTTCTTTAGCTTTCAAGAGTTTCCCATAGAAACACCTGTGTGGCTGGTCTCTAACTTGACTCAGGTGAGCGGGGAGTACTCCGTAAAACAGGTTTCCCACTGCAGAAAACAATCTGAACATTATTAGGCCTACTTAGTTTCCTTATTTTGCAACTGAAATGAGCAAAAAGATAGTGCTATTTAAGCAGTTGAGGGGGACAGACAGAATGAGACTCAGTGGTGGTAGTTGAGTTTGAACAGTTAAATTCTGTTAGGCTGCTATTCACAGAGCTGCCCAGTTTGTTTTTCTTTCCTTTATTGAGACTGGTTATGCAGCTCAGGCTTGCCTTGAACTATGTAGTCCTGCGCTAGCTTTTTTTTTTTTTTTTTTTTTTTTTTTTTTTTTGGTTTTTCGAGACAGGGTTTCTCTGTGACTTTGGAGGCTGTCCTGGAACTAGCTCTTGTAGACCAGGCTCTCACAGAGATCCACCTGCCTCTGCCTTCCAAGTGCTGGGATTAAAGGCGTGCACCACCACCACCCGGCTCCTCAATCTACTTTTTAAAAAGTAAGTTCCATATTATGGGGTATTAATTCAAGCTCCGTGTGTCTTCTTCCCTTTTTTTTTTTAATTTTGGAGATAGAGTCTCATTGTGTAGCCTTGGCTGGCCTTGAAGTCACAGATCTGCCTGTCTCTGCCTCCCAAGTGCTGGGATGAAAGGCGTATACCACCATGTCTGGTGCTCATTTCTCATTTTGAGTTACTAGAAGGCAAACTTAATACTAAATTGAGGGCAGTATAGTTATTCACGTGGATAAGAGGATTAAGTACACAAGCAGCTAAACACGTGTGTGTATGAGCGTGAAATTTAGGTGGTGGTGTGGCACACTTTTGATGCCAGCACTCAGGATGCAAACAAAGGCAGGCAAATCTCTTGAGTTCAAGGCCACCCTGGTCTACAAAGCTAGTTTCAGGATAGACAAGGCTACATACATCATGTCTCGAAAAAGCAAAAACAAAAACCTTAGATGTAATGTTTATCCTTATTTCTTTTTAGTCTTATAACTGAAATTAAAAAAAGAGATGGTATCAGTTTGAATTGCAGCTGCTCTGGATGTTTACTGTCAAGACGAGTATTTATAGCAGCTGAGTTGAAAAGCAAAGTATCTGAAGTACAGGAGATAGGTTTTCTTTTTTTTTTTGTAAATAAGTTCTGACTTAATTGTAACCTTAAGGAGTGGTTGAGAATTGTAAATTTCCAACAAATGAAAATGGTGAAAACTGACTTGTTTTTCTTGCACACATTTTCCCTCCCCTACCTTCAGGTAGCCCCCTCAGTCATCCCTTTTATATCTAGCATAAACCTTAGTTTTGACCGTTTTTTTGAAGTACATTGTTCAGTGGCATTAAGTATATTCCTATTGCTATGAGGGCTATACTTTTCTCAATAAGGTAGATATAACATGGAAATTCCTTTTGGATGAGTTTTTGAGTAATAAAATAATTAGGACTGTGTTGCAAAATCAAGTAGAAATGTTTATAAGACACAAAAATTGCTGTGCCTTTGAAACCTTTCTAAAAACAAAGGGAGACTCATTTTGAGATCTTTTGCCCAAACTTTGTTCCAGTACTTGGCGGGGCTTAGAGAGGAGAATCTTGAGTCAGAATCCATCATGGGCTATGTAGGGATACCTATTTTCACGAAACAACACAAATTCAGAACTTTCCACAGTGGTTTCAACTATAAAAACTTAGTGGGAATGATTTATATGGTCAAACTACGGTGCTGGGAGTAACTTGTGTTTTCCTTCTTGAATCATCATTCTGAGACGGGATCTCACTGTAGATGAGTCAGTCTGCTTCTGTCTTCTGAATGCTAGCTTTAAAGGCATGTGCCACCACTTCCAAGGCATTTGTTTTTTAAGTACCTTTTACCCAAGCAGGTTTTAGAAGTTCCCTTTGTTGAGACATTAGATGTTTTCTATGTGAATGTGGTAATACAGAATTAAACCAATACAAAGCTTAGAAATAATGTCCTTTTATGCTAAGGTACAGCATTAATATAACATTGAAAATAAATATATCTGCTGTTTATCAACATCGCACAGGTAAAGTATCTATTGGTTTGAAATGTGGCATATCTGTTTCTCCAACTTAGTAACTGCAAGCTTCAGTGAGCAGCTACAAGTTCCAGTGAGCAAGTCTTTGCTGGTATTATTACCTCCATTTATTAGTTAGAATCTCTGCCCAATAAACTTAACTTCTACTTTATAAGGCATGCTTTCCTTCTCTAATTGATGGCTTATTCTGCAGCATGGTAGCCACTAAACTACTTTTAAAATGTAAGTTTCGAGCTGGGCATGGTGGCACAGCCTTTGATTGAAGCAGTTGGGAGGCAGAGGCAGGTGGATCTCCGAGGTTGAGGCCACCCTGGTCTACAGAGGGAATTTTGGGACTTCACAGAGAAACTTCGCTTTGTAAAACCAAAACAAAACAAAGGTTGAATTGAAATACACTATAATTATAAGCTAACACTGATTTCAAGAATGTAAGAATCTTGATTAATTAGGTCCACTACATGTGGGCATTAACATTTTTAGTATAACTAAATTAAATTAGGCAAGTTTTTGTTTTGACCTCATTTCTAGAAAAATTTAAATTACAAATGTATCAAATGCTGGGGATATAGTAGAGTGTTTGGCTGATATGTCCTGGGTTCAGTCCCCAGCACAGAGTGAAAACTCAGTATAGAAGCATAAGCTTATAATCCCAGCACTCAGGAGAAAGGCAGGAAAAGGAACATTACAAGTTCAAGGTCATCTTGAACTTGTCTGAAAAATAAAATATAGCATAGAGTAGGTTTTTGTTGATAATTTCTTCAGCTTCCTACCCTGACTGTTGTATTTAATAGCATTTACATGTTAGATACATAATTTTAAATGACCTAATATCCAGGTTATTAACAACTAAATATATACTAAAGGATAGTTGAATTGATATCAATTTTAGTTCCCCTTAATAGGTGGTGATCTAGATTTATTTACTTATTTTTGGGCTTAGCCCTAGCTGTCTTGGAACTCTAGAGCAGGCTGGTCTCAAACTCACAGAGCTGCCTGCCTCTGCTTCATGAGTGCTGGGACTAGAGGTGTGTGCCAACAACACTTGACTGTTGGGTTCTTCAAGACAGGGTTTCTGTCCTGGAACCCACTGTTTAGACCAGGCTGGCCTTGAACTCAGATCCACTTGCCTCCAACAACAGTCAGGTTCAAAGGCATGCAACACCATGCCCAGCAATTTAGATTATATTGTTTGTATCTAAAGCTTATTAATCTTAATTTCAAAAGTTAAGGGAGTAGAGCTATAGCTCAATAGTAGAGCATTTGCCTAGCATGATTAATATTTCAAGTTCAATTCTCACCACCACAAAACACACAAAAATGAGGAAGAAAACAAAAAAAGGTCCAGGCAAATCACAACTGCTGTGCTTCAGTTGTGGTGCATTTGAGCTTAAAACCAACTAATGCATCACAGATTTGAACTATGAAGGTAAGATTTTTTTATTCATAATCACACAAACCTATGGAAAATTTCAAGTATGGTGTGTTTTTTGGTTTTTCGAGACAGTATTTTTCTGTAGGCTTTGGAGGCTGTCCTGGAGCCCACTCTGTAGACCTGGTTGGCCTTGAACTTACAGAGATCCGCCTGCCTCTGCCTCCTGAGAGCTGAGACTAAAGGCGTGAACCACCAATGCCCAGTTTAAGTATGGTGTTCAATGAAATATCTGGCAGTTTTGTTTTTCCTCCTAAAAAGGAGGTACTTCTGCTGGAAGTGGGTTAGGAGGTGCTCTGTTTTTTATTGTCATTCACTCCAAGTAAATTCTGTTATATACTCAGTAATTTCTCAAAATTATAAACTGAGTAGGCACAGTGGCACAGGACTTTAATCCCATTACTTGGGAGGCAGAGATAGACTGATCTCTGAGTTCTAGGCTAGCCTCCTTTACCTAGTGAATTCCAGGCCAGCAGAAGCTACATAGTAAGAATCTTTAAAAAAAAAAAAAAAAAAAAAACAACTTTTTTTTTTTTTTTTTTTTCTTTTTGAGACAGGGTTTCTCTGTGTAGCTTTGGAGCCTATCCTGGCACTCGCTCTGGAGACCAGGCTGGCCTCGAACTCACAGAGATCTGCCTGCCTCTGCCTCCTGAGTGCTGGGATTAAAGGCGTGCATGTGCACCACCAACGCCTGGCCTTGTTCCCTACTCTTGAAAGTGTTTAGCTTTGGGGGAATAAAGCGAGATGGGTTTGTTTTCAGAGAGCTAAAGGAGTTAGCACCACTGATAAATGATAATATTATTTGGAATAGCCAGCCAATTTTATATAAATGCTTGACCAATGCCTACCAGTTCTTCAGAGTTAATTTGGTTGAAACCCATTCAGTTACCTATAAATCTCATAAGATACTAATTTACCTACTCGATTCTTACTTGTTGTTAGTTTGTGATTAATATATACTGCTAGGCCTCATTCAAGATGTGCTCTGCAGTACTTCTGGGTGTAGACTGTAGGAGTCTTGGTTATCTGACAGTAAAATGATTTATCACCTTAGATTGAGTTAATGTAGTTCAAATTTAAAGACATTGTTTTTGATACAGGGATTCTCTTTGTAACCCTGGCTGCCTTAGAACTCCATCTGTAGACCAGTGTCTCCATGAACTGGAAGATTCACCTGCCTCTGTCTCCCCAAGTGCTGAGATTAAAGACATGTGCCACCACTGACTGGCATTGTTTTTCTATTTTCCAGTAATACATGTGATTTTGTTGTAGTTGATTTATTGAGGGAGGGGCATTGGTTGGTGGCAAGTGTAACTACTAATAGATTTCCCCAGCCCCCACTGTAGTTTTAAAAAGATTTTAAATTATTTTATGAGGCTGGGCAGTGGTGTGGCCCGTCTTTAATCCCAGCACCTGAGGCAGAGTCAAGCATATATCTATGACTTAGAGGCCAGCCTGGTCTACAAAGTGAGTTCCAGGACAGCCAGGGCTGTTACACAGAGAACCCCAGTCTCAAACCCCCCCCAAAAATTATTTTATGTATATTGATGTTTTATTTGCATGTATGTTTCTACACCGTATGTGTGTCTTTTGGATTGGAGGCCTGGAGAGAGAGTGATTTCCCCTGGAATTGGAGCTGCAGGCCATTGTGCATGTGCTGGAAATAAATAGAAGAGCAAGCAGCCATGCTCTTAACAGCTGGTAGTTGTCTTGCTATCCTCAACAATATTGCCCTTAATCTAAGGTTTGGGGCTCTGTAAATAATCCTTTTTTTTTTTTTTTTTTTTTTTTTTTTTGAAACGGGGGTTCTCTGTGTAGCTTTGTAGACCTAGAAGGCCTCGAACTCACAGTGATCTTCCTGCCTCTGCCTCCCAAGTGCTGGGATTAAAGGTGTGTGTGCTACCACTGCTGGTCTGGCCCTCTTGTCTATCCAGGCTGACCTATTCAGTTCCTCTCAAGTATACCACACTTATTATCATCCATGCCAGAGAACTTGAATTGAAGCAAGATTTTTAAAAATCCCATGAGGGCCAAGCAGTGGTGGTCCCCACCTGTAATCCCAGCACTTGGGAGGCAGAGGCAGGTGGATCTCTGTGAGTTTGATGCTAGCCTGGTTCCAGAACAGCCAGGGCTCCACAGAAACCTTGTCTAAAAAACCAAAAAAATAAAATAGGTTAAAAAAAGAAAATCCCATGATGGCCAGCAAATGGCACCATGGGTATAAGGTACTATGTTAAATCACAGAAACCTAAGATGGAAAAGAAATAACCTCCTCCCCTGAGAAAAACCTGATATCCATACATGCATGATTCAGTGTCCACAATTCTTACATACACAATAATGTTTTTTTGTTTGTTTGTTTTTTATTTTGGTTTTTTGAGACAGTGTGTCTCTGTGGCTTTGGAGCCTATCCTGGCACTCAATCTGGAGGCCAGGCTGGTCTCGAACTCACAGAGATCCACCTGCCTGTACCTCCCGAGTGCTGGGACTAAAGGTGTGCGACACCACTGCCTGGCTCACAATAATGTTTTTAAAGAGAAATCCCATAATATTACTACAACATTGCTGTTTTCAAAGAACTAGAATTTTGTATTCAGACTTGTCTTAGATGATACTTATGCATAGGATAGTTGTTTATTTCCTTAGTTTTCTAGGTTCTGTTCTGATTTACTATCTTAGTTGTCTGTGCTCACCATACTGATTTGCCTCTAGTACAGTGGTGAAAGGAGAATTTCTTGGCTAGTAAATGACATACAGCACCCAGCCTAGCAGCTGAATTTGTGTCCTGTGTCCTAGTTTTCTCCAGTGTAAACTCCAATGGGGAATTATTTTATATTTTCCATAAAACCTAACACACTTCCGGGTTTCTGTAAGATACTTGTCTTAGCTGAATACTATATTGTGTAACTTGCAGGTGATCAGGGGTAGGGGTTAGCAGGACTTTGAAATAATTTGGCGTTTTGGCAGAGGATGTAAGCAGTCCCCACTTGTACTCTCCAAGAGTGAGTGCTTTCAAGTTATGTGCATCACAGGGCCGTGTTTCTAAGCCTCTAACCCTCTGCCCCTGGTTGTCTATTAGCTGTACTTTGTCTTTGTTTCTGCCTCCAGTATGAAGTGTAACGGAACAGACTTTACCACCTGAAACTGCTGCTTCAAGTTCAGATCAGGCAAGGAACAGACCCGGAACAACCAGCAACACCAAAGAAGAGTACACAAGTTGAAGACACAACACTTGATCTGAAACAAGAAGTTTGTGCCTACTCAACAGCTTTGAAAGAGCACTTCCCAACGCTGCTAGTAGTCTTTGTTTTCTTCAGTGCTGTACTGTGAGATTGCCCGGTGCAGCAGCAGTTGTATTCTTTATTAGCTTGATAGATCATTTCCTCTCGCTCTCTATTTTTTTTTCTTTTTTTTTTTTTTTTTTTTTTTTTTTTTTTTTTTTTTTTTTTTTTTTTAATACTAGCAACTTTCATCCTTTGGAACTTGTGCTGCAAAAGAAAAGTCAGCAAATACTACTGAAAGTGCAATATTTGATTATCACTGCGAGGTGAGTTTATATTTTCTTTGGTTAAAAATAGATAAGCTGGACATATATGGATGGTTTACATGCTTACTGTATTGTTGCAAATAGCTAGTGCTGGAGTATGGTTCACGGACCTAAATTTAAGGCATTTAGTTGCTGAGAGTGTAACTAAGGGACAGTACTCGGGAGGTGTGTGGACAGAGCAACACTTTCTCAAGAGGAGTCTTTTGTTAGAGTACAGAAGTAACAGTTCTCAGATTGGGAGTTTCTGGAGTGTCCAGAGTAACTGGATAGGGTAGTTTTTTAGAGCCAGGTTGTGAAAGGTACAGAATGTTGGCTCTGTTCTGTATGTATGAGAACCAATGGTTATTAGCAGTTTTAATGGATTTTGTTTTTCAAAGGCAAGATGGTTTGATTCCTTTAGATTCATTTGAGAGGTAATTTGAAGATGAGAAGATTTGCTGAGAGCAAAGAATAGACAGTGAAGACAAAGGCTGGTGTATAGATCGAGAAACAGGCAGACAGTGGCATTCTAATGGTCAAAGAGTCTTATAACAGGTTCAATGTGAAGGAAAGCCTAGGGAGAACAGACTTAGTCCATCCCGTTTTCCAAGTTAGAAAGAATGTTTGTCATTCATCGAAATGTGGAATTTGTGTCAGAGCTTGTTGAAATGGGGACCTATAATTTGTAATCAGAAGTCAAGGCTACTAGTATGGAATGTTAAACAGTTATTGAGGGGATTGGGGTTATCAAGAGTGATTTTTCTTTTTAGTTTCTAGGTTTTCTAAAATGTAAAGTCTTAGAAAGGGTATCATTAGGTTATAAATAGTAAGGATAAATGCTGTGAGGAGAACATTAAAGAAGAACAACACATCCACATAGGAAGAAATACAAAGGAAGATGATTCAAAAAGTTCACAACCATATTTTAAAATGTTGCAAATGAAATTCAGTGGAAATTTTTTGTTTGTTTGTTTGTTTGTTTTTGGCTTTTTGAGACAGGGTTTTTCTGTGTAGCTTTGGAGCCTATCCTGGCACTCGCTCTGTAGACCAGGCTGGCCTCCAACTCACAGAGATCTGCCTGCCTCTGCCTCCCGAGTGCTGGGATCAAAGTTGTGCACCACCAATGCCCTGCCCGAAATAGTTTGTCATATTTCAAGAAGCACACAGGCCTACTATGGATGCGTACTGCTTCTTTTTAGTGTGTGTATGTGTGTGTCTGTCTGTGTGTATGTTCGTGCACTGTGTGCTTGCAAGATCCATCAGAGGCTAGAAAAGGCATTGGTTCCCCTGAAACTTGAGTTCCTAGGTCCTTAGCAAGAGTAGCAAGTAAGTTTTCTAAGCTGCCTCCACCCCACCCTTATTACCCCATGTTGTTTTTCTTTTTTTCTCAAGACAGGGTTTCTCTGTGTAGCAATAGTGACTGTCCTGGAACTTGCTCTGTAGACCAGGCTGCCCTTGAACTCAGAGATCCACCTATCTCTGACTCCCGAGTGAGTGCTGGCATTAAAGGTACATCCCACCACCCCAGCTCCTGTATTGTTTAATTGATAACTACTCTTAGTGATAATTTTACCTCCATAACCAATTTTAAAATAAATTTGTTATAGCCTGTCTTCTGTTCTTTTTCTTTGTCTGATTTTAAAGAGTAAGTTTAGGCTTTTGTTTGTTCTATTGGACTAGATGGAGATACCTACCATATAAAGCTAAAGGAAGAGGCTGGGGTGGTATGTGTCTCAGTTTCTTGGCAGGCTGAGGCAGGACCTGATCCCACAAATTGAAGACAGCATGGGTAACAGCAGGACTGACTATATGTGCCTTTGAGGGAAATAACTTACAGAATGGAATTGTTAGTAGAGAAACCAGCAAACTATGTCATAAAATTTTTTCTCAGATGTTATGACACAAAATTACAATGACTAGAACTTACATTTTATTTTTATTGATTTTTAAAAATTTATATGTGTTGCCTGCATGTATGTCTGTGTGAGGGTGTTGGGTCCCCTGGAACTGGAGTTAACAAACAGTTGTGAGCTGTCATATGGGTGCTAGGAATTGAACCTGGGTCCTGGAAGAGCAGTCAGTGTGTATCCACTGAACCATCTCTCCAGCCCCTATTTTATTTCAGGGAATTTTGAAATCATTTAAGCTCTGACTTTACATTTGGGAAAATTAATGGTAACTATCTAAGATATTCTATTAGACTATTCTAATCTATATGAATAGAACTTAGATGAGTGCTGATATTGTAGGCATTCACTTCCTAGTTGAATGAATAATCCAGCATGGGCAATGCTTCTCGGAGGACCCAGGTTCAGTCCCCAACATCCATGTGGTTGCTTACAACCATCATCCATAACTCCAGTTTCAAGTACATCCTAAAGCTTCTTATGGTTTCCTCAGGTATTAGGCACTCAAATGGTACCATGTATGTAGTCAAACACTCATGCAAAAAACGTTTTTTTGTTTTTTGCAATGTCTTATGTAGCTCAGGCTAATCACACACTGAATATGTAGCTGAGGATGGCCTTAAATTCCTGATTCCACTGCATCCATCTTGCAAGTGCTGAGATTGCAGTCATGTATCATCACACCTAGCTCTATTCAGACCTGGAAACCTGCTGTGTAGGCCCAGCTGTGTCCCTCAACTTGTAGGTCATCTATCTGCCTTTACCTTTCTTAGTGCTGAAATTAAAGGTGTGTGCCACCACACCTGACTTACTTTATCCTTTCTGGTACCTGGATAATGTTATTAAACTTGTGTCAGAGCTCAGCATGGGACCTCTGTATGCTTGTATGATAGTCTGTAACCCAACCCTGTCTCCCCATTTTGATGAATGCTACCAAAGTGGGTATCAGAAAACTTAATACACACTAGTTTACTACCATGAAAGTATATGAACATGTTAGCTCCACCAGCGTTTTTTGTTTTTTTTGTTGCAGGTTTTTGGTGGTGGTGGCGGCGGCGGTGTCAGTTTTATTTTTTGAGACAAGGTTTCTCTGTAGCTTTGTAGACCAGACTGGCCTTGAACTCATAGAGATCCGCCTGCCTCTACCTCCTGAGTGCTGGGATTAAAGGCATGTGCCACTACCACCTGGCTTGTTTTGTTTTTGAGACATGGTTTCTCTGTGTAACCCTGGCTGTCCTCTAACTAACTTGTGGACCAGGCTGGTCTCAAACTCAGAGATATGTCTGCCTCTGCTTCCCAAGTGCTGGTATTAAAGTTATTAACCACCACCAATGCCCAGGTTGTCAAAGGGCTTTTTAATCATTGAAAAAACCCAAAATTTCCCTAAGTCTTAAATTAATTCATTGATTTGTTCATTTGTTGTAGAGCCTTTTTATAGTTAAAACAAGTGAGTATCTAGACTCATGCCATCCAGTGATGAAACTCCAAGGGTTTAGCCAAACAAAAATAGTTCTCAAAGTAATGTTCTGGTAATTTCATTACACAGGCCTACTTAAATCCTTTAATACCACTATGAAATTACTGCATATTTTCCTTAAATGAGCATAAAACTTTGCACATATAAAAAAAAAATCAAAAGTCTTTGTTTTTTGTTTTTTTTTTTTTTTTCTGGAAATTGTGAAACACCACCCCTTTTAAAGTATTTTTCTTTGAATTAGAAACAAGATTGATTTACGTGACAATCCCAGTTCCCTTCTCCTTCCCTTCCTCCCCTCCCCCGTATTTTTCATTTTTTTCTGAGCACTTTGCATTACATAAGTATTGACTTTTGTGTTTTTTTATTGAACATTTCATTTTATTATTAGTGTGTCCTTTATGCCCCCTCCCCGAGCTAGCTGTGTACCACAGGTTGGCTATGAACCCCGAAATCTTCCTGTCTCTTCTTTCCAAGTGCTGGGAAAAAGGTTTTGGCAATGTTGAAGAAATAGGTTGTGATAACATAAAAAGTGTATAGTTTACCTAGATTATTATGAATTCTTTGAAAAAAAAAAAAAAACATTTCCAAAGTTGTATTCTCAGCACTCAAAAGGTTAAGGCAGGAAGATTGCTGTTTCAAGTCTAGTCTGGGCTGCATAGTACAAGGCCAACTAGAATTATATTATGAGACTCTGGTTTAAAAACACCAAAAACTGTAAAGTTGAATAGTATCTATCTTTTCCTATGAGGGATAAAACAATACCTAAAGTGGTTAAAAATAAGTGGTGGTAGGTTAGGGTTACAGCTTTCTGAATTTTGTGTTTCTTTCTTTTTCTTTTTTTTTTTTTTGTTTTTTGTTTTTGTTTTTTTTCCGAGACAGGGTTTCTCTGTAGCTTTGGAGCCTATCCTGGCACTCGCTCTGGAGACCAGGCTGGCCTCGAACTCACAGAGATCTGCCTGCCTCTGCCTCCGGAGTGCTGGGATTAAAGGCATGCGCCACTTTAAATCTTTATTTTGGTGGTTCTGGAGACTAAATCAGAGCCTCATGCATTTTTGGTACCTGCCACCAACGCCCGGCCAAATTTTGTGTTTCTTATCACATGGGTTTTCATTTAACAATCTGTGTTGTAAGAAAGACTATAAAGTCTAAACATGAAGAAATAGGACTTGGAAATTCATGATCTAAGTCAGTAGCCTAGAATAATGGTCCTCATATTATTGGTTAAAATCCATGTCAGTAAGAAGCCTGTGAAAACATTATAGATTGTATTATTATACTGTGGTTGTCTTGGAAGATTACAGATAGTAAAAATGAGCAGTATTATGGAAATAGTTTATCTGTTTATAGAGATTCATCTCATCTCCAGTAGATAAGAATGGTCTCTGTATACTTGTTTGTTTTTTGGGCTAGTTTTTGATTCTCTTGTGTTCCTAAATTTTTTGATAAGCAAGTCTTTGCTTCTTAGGTGCTAGGATTAAAAGCATGTGCTACCATGCTTGGTGTATTTGTTTTGTTTTAGATCAGTGGTTCTCAACCTTCCCAGTGCTTCCACCCTTTAATACAGTTCCTCATGTGGTGACCCCCAACCATAAAATTATTTTCATTGCTACTGTTGTGAATTGTAAATAATCTGTTTTCCAATGGTCTTAGGTGACCTCTGAGAAAGGATTATTGACCCCCTCCTTCCCCAGAGGTTGTGACCCACTGGTTGAGAACCACTGTTTTGGAGGCTTGTTTTTGTGCTCTTTTATTTGCAAAGCAGGATTTCACTATAGTCCATGCAGGTCTTCAACTTAGTAATCTTCCTTTAGGCTCTCAAATGTTAGGATTATACACATGAACCACCATGTTTGGCTTTTTTTGTTTTGAACTTCATCTTATTAGGAATTGTTATCTCAGGGACATTATATACGTGGTGTATTGTATTGGAGCTAATAAGCCTGACATACTCATTAGATCTCATTAAGTAGTCATTTATTTTATAATAAGGTTGAATAGTATTGGGAATAGAAGTGTCAACTCCCATGTGTTTTGCTTGTGCTTACCTTACCTTTCATGTAAGTTTCTGCAGCAAGTGCCTCTGTTGTGGAGTTGGCTATATAATTAAATGTGTTGGGCCATTCAGTTGGGCATACTTAAACTGTAATATGCTAAGAGCAAATGAGTAAGGAAATAGGACTTCACCGTCAACATAGTGATTTGGTAGTTTAATTCTCAGAATATTTGAGTTATCTGAGAAATTTAACTGATGCGTCAGCTTAGTGGGAGCTAAGCTATTATATATATATATATATATATATATATATATATATATATATATATATGAACTAATTTTTATCATAAGCAAAAAATGCAATTGCAGCATATTTGTCCTATTTCCTGTTGGATTAGAATTGAGATTAGGTTCCGTTTGAACATTGAGAAGAATTTTGGCTTAGTAGTTTCCTTACTAGCCACTAGAGTTCTTGTTTTTCTGACAGGTTTCTCCTGTAACCCTGGCTATCCTAGAACTTGCTCTGTAGACCAGGCTGGCCTCAAACTGTGCCTGGCTGTCACTAGAGTGTTCTTATGATGTTTAAAAACTTACGTAAAACACAGGATAATGATTGTTTAATCTATCTGTGAATACTTTTCAATTTGACCTTTATTTTTATACTTGTAAACATTATGCTATGTTGCCACAGCCATTTGATATGGAGAACGTATTTACCTTGTCATCAGATCCTCAACCCACTTCTGCAGCCCCTCCTTCACTTTCTTTACCCTTATCTTCATCTTCTACCTCATCTGGAACAAAAAAACAAAAGCGAACCCCCATGTATCAGAGATCTGTAAGTCAGGAAAGGAGTGATCCAGTTTGTCTTGCATCGTGTTAAGCATGGCTTATGAGGGCTTTGTGGTTTGGTTGAAGTGCCTGCAGACTCACTGTGTAACCTAATCATTTCTTTTCGCTTTGAATTTTGAATAGTAGTTTAGAATCTTGCTGCTCAAAGAAAGCCTAAGAGGACTCTGAAGCATTGCTAATGGTTGCTTAGATCTTATTGGAAGTAGAGGATTTCACATCATTATCTCCATCCAGTTAGTCATATTCTTGTGTTTTAATTAAATTACCAAGTGGTTTTAGTTGGAGAGAACTTAAAGCCCATGGTTTGAGTTATCTGCTAGTGGATTTTGACAAATGATTGTTTCCTCCTTGGTAACTGGGCATATTAATATATTATTTTTATAGACTTTTGTGAAAATTTGAGTTAATACACTTCAGAACAAAGGCTCGCTTAAAGGAACTTAATTACTAGCAGATATGCATTCATTTGGATATTTTGAGCATCCCACCTATTGTTTCTTCTTTTTTTTTTTTTTTTTTCTTTTTTTGTATTTTTGAGATAGAGATTCTCTGTGTAGCCCTAACTGTCCTCAAGCTCACTCTGAGACCAGACTGGCCTGGAACTTAGAGATCCACCTCCCCTTGCCTCCTTGTAAGTGCTTGGATTAAAGGCATGTGCCAGCAAGACCCAGCTTAACTGTTTATCTTTCAAGAATTTTGGTCTTTGGGGCTAGAGAGATGGCTCAGTGGTTGAGAGTGCTGGCTGCTCTTCCAGAGGACCCAGGTTTGATTCCTAGTAGCCCCACTGTCTGTGACTCTGGTTCCAGAGGATCTAGTGCTCACTTCTGGCCTTCATGGACAGTATTTGGTGTACAGACATACATGCAGGCAAAATGCTCATCATTTACATAAAATAAAAATAATTTTGCTCATTGAAGATAATATCCTTCTAGTAATTGCCTGTTTCAGGTAAGTGAAAATGCTTATGTCATAATTTCAGTGAAAGGGACTTTTAATCCCAGCACTCCAGGAGGCAGAAGCAGGCGGATCTCTGAGTCCGAGGCCAGCCTGGTCTACAGAGCAAGTTCCAGGAATACCTCCAAAAGCAATACAGAGAAACCCTGTCTCGAAAAACAAAAGAACTAAATGTAAAGCCTTAGAGAGGGTGCTTCTGTGGAAAATTACTCAGCTAGCCTTTACTAGATGCTTTTTCCATTTATGCTGCTTTTAAATTTATAAAATCATTAATGATTTATGAAGTACCCAAGGTAATAGTATTTGACCTAAACAGATTACATTGTATTGTAATAGCTCCACTTTTCACTGAAGAATGTTTTTGCTTTATTAGATCTTAGAATTGATCCATAGCAGTTGGTATTTAGAGATGTCATTAGTTCATTAGTGTTTGGTTACTGCTTGGTTCTTATCAAGGAAAAGGTCTTGAATATTCTTAGGAATTAACTAAACATTGTTAGATGATTTTTCTTCCCCCCTCTGCCCCCCCCCAGGGTTTCTCTGGCTTGGAGGCTGTCCTTGGAACTCACTTTGAAGACCAGGCTGGCCTCGAACTAGGATTAAAGGGGTGTGCAGCCACCACCTGGCTGTTAGATAACTCTTTGCCTGAGAGTTTTGTATTAGAGTTTTTGACTCATAATTTTCAACTATTTTTTTCAAGCACTTGAGCATGCATTTGCCAAATTTTTTTAGTTTAAGTATTGAATAGAGAGTTTATTGTGTCAGTCTCTACTAACTTTATGAATTCAACCTGCATGGCTTACTAAATAGCGTAAATATGAACATAGGTGTTAACAAAGCTGGTAATTCTAGATAACCAGTTCTTTTATATTGGTTACTTTTGTTCTATAATTGTTTCAGTAATTTAAAGTTAATGTTATTGCTTTATCTTAGTATTAAACTGTAGGAATTGTTTGGTTTTGTAAGTGAAAATTCTATAAGTGACAGCGGTTACTTAAAATAATTGTGAAATGTTAACTAAATATTGCAATAGTAAAAATCTATAAATCAACTCTTTAAAAAAATTTTTTAACTTCATTTTCTTTGCCTTTCTATAACAAAGATAAAAAGACCAGATTTAGTATGCTGTGGAAATTATGAGCAGATCATTATATATTGAGTTTGTTTGTTTGTTTTCTTTTTAAAACAGATGAGCTTTGATCCAAACCTTCTCCACAACAATGGACACAATGGGTACCCCAATGGTACTTCAGCAGCACTTCGTGAAACTGGGGTTATTGAAAAACTGTTGACCTCTTACGGATTTATTCAGTGTTCAGAACGGCAAGCTAGACTTTTCTTCCACTGTTCACAATATAATGGCAACCTCCAGGACTTAAAAGTAGGAGGTAATCTGTCAGCTTACATTTTAATGTCCTATTGCAGGTCTACTGGTTCTTGAGAGTGCTTTTTCAGTGTATTATAAGCCAAAGAAGATGAACATTTTAGTTGTGCTAACTACTGAAACATGTATCCTAATTTTTACTGTGGTGGTGTCTTTTTGAGATCTGAAAAACTTAACTGGTAAAATGATAATGAGTATTTTTTTTTACTTTAGATACTTGGACAATTTAAAGGAATAAAGCTACAGGTTTCTCTTTCAAAACATCAACAAAAACGGGGCTGGAAAGAGGCCACAACAGTTATGAGTACTTGCTGCTCTTACGTAGGACTTGCATTCAGTTTCTAGCACCCACACCGATCTAATGGTCTTTTCTGGCCTCTTTGGGCACCGGACACACACACACACACACACACACACACACACACACACACACAATGTCATAGTCTACTTATGTAAATGTAGGCAGAACTCTCATACACATTAAAAAATCTTTGATAATGAACTTAGAATAGAAGTGGCTAACATGAATATTTGGTGTACCAGATGCTGGAGGGTCAGGGTGTGTAGCATTGATTTGTTTAATCCTCTCATCAGTCTTGTGTGTTAGAAATTATTATTTTATAGATAAGGAAGCCAAAGTATAGAGAAGTTAAAATAGAAGTTTCCAAATACTGAAATCTTGTATTATCTCATTTTGTAATGTGTGTAAATGCCATGGAAACTAGGACTTTATATATGACTATCTCAATCTAAGGCAGTGACTCTGAAAAGCTCATGGGTATCAGGCTGGCTAAAATACATATTGCTGTACTTGATCCCCAGAGTTTGTCTTTGCCTAGGTCTGAAGTGAGGCTCAAGAATTTGCATGTCTCCTAAGCACCCAGGTAATATTGATGCTTCTGGTCTAGGAACCACACTTTGAGAACCAATGGTCTAAGACACTCAAGTATTACTTTAGAGTTCAGAAGCAAGATGGACATTTTTCAAGCATTAGTCCAACAAACATAACACATTCTTTATTTTAGATGATGTTGAATTTGAAGTATCATCTGACCGGCGGACTGGGAAACCTATTGCTATTAAATTGGTGAAGATAAAACCAGAAATACATCCTGAAGAACGAATGAATGGACAAGTTAGTGACTTTGATATTTCGTGTTTCCTTAGGGCCCTGTATTTGCATATCTTTCACATTAGAAAAGGAAGATTGTCCCCTGCCTCCTCAGTTTGCACGAAGAGAGCTCTAGTATATAAAGATAACTTTTAAGATTAGATCAGAAGCACTGGCGTTTCTTGACCTGAAATAAAAACATGGTCAAGACTCAATTTGGGTTTTATACATAACCCTAAGTCTTTACTTACAGTCAATTTGTATACTGTAAGTTTGAAATTTGGCAGCATGACATCCTCTTGTGGATCATATTAAAATGCATCCCTGTGTATAGTATAGAGGATATTAGAACTCAGTTTATATTGCACAGTGCTGCTCCTGAAATGATTAGCAATGGAAATTTTTTTTTTTTTGACTGGTAGGTTGTGTGCGCTGTTCCTCACAACTTAGAGAGTAAATCTCCAGCTGCCCCGGGTCAGAGTCCAACAGGGAGTGTATGCTACGAACGTAATGGGGTAAACTTGTGTATTTTTCTTAAACCTTTGCCTGATCCATCATGTGATCTATAAGCGTACTTTAAAATTCAAAGTAGAAAACGTAAGCTAGTTGCTAAAATCATTTTTAAATTTGGTTTTTAAGAGGCTTCAAGTGCAGCATAATAAAATTATTTTTAAAGAAAAAATCCATAGGACTTCCAAGTGTGTTAGCTTGCCCAAGTGTGACCTTAGTTAGAACATTAAGGTAAAATGCTCCTTTAAATCACTTTTTGGTGGGTTGTAGGGAGGGGGGATTTATTTCTGTCCTTTTAAGCACTAACTCCAGCTTTTTATTTGGAATGCCTTATATAAAAATTGTCTTTTTGAAATGTAACTACAGTCTCTGGGCAAATGCTTCCACGTGTGTAAAGCTTTTTGAACTTGGATTGCTGCTCAGCTGTGGACTCAGAGAAGTCATCAGCACCATGGAGGGGAAGTGTGTTTATGAATAAGACAACTTACTTTCCATACTGCATATAACTTTAAGACCTTTGGCTTTAAACTCCAGCATAAAAAGTATTTAAGTAAATCACATTGTACAGTAAACATGCATCCTACGGAGATAATAATAATGGCTTGTTAATTCACAGGAAGTGTTTTATCTGACTTACACCTCTGAAGATGTGGAAGGGAATGTTCAGCTGGAAACTGGAGATAAAATTAACTTTGTAATTGATAACAATAAACAGTAAGTTCTCTTCAATATTTTCCTAACCTAAATCATTTTTTTTTTTTTTGGTTACATTAAAAATTTTTGAAGTAAGAGGCAGGTGTGATGTTGGGCCCTCCTGGTAGTCCTAACATTTGGGAGGTTGAGGCAGGCAGGACCAGGAGTTGTAGACCAGGTTGAGGTATGTTAGATCCTGTTTTAAATACCTAAGGAGGAGTGGTAGGGAGGGGAAATCTAAAGTGATTTAAATACCTACCTGGCAAATCTGGGTACTTTTCTTGACTCTTGAAGATTTTTATTCAGCAGCTGAAGCCTTAAAGATCTGTAAATATTCTTTGACCAGGTATCAGAATATAAACATTATCCTTTTCGTTTGTTTTATTTTCGTTTTTTTAAGACAGGGTTTCTCTGTGTAACCCTGGCTGTCCTGGAACTTGCTCTGTAGATCAGGTTGACTTCAAACACAGAGATTCACCTGCCTTTGCTTCCTGAGTGCTGGGGTTAAAGGAGTATGCCACCACCTCCTGGCCCAAAACATTGTCATTTTAAGGGAACTACCTATTCATTGAAGAGTTTTTGAAGAAGGACCAATAAATACTTAAGATTAGTTTTGAGAAAACAATGAAAAGTCAAATAAGAAATGAAGAAAACTGTGGTTAGAGATGTATTGTGACATTTTGGGGGAAATGGCTAGAAATTTGATTTAGTTATGTTGGTTGGGTTGTAGGAGCATGCGATGAGCTTTATAGCATGATCTTGAAAAACTTGGAGGGAGTTGTGCAAGTGAAGAGATAGTGGGCTCTTATATAGTAGAGATGCTCTAGTAGTGATTCGAGTTAGTTCATAAGATAGAAGATCAGCCAGGAATTTGGATATGAAGGCAAATTACATTGAGGAGGTCAGAATCTAGATACTGTTTCTTTCTGGCCTGGTTTAAGAGACAAATGATAGTTGTTGGAATGCTAGAAAAAAAAAAAAAAGGAACTGGATTGTGGGTTTCTATATTACCAGTTTTAAACCAAGCATCTTTTTGTTTTTTCAAGACAGGGTTTCTCCTCTGTAGACTAGGCTGACCTTGAACTCACAGAGATCCGCCTCTCTGCCTCCCGAGTGCCAGGATTAAAGGTGTGTGCCACCACCACCCAGCTACACCTAGCATCTTAATTGAATATGAAATGTAAAACCAGGGAATAGATAAAATGGGTTTCAGATGGGAGCCACTGAAAGCTTTCTTTCTTTCTTTCTTTCTTTCTTTCTTTCTTTCTTTCTTTCTTTCTCTTTTTGGTTTTTCGACACAGGGTTTCTCTCTGTAGCTTTGGTGCCTATCCTGGCACTCACTATGGAGACCAGGCTGGCCTCGAACTCACAGAGATCCACCTGCCTCTGCCTCCCAAGTGCTGGGATTAAAGGTGGCGCCACCCGTGCCCGGCAAAAGCTTTATTTCATTTATAATAATTTCTTATCTATGCCAAAGACTTGTACTAAATAGTTTTTTACCTAATACTTCCTTGTTTAATTTCTTGAGGTTGGGTCTTTATGTAGCCTGTCTGTCCTGGAACTCACTATGTAGACTAGGCTGGCCCCAAACTCAGAGATCCTCCTGCTTCTTCTTGAGCGCTGGGATTAAAGGTGTGAGCCACCATGTCAGATATTTAGATACTGTATGTGTGCACATGCCACTTGTACTACATGCATACAGTGTCGTAGGAAGCCATCATATCCCCTGGATGGAGTTTACAGGTTGTGAGCTACACCCATGTCTCACATGGGTACTAAGTATTTATCCCATGTCCTCTGAAAGAAGCAGCAAGCACTCTTTACTGAGCAGTTTCTCCAGCACCTGCACTTAGTGCTTAGTCCTTAAAAGAGCATTGAAGTAATTTGTCTGACTTTAGACAGCTGCTCTTAGAACATTGACATAAACTTGAGTTTATGTTACTATTGTTTTGTTCAAATATTGAGTAGTGTAGCAACGTGTTTTAAGTGATTTCAGTTCTAATAGAGTGAATATTATTCTCAAAACTATGGCAAACTCTCCTGTCTCTTGGAGGGCAGAGATAAGATGGTGCTTCAAGCCTCTAATCCCAGCACTCAGGAGGCAGAGGCAGGATAATCTCTTCAAGGCAAGCCTGGTTTATAGAGTCAGTTCCAGGTCAGCCAAGCTACATGGAGAAACCCTGTCTCAAGGGAGAAAAAAAAATTAAAAGAAATGGCTACTACTAAATTTAGCACTTACTGATAATGGCCTTTTTAAAATTCTTACCGCCAATACTTATAAGTAAGGTTTACCTGACTGTAAAACTAGAGTTTTTCCACCTTTGATATGGTATTCAAGTTCCATTTTTATTTCAGTTCTTCTGTTAGAATTGCCAAGTAGAGCTGGGGGGGGGGACTGGTGCTGGTGGTGACAGTGCTGGCGGAGATGGCACACACCTTTAATCCCAGCACTTGGGAGGCAGAGGTAGTTTCAGGATAGGTTCCAAAGCTACAGAGAAACCCAGTTTCAAAAAAACAAAAAATTTCCAAGTGAGAGTAGCACAACATATACCCAATTAAAACCTTGATTTGTTTTTTAATTTTAAAAAGTAGTCACAAATTCATGAAGAGAAATCCCATGAATTTAATGTCAGAAAAGATGAGAATTTTATATTTATATATATATATGGGTCAGATATCAAACCTTTTATTTTTAATGACAGAATTTTTGAGACCTAGGAAAATAGTTGGTTTTTGTTTTGTTTTTGACTCAATAGTTTGTAACCAACTCAAATAATTTAACACCCTTGATTTCTCTCTTTTCTTCTCCAGCACTGGTGCTGTAAGTGCTCGTAACATTATGCTTTTGAAAAAGAAACAAGCTCGCTGTCAAGGAGTAGTTTGTGCCATGAAGGTAATTGCTAATAAACTTGAAAGTTACGTTTGCTATTGTTTTGTTTTTGAACTGCTTTTAAGCTTTGTACTAGAAACCCAAACTTCTTTGTTTTTCTATCTTCTGCTTTAAGACTATTTCCTTATTAACTTAAATTGAGTTTCATAAATCCCTTGATTGCTAGTTCTGGAAGTCTTGGTAAAGGTAGATTTTACTAAGTTGTGTTGTTTGGACTAAAGTATAATTTTAAGATAAAGCTTACTGATTTTTTTTTCATTGTACTCATACATTTCTATATTGATTGGTAATGTTCTTGTGTTTGTGGGGGGGCTTTTTGCTTTAGGAGGCGTTTGGCTTTATTGAACGAGGTGATGTTGTAAAAGAAATATTCTTTCACTATAGTGAATTTAAAGGTGACCTAGAAACCTTACAGCCTGGAGATGATGTGGAATTCACAATCAAGGACAGAAATGTAAGATGGTTCATTCACTAACTTTGTCATTGGCCTTTTAATATTAATAGTGGATTATATCATTAGGGAGCACTTAAAATTATGTGACCCCCTGCCCATTCCAACCTCTTGATTTAGGGTAAAGAAGTTGCAACAGATGTCAGACTATTGCCTCAAGGAACAGTCATTTTTGAAGATATTAGCATTGAACATTTTGAAGGAACTGTAACCAAAGTTATTCCAAAAGTACCCAGTAAAAACCAGGTGAGTTGTCTTTATAAGAAGGCTCTTCTTTTGACTAGTCAGCAGTACAATATTATGGGGGAGGGGATACACTAAAATTATAGTCTGATTCATAAATTGTGTGTAGTGGATATATAAAAAAAAAAACTAAATAGATACTAAGGGTATGGCTCAATGGCAGAGGGTTGTCTTAAACATGTGCAGGGTCCCCAGTGCTACAGAAAGAAAAGACAAACTAATGAATGTCATGTTGATGGGTGTGTTTTTACTGAGTGATTTAAGACAAAAAAATATGTTGCCTACATTGAGAAAGATCTTTACTGTATTGGATTGCATTTGCATCTTCTTCTCCAATCACCCCTCTTAACCATCTGTTAATTTATGGGGAGGTAGAGTGAGAGGTGTTATTGCTGGGTAAATGTGGGAAATAAAAGGCTAAAAATGTTTTTCCTTAACATTTTTTGGTATCACAGTGCAATCTTGACTGCAGTGTTTAATTTTATAGTTGTCATGGGACCTTAGATCATGAAGCTTTCATATTGGGCTTTATATTGTCAGCACTTTTTTTCCCTTTCAGGGTACTATATTATAAATAAGCTATTTACTATGTGTTCTTCTTGTTTGACTTAGAGCTAAAAAGGATGAGAAATCTCCAGCTAAAATCGTTTTTCCTTCTCATCAGAATGATCCATTGCCAGGACGAATCAAAGTTGACTTTGTGATTCCTAAAGAACTTCCCTTTGGAGACAAAGACACAAAATCCAAAGTGACCCTGCTGGAAGGTGACCATGTTAGGTTTAATATTTCAACAGACCGGCGTGACAAATTAGAACGAGCAACCAACATAGAAGTTCTATCAAATACATTTCAGTTCACTAATGAAGCCAGAGAAATGGTAAGTGTTTAATATGATTGGATTTTTATCTAACATTTAGGGTTCGGTGGTAGATTTTGATTTGTGCTATTAACTGGGAACTTCTTAGGCTAATGATTTAGTGAATAAGGGTGCTTGCTTCCAAGTGTGATAGTCTGAGTTCAAGCCTCTGTATGCACATAAATAAGAGGAGAGAGCCAGCTCCTCCAAGTTGTTAGAGAAACTAGGGTGAGCTAATGACTATCTTTACCTTATTAAGTGGCTAAGAACCATACATATTTGAATTAGTCTGAGCTTAACATCTTTCTCACTCTTAGTTATCTTGGAAATACATATAAATTAAGTTTAGATTGGAAGTCTGGATAATCACTAATATAATGTGAGTAAGACAAAGTGTTTTTCTTAAGATTTTCTCTGATGTTTAGTAAACATTAGGTTAAACAATGCTAAATACATCTCACTTCCCTTACAAAAATGCTTCGCGTATTTTTAATGAGCATACATCTAGGAATGGTGTGTGCCTAACTTGTTACCCAAGTATATCTTTAAAACATTCTGTGGACTGACTGTTCTCAAGATGCAGTTTGTATTTAGTGTTTTTTGGCATCATAACCATCGGTAGCATGTCTCAGTGTTGTCAGTAAAAACATAATTTTTGTAAGTTCCTTGTTTGTTGAGACAGGATTTCTCTACACGGAACTCTGTGTAGCATGCTGACCTTGAACTCAAATAGATCTACCTGCCTCTTGGCTACCCCAGTGAGTTCCAGGTCAGGTTCCAGAGCTATATAGAGGAAAAACTGTTTTGGGGGCAGGGAAAAAAAGAAAGGGGGGAAGGGGACACACAGAATGTGAATATGAATTCTGGTTACGATCAGAGAGTTTGACAAGGATTAAATGTCAAAATATTTAGGTCATATTCAAAACTCTAGTAGTTATCTATCTCTGCAGTAAATAATCAGTGTGCAATTCATTGACAGATAGATTAAAAAATGTTATTCTAGTAAGCACTAGTGCCTTGCATGTTCCAAGATCTGTGGATACAATGATCCACAAAGCCTGCATTTTCATATAGGATGAAAGAAAACATGAAGAAACAAAATACTACATTTTGATTTTTGCATCTTAAGTTCTTTCCGAGCCTCAACTCGTACAAGATTTTGAATTAATAAGTGTTGCTTTTGTCTTGAGGTATATCTTTAAATATTTGAAATTCTTGTGTTACATTGTCATTTGGCTTTTCATGAAATATGGTGTATGGTTATATTCATAAGACTTTTATAATGTACATTTGCCAAGGAGAGGTACCTGGAAATTCCCAAAATTACTGGGGTTAAAAGATTACCTTTTTAAAGGTTAGTCAGGCTCCAGTATGTGGATGGGCAGTCGAAATTTGACATTGGATTTATTTAAAAAAACAAAACAAAACAAAACCACACACACACATAGTATTTACTGTGTTGAAATTAGTTTGTATATAAATTTAAAAAATACTAAACTGATATAATCATATTGGGTTTTGAAGGAATAAGTTCAACCTGATGGTGACTCTGAACTTCTGGTTTTGACAAACTGCACAACCAGTGAAAATGTTATTTGGGTTTCAGGGTGTTATTGCTGCCATGAGAGATGGTTTTGGTTTCATCAAGTGCGTGGATCGTGATGCTCGTATGTTCTTCCACTTCAGTGAAATTCTAGATGGGAACCAGCTCCACATTGCAGATGAAGTAGAGTTTACTGTGGTTCCTGTGAGTAGTTGTTGGGAAAAGTGTTGAGGGGTGGTTTTCTGCTGTCTTCTTTGTAATTTTAAAGTTAATTTTTGTTTTATTTGTAGGATATGCTCTCTGCCCAAAGAAATCATGCTATTAGGATTAAAAAACTTCCCAAGGGCACGGTTTCATTCCATTCCCATTCAGATCATCGTTTTCTGGGCACTGTAGAAAAAGAAGCCACCTTTTCAAATCCTAAAACCACAAGCCCAAATAAAGGCAAAGACAAGGCAAGTGTTATATGATTCAATTCATTTGTATTCTTTTATCTTTGATTACAAGCAGATTCAACACAGTCCACATAATAAAATAGTCTCCTTTTGGGGAGGGGTGATTTGAGACAGTTTCTCTGTGTAACAGTCTTGGCTGTCCTGTTACTTGCTTTGTAGATCAGATTGGTCCTGAAATTACTGAAATCCACCTGCCTCTGCCTCTGCCTCCCAAGTGCTGGGATTAAAGGTGTGCTCCACCACTGCCTGGCACATTATCTCCTTTTTTAAATTCTCTATGCACCAGCCGTGATGATACTGGCCTGTGATTCTAACATTTGTAAGGTGGAGGCTTTGAAGATCAGGAGTTCAGAGTCATTCTCAGCTATGTAGAACATTCAGACATGCTTGGTTTTTTGTTGTTGTTTTTTTTAAGATTTTATTTATTATGTATACAATATTCTGCTTCCATATATATCTGCACACCAGAAGAGAGCACCAGATCTCATAACGGATGGTTGTGAGCCACCATGTGGTTGCTGGGAATTGAACTCAGGACCTCTGGAAGAGCAGTCAGTGCTCTTAACCTCTGAGCCATCTCTCCAGCCCCGATATTCGTGGGTTTAAAGATTCTGTAATATTGGCATTTCTTAGCTTCAGCATCTTTGACATTTTGCAAGTGGGATGTTTCAGCCAGTGTCCTTGCTTCTTCCCAAAATGGCTTGCCAAATGAACTGTGGAGACGCAAAACATCATTTAAGAACCATTCATCAAAAGCCCTTAACTCTATATAAGTTTTACAAATTGGATATATCACATTCTTGTATTTCTATTTCTGTTTATTAGCAAGTCCGTTGACTATGCAGAAGTCTAAATTTTGCTCTCACAAATAAGTGCAGAATGATTCTTACTGGGTGTAAAGTTTTCTGTAGTCCCACAAGTGTTGAGCTGTTAATAAGCAAGCAGTATAATGTTTGCCACGAGGGCCAAATTAAATTCCCAGCAACCTCTGCCTGTCTCATACACACAAGAAAGTTTGTGAGAGTACTCTGTCGAAGTAAATAACTGGAAAGATCTGGAAAGGTTCTGTTAAGGTGTTGGCATTTAATATGTGGAGATAGAAAAGGGCATTTCTGACAGGTAGAAGGTATAGATGAGGGAAAGGGGACAGGGAGGATTTCTTTGGATTTTGGTTTTGGTTGAGGGAGAAGAACATTGTTAATTGCAAAATTCACTGATGTACTTGGACTTTGTTTCATACTTATAGATAGTTGAGGAGTAGCATGAGGCATGTACATGAGGAACAATGCTATTAATATAACACTAAATGGGATAGTCGATTATAAGGTACATGAGAGAGTTACTAGAACACAATCATTTTAAAATAACTGTCAAGGGGCCATTGTACTGGTTTGGTACTGCTGTTTATTTACCATAAGACTTCCTGGTAACAGTGGAGATAGACTCGTTAATACAAATTGCTCATGTTTAATAAATTAATGTATAAACAATCATAAAGAATATGAATTGCAGAAGAACACAAAGTAAACTAAAAACTGGTTTAATTATGTAATGGCAATGAGGTGTGGACATTGTTCCCATAGAAATGGGGTTAAACCACAAAAAGCAATTTGTGTACAGATTGTATATAAACTGTGTGTGAAAATTATTGTTAGTGTGGAAAAACTGGTATATCATCACCTATTAAGTGCTTTGATTTGTCCTAGTTCTTAAACCAAGTTAATTTTTCTCACAAACAGTGAAGAACTGTGGGACAGTAAAGAGGATGCTTCAGCTGCTGCTTAGGAATAAATATTAAAGAGTCTTTATGAAAAGGCTAAGCTTCATGCTGCAAACAAATTTTCTCATGGCTGGAAATGAAATACTTGATTTAATTTTTGATAAAAACTGAAAAGGCTCAGTGATCATAGATTGAGGAGGCAGTTCTGAGTGAAGTCAGGCATACCTTTTATTTCATGTGTTTTACCTTGTATTATTTAGAGAGTCCTGGAATAAATTCCTGGATTTCCGAGCTCTGTAGCTAATTCTTTCTTACCTTTTTATAACTTGTTAGTGGCCGGGCAGTGGTGGCGCACACCTCTGATCCCAGCACTCCAGAGGCAGAGGCAGGCTGATCTCTTTTGAGTTCGAGACCAGCCTGATCTACAAGAGCTAATTCCAGGACAGTCTCCAGAGCTACACAGGGAAATCCTGTCTTGGGGGAAAAAAGCCAAATAAAAATAATTATAATAATTTGTCAGTGTTCTTGAGGATATTTATTTGTATTTTATTTATTTATTTATTTATTTTAGGAGGCGGAAGATGGCATTATTGCTTATGATGACTGTGGGGTGAAACTGACTATTGCTTTTCAAGCCAAGGATGTGGAAGGATCTACTTCTCCTCAAATAGGAGATAAGGCAAGAAAATTCAAGTTCGTGATTGTCATCTTGATCATAAAGCCTGATGGATACTTTAAATTTTGTTGAGCTTGGATGAAGTATTTTTGCACTTGAAAGGTTAAATACGTAATTAAAACAGGGTCTTGTGAGCTTCTAAAACATAGTGATGAATACTAGGTTTTTTAGCATGAGCTTTTTTTTTTTTTTTTTTTTTTTCTTCCTCCCTTCCACTACAGGGTTTCTCTGTGTAACATCTTTGGCTTCCTGGAGCTCACTCTATAGACCAGGCTAGCCTTGAACTTACAGAGACCCACCTACTTTTGCCAACCGAGTGCTGGGATTAAAGGGGTGCATCACCACTGCCTGGTAGCATGAGCTAATTTTAGAGACAGGTGAGGTGAATACACCTGTAACTCTAGCACTCAATAAATAGGCAAGGTGCACAACCATTCAATACAGTTAAATATTTCCACAAGAAAGCTTAAAGCACTTATGAAATGGAGCCAGCATAAAATTATGCCAAAGGTTTATATTGCCTGCTTTTTTAGACATCCTTCTTTTAGAGAGATTAATACTATAAAAAGTTGAGGGACAAAACTTAATCCTTTATGAAAAATAAGTTTTGATGTCTAGTATTTTCTGGAAATTATTAAAGTAATTACGAAAGAGGTCTGAAGTAAAAAACATGGTGTTGGGGTTTTCTGGGTTTCCTTTTTAGAGTTACAGAACTTGATGTGGAACTGATGGTGATGCTAATTATCACTTTTTTTTTGTAGGTTGAATTTAGTATTAGTGACAAACAGAGGCCTGGACAGCAGATTGCAACTTGTGTGAGACTTTTAGGTCGTAATTCTAACTCCAAAAGGCTCTTGGGTTATGTGGCAACTCTGAAAGATAATTTTGGATTTATTGAAACAGCTAATCATGATAAGGAAATATTTTTCCATTATAGGTAAGGAATGCCTTTTAGGTAGCATACTATTCATATTTTGCATTAGTTTTCAAAAATTTAATCAGAAACTTTTTGGAAATTACAGTTTTTGAGACCCAATTTTCCTATTTGTAATTATGGCAAGATGTATACAGAAGTTAGTCATCTGCCAAAAAAATAAATAATACACTTAACCGGCCTTTTTATATTTCTTAAATAAAAGAATATGCTTTGTTGTAAATATTGGTACCAGAGTGATGTGATTTCATATACAGTTATAGCATATACTGTAAAGTGTGAGTTCTTTGAATCAGAACCAGATATTTTAGTTTTGATTCAGATTCTGCCACTTAAATACATAAGTTACTTCCATCAAATGAATTAATTTCTTTGTTTCTTTTCATTACCTTGAAGCCAGAGATATAGGGTACCTCATTTAATGGGGTCTTTTGTTTGTTTGTTTAAGCATTTAATGAATCAATTCCTTAGAACAGTGTTCAGTGTAAGCAGAGTTGTTATGAATGTTAGAAAGAGTAAAGGCTACTTGATGCTGTTGATGTCACTGTTTTCCTTTCCCTTTAGTGAGTTCTCTGGTGATGTTGATAGCCTGGAACTGGGAGATATGGTTGAATACAGCTTGTCCAAAGGCAAAGGCAATAAAGTCAGTGCTGAGAAAGTAAACAAAACTCATTCAGGTAATGAATTGTGATTCCTTATTCATCCTATGCTTTGATTGGAAGATAGTAGATAGGGTAGGAGAAGAGGATAAGATAAGATTTGCTCTCTGGTGCCAGATCAGCAGTATACCTTGGCTGTTTGTCAAGAAGACATCCATGTTCTTAACCCCTGTCTTAGGTTTCTAAAATTCTGGACATGACAATCTGTTTTATCAAGTTTTTGGTGATTTGGGTAACATTAAAGATGGTATTTCGAATTTGGGGACTGTAGGAATTTAGAACAGGGTCTCTCTCTAACTGTGGCTAGCCTAGAACTGGCTGTGTTGATCAGGCTGGGCTCAAACTCAGAGAACCACTGGCTGTAGCTCCCTAGTATGTGTGCCACTATGCCTGGATTGTATCTGATTTTGCAGTGGGATGGGGAACTAATGCGGTTCTGATAATTTTTAGAATTGTATTAAATGCCTTTTTTGTTTTTAAGCACCCTGCTTTTTTTTTTTTTAATCTCAGAAATGTATTTTACATTCTCTCTATAAATACATCTTAATGCTTTTAGGAAAATATGCATTGTCTTGGTAGACTACTTTGGTGAATCGTAGGTCTAAATGTGAAAAATGAAGACAATCTTAGCCGTTTTGGGGGAGTGTTTATTCATGTTGGGAGTGGAGCCCAGGGTCTAGTACTTGACAGATACAGCTTTGGCATTTTCTATTTTTACATAGCCTCAACACCATTTTGGCTTTCTTTATCTAAATGCCTCAAATAATACTTTACCTTGAATCCTAGATATAGGACAGCTAAGACCATCCATTTTGATTCCACAGAAACCTAAGTACACAATGTGTTTGATGCCATAGAGATATAGTTGTGAGGAAACCAGACAAGTCCTGATTTTTTTTATGCTTTTTTTTTTTTCTTTATTTAGGTGGGGGATAGAAAATAGAAGTAACAATAACAAATTTTTATCTGTTTGTTGGTTGGGTCGTTTTACATGGCAGGGTTTGTCTGTGTAGCCCTGACTATCCTGGAACTCACAGAGATCCAGATCCAGCTGCTTCTGCCTTGTGAGTGCTGGGATTAAAGATGTGTGGCAACATGTCAGGCTCAGAAAACATCTTTAAATATGAGTGTCTGTTATGCCAAACTCAGGCTTTTTTTTTTTTTTTTCCTCCTCCGTTTTTCGAGACAGGGTTTCTCTGTGGTTTTGGAGTCTATCCTGGAACTAGCTCTTGTAGACCAAGCTGGTCTAGAACTCACAGAGATCCACCTGCCTCTGCCTCCTGAGTGCTGGGACTAAAGGCATGCGCCACCACTTACCTGGCTTAAACTCAGGCATCTTTAATGGCATTTTAGAAGCATTTATGGTTAAGTAATTATTCAAGAAATAGAACTGGCCTCAGACTCCCTATAATCTCAACTGGGTAAGATCTTGAGTTCTAAATCAGCCTAAGCTGCATAGTAAGATGTATGGGTGTGCATGTGGGTGTCTAGGCATGGAAGAGGTGGGGGAATGGGATGGAGAGAGGATTAACTGGTTGAAACCTATATGCATAATAATGTATTTTCTTTCAAAGGACCTAAATTCCCAGCTCCTACCTCAGGTAGCTCACATACAGTTCTCTATAAACCAGCTCCAGATCTGATGCCCTCTTAACATACTGGATACTATAGTCATTGCAGAGACCCATAATATATAATTAGAAAAATTAATTAAAATCCTTGAAAATCTTAAGCAAAAAGCATTCACCTTGTATACACATTGGGATTGTATTTTTCACTTTCCATCTATCAGATAGAGTTTAAAATTACTGAGTGAAAATTATGTGTGCATTTGTTTTGTAGTGAATGGCATTACTGAGGAAGCTAATCCCACCATCTATTCTGGTAAAGTCATTCGTCCTCTTAGAGGTGTTGATCCAACACAGATTGAGTACCAAGGAATGATTGAGATTGTGGAGGAGGGTAAGTACAGTGAAATAAGTCTGCCATGCCTTCTGATGAACACTTAAACAAGGTTTTAATATATGACGGGTTTCATTGCATTTGTTTACAGATTTTTTTTTTTTTTTTGGAAGCTTAATTTAAAAGGGACTCACTTTCTTCCCATGCTTAATGTTATTTCTGTGCTCCTTAAAAATGAGGTCAGCCTGAACAAATGACTATGCTGAATGTTTAATATTGAATGGTAATAATTTTTTTTTAAATCCACTAGTCATTTACAGTTAGTAATCATTCAGAATGCTTCACTTCCTGAAGTGGTGTTCTTAGCACCTAGGGGTCCTCCAGGTTTTGGCTTTCTCTATTTTTACTTCTATAATATTTGGTAATTTTTTCCTCAATAGCCACCACACAGGAAGCACAACTTTATTTGAAATAAAGTGTGTATCAAATAAGTGTAATAGATATAGTATGGAATGCTGAATAATTAGGATAACAGGGTTAAATAAGTAGTTGAAACATTTCACTCAAATGATGACTTGTCTCAAAGAGAAGAAGGCCTCGTTATCTGTAAGCCAGAAAGAATGTGAAGTTAAGGGAGAAGAGTTTATTTGTAGAAAGAAAAGAACCTTGATAGCTAATGCTTTATCACGAGGTTCTTAGAAAGTCCATTCTACATGAATTTCCACTGTTGCATTTCCCCTCCCTCATCATAACCCTCCAAATAGGAATTAACTTGGTGACCCAAGTAATGCTCTGCCTGACAAATCAAAGAATATGTATGTGGGCTACTAACTGTAACATGTCAGTTGTCTATTTTGGTTTTTTGAGACAGGGTTTCTGTTTCTCTATATGACAGTCCTAGCTTTCCTGAAACTCACTTTGTAGACTAAGCTGGCCTTGAACTCACAGAGGTCTTCCTGCCTTGGTCTCCCAGGTGCTGGGATTAAAGGCCTTTGCCACCACCACCCAGCTTTTTTTTTTTTTTTAAATCTGGTACTTTAACATTAAATATTAGTTCAGTTTCTTCATCTTTAAAAAGATTCCAAAGAGTCTGATTTATTATGAATCATAGAAATGTTAATAAATGGTATTATGCCTCTTCACAAATTAGTCTACTGGAATTATTTCAAACATTTGGGATCTGTGTGTGTTAGTGCTAAAAAAAATTTTTTTAAACACCTTAGCCTTTTAATTATCCATAGGTTTACTAAGCATTTCTAGGTATGAAGCTTATTTATTTCTGTTAATTCATTGGCTTTGAGTGCTGAGTCAATGAGCAGGTCACTTATTTTCTGTCTCTTACATTGGTCTCTAGGTCACTTTTTATTGTTACAGTGCTGAATGGGGGTGGGGGATTGGAACAGATGGGAAGAGAGCCTGTTTTATAAGCCCTGACCTCTTAAGAGAAAGGAGTCTGGATCATAAAAAGAATTTTGGATGTCAGATGTAAGCATTGGTTTACCTATGCCTTGCTAGTTTGCCACCTTGTCAGTATTTTTCCTGGTTGGTTCATAATGCATTTTAGAAGTTAGTCACTTGGGCTGTCTGGGTTTGTTTTTGTTTTGTCATCTGCTGCCATGTTAATCTTTAACATTTAACATTCCTGTTAGCTTTTAAGGCAAAACTTTCATGTTTAAAAAAATTATAAGGTAATAAAATTCATTTTTAGTGTGTATATTTAGACTTTGTGTTATTTTGCTTATAGGGGATATGAAAGGTGAAGTGTATCCATTTGGCATAGTTGGGATGGCCAACAAAGGGGATTGCCTGCAGAAAGGGGAGAGTGTCAAGTTCCAGTTGTGTGTCCTTGGCCAAAATGCACAAACTATGGCCTACAATATCACACCCCTTCGTAGGGCCACTGTGGAGTGTGTGAAAGATCAGGTAATTAAGTGCTATGTCTCTGGATCTGCATCTGTCCTGTGATAATGTTGATAAGCAAATGTCATCAGCCAATATTATGTAAATTTCCCCCCTACTATATAGCTTTGACTGGCTTGGAACTCACTATATGGACCAGGTTCTCCTCAAATTCATAGAGATCTACCTGCCTCACCCTCTTGAGTACTGGGATTTAAACTGCCATGCCTGACTTACGTAGTTTTTGGTTTTTCAAGACAGGATGTTTTCTCCATTGTAAACTTTGTGTGTGTGTTTTCTTTTTCTAGTTTGGCTTTATTAACTATGAAGTAGGAGATAGCAAGAAGCTCTTTTTCCATGTGAAAGAAGTTCAGGATGGCATTGAGTTACAGGCAGGAGATGAGGTGGAATTCTCAGTGATTCTTAATCAGCGCACTGGGAAATGCAGTGCCTGTAATGTTTGGCGAGTCTGGTGAGTTTGTTTGTTTGTTTATTGTGGTTGGATTAGTAATTGCCCTGAGTTCATTCCCCTAATTTGTATAATCTGTGCTTTGCCAGATGTCTTTCCTTTCCCACTCTTGTCTGTTTGGGTTTATTAGGTACTAGGTACTATTTTCCACTTATGCCATTATCTGGTTTTGTCTTTGACTCTAGTCACTGGTTTCAGACAGGTCTCACCTTATTATTTATGACTGACCTTGATCTTGCTGGCATGTGCCTTCTCCCATATCTCTCTTTCTGTCTCCAGGTTTTTTTTTTTTTTTTTTTTTTTTTTTTTTTTTTTTTAATCTGACCTTGAGGCTGTGAGACACACTTAGGTGCTGTTATGCATTAGCACTGGATGTGCTGGTCTTCAATATTAAAAGGTTACATAATTCTTAAATTCTTAGGAAATTCAGCTTATTCTTTTTTTTTTTTTTTTGTCTAGTCATTTCCAGGCCTGTGCTGCTTAAATGTCTAATTTTTATACCTTAGTCATCATGACTCATGCTATTAGGGTTTTTAATCTCAACATTGTTTCCTTTAAAGATAGAAATCTAGAACTGTTCATGTTAGACTTCTTAAAAGGTTTTCCATGTGTTACCTGTGGAATTAGTCTCTCTGCAGACAAGTCTAGGGTCTCACTGAAACAATTCTTCACAACACCTATCCAATTGCATCTGAATTAAGAAAAGCATCTATAACCAAACTTGTCTGTCTTGTCTTGCTAGCCAATTAAGTTGAGGCAAGAGTCCCTCTCATTAAAAGTGAGTCATTTGGGTAGGAAACCTACTCACTGATTGCCTTCTTCCCAGCAATTGTCAGTTTTTCTCACTTTCACACTTACAGTGAAGGCCCCAAAGCTGTTGCAGCTCCTCGACCTGATCGATTGGTCAATCGCTTGAAGAATATCTCCCTGGATGATGCCAGTGCTCCTCGTCTAATGGTTCTTCGTCAGCCAAGGGGACCAGATAACTCAATGGTATGATTCCATTGGGGATTTGAGGGAGGTCAACTGATAATATTCAATTTAAAGAACTTAATGAAGCAAGGATTGCTTATCACTAGTTAGGGTTTCCGGACACATTTTCTGAAAGAAGCTTTTTCCATTCCTTTTAAGATAGGGACATAGCAGATCAGAGTGGCCTTGAACTCCCCACTCTGCCTTTGCTTTACCTGTCGTAGGATATGCTTCTTGGTCTAGGTCTACTTTGTTCTTACTCTTAGGAGAGAATTTGTAGTGGATATGATAATTTAAAAATATAGTTTCTTAGAATTTCATATTGTGATTGTCATACACTCAAATCATTAACTGTTTTATTTCTTCACAGGGATTTGGTGCAGAAAGAAAGATCCGTCAAGCTGGTGTCATTGACTAATCACACCCACAAAGCACATCATTAATCCACTATGGTCAAGTTGGGGGGATTCTGGTGAAGGGTTCTGAATATCTTTCTCTTCATCCCTCCCAAAACCTGGAATACTTATTCTATTGAGCTATTACACCAGTTTTAACACCTTCCTCGTGTTATGTTTAAAAAAAAAAAATAAATAAATTTAAGAAACCATTTTAAAATTATGCACAGTTGCAGCCTGGGAAACTTAAGGTGGCGCCTTATAGTATCAATTTAGGAGCTTTATTTGGTGCATTTAACGCAACTGGTAATTGCAAATTCCACTTCGCCTGTGTAAATGAACAATACAGACTGTTACCTTGTTGGCCCTATGAAATTCTGCACTCTATTCAGTATATACTCTACCTTCATTACTTAGCACTCAGCCGCATTCTTTTCCTTTTCTTTCCTGTTCATTATGCTTTAATTCTGAGGACCATATGAAGGTAGAATATATTACCTTTAAAAAAAATTACAAAAATTTATATAGCAAACGATTTTCTTAAGTTGATGGCCAAATGTTAAAATGTTATTTTCATATCATTTATAATCTTGTCACAATCCACTTAACGAGTTTGATTACATTTCAGTGAAAATTATCTTCCAGATAGGTTTTTTTTTTTTCTTCCTGGGATGGGGGTAAATAACTTTACTACAATTAGTATGTGTGGTGCAGAATTTCATGCAAATGAAGTGTGCCAGCAGTGTGATAATTTAAACATATTTAAACAAAAGACGAATGCACAAAATTGCTGCTGCTTAGATCACTGCAGCTTCTAGGACCCAGTTTCTTTTACTGATTTAAAAACAAAACAAACAAAAAAAATAAAAAAGTTGTGCCTGAAATGAATCCTGTTTTTTTTATAAATAGCCCCCTGGTTCCAGTGTCCTGTTGAATATAGGCACTTGATCCTGGTGTAGCTTCTGTTCAACTTTGTATCACGGGAATGGATTGGCCTGATTTCTCTGCCCTCTTGAATTGGCCCCAAACAGGGTCTCTGGCAAGTGGAGTGAGTGAAGGCTTTTTGTCTAAAGATGACAAGAGTCAGCTCAGGGGTTGTGGGGAGGGCGCTTTCATCTTCCCCGTTGTCGTTTGAGTATTTGATCTCTGGGTAAAGAGGCCATTTATCTTTGTAAACACAAGACATTTTTTGCTTTCTCCGTTTTTCTGTTAATGGCGAAAGAATGGAAGCGAATAAAGTTTTACTGATTTTTGAGACACAAGCACCCAGCGCTTTCATTATTGAAACCGGGGAGGGAGGGGAGGGACTGGGTGCGGCCAGCCGCAAGACTCCTAAGTCGCAGGCCCACGTGGCCGGGGCGGGGACTCGGGCGTCTGGTCGCCTACTGATTGCGTAGCGGGTGGGGCCGGAAGTGCTGCTCCCGGGTGGGGGCTGTTCATGGCGGTTTCGGGGTCTCTAACAGTTTGGCAGGTTGAGGTCCAAGAACCTCCCGAAGCGGGGTCAGCGGAGCTTGAGGTAAGGCTCTGCCCTGGGTGGCGACAGGCTCCGCGGCGTGCGGATGCCTGGCGGGTGCAGGAAGACGCGGAGACTCGGCGAGCTGGAGACAAAGGCCTGGGTGGGGGACCCTGGTTGCCTGCGGCGGGCGGTGGGGTGATCTTAGGAGCCGGAAAGGGGAGTTTCGGGAAGAGGTCGTGCCAGGTGAACCCCAGAGCTTGGATTTGCAAGACGAGTAGGACGGGGGCTTCCTTTCCTGTAGGTTGAGGGCGGGGCGGAGTACGATTAAAAAGTAGACGCGGGTCTTCAAGAAGCCGTGGCCGCACTGACCTCAACTGTTTTTGTGTTTGAATCACTTTTGAGAACTTAGTGGAAGGCCACGTGTATCGAATGAATGCCTTTGAAACTGATTTTAGTAACTCATTAAAGAAGCCTTTGAAGTACTGTAGGTTTGCCTTGCCAGTTTAATCGTAATTGCTGCTTTCCTACAGGTTTTTGCTGGTGTGAAATGACTGAGTACAAACTGGTGGTGGTTGGAGCAGGTGGTGTTGGGAAAAGTGCTTTGACAATCCAGTTAATCCAGAACCACTTTGTGGATGAATATGATCCCACCATAGAGGTGAGGCCCTTCCACTGCCTGGCCTGGCTCCCACTTTTGGCTTTTTCTTACGAATATATCCTTTCTGGTTTTTGATACTAAAGAGGAGAGAAAGCAAGAAGGTATTTGAGGTACTGTATTCCAAAAGCAGTAACGTTTAAGGAGTTTGTGTAGGAGATCATACAACAGGAAAAAAAAAAAAAGCTCAGAGCTCTAGATAGTCTCCAGTTTTCATTCTTGAGCTAGTCCAGTCTCATTTGGAATAGAAACAAATTGAGATTTTGAGTCATTGTGCCTAGGAATTCGATCTCTGCAGTTTAATTATGGAATATTGAGGAAAAATCATCTAAATCTCCATGAGTCTCATTTTTCTTCATGATGTTAAATTCTCATAACCTTACTGGGCTTGGTGTAGGTGTGTGTAAAGCCCAGCATTCAAGAGGCTGAAGGAGGAGGGTCCAAGTTCAAGGCTTGCCTGAACTGCTTATTGAGACCCTATTTACAAAATACCAAAGAATTTCTACATGTGTAAACCTGTTCTACTACTATACAAGGGTGTTAGACAAATTCGGATATCTACAGAGGCTACATTTTAATATATTCTTGGAACCGAATATAAGCATGGAACAATAAGCACATTGCTAGTACCACAGATAAGGCCTTCCAAATGTGAGAATATTCTATAATAATAGTGAGATTATTGCCATAAGGCCATATCAAAAGTTTGTGGAGTTTGTTGTTTTGTTAATCTGTTTCTTTGGTTGTTTGTTTGTTCCTTTGGATTTTGCTTTTCTTGTTGTTTTTTCCTTTAACCTCATAGCTCAGGCTGGCTTATTTTTAAGACAGGGTCTCACTGTGCTACCCTGGCTGTCCTGACACTTGAAATGTAGACCAGGCTGGCCTTCAATTTACTGATATCCATCCACTTGCCGCTATCTATCCGATTGCCTCTGTCTCCCCTGGGCATGAGAGAGAGAGAGAGAGAGAGAGAGAGAGAGAGAGAGAGAGAGAGAGAGAGAGAGAGAGAGAGAGAGAGATTATGCTACCTATTAGCAATTACTTTCCTCTAGTTTTAAATAAAGATTGAGCCTGCCTATGCGCCCACCACCACCTCACCCTTTCACATTCCCAGGATTCTTACCGAAAACAAGTGGTAATTGATGGTGAGACTTGTCTGTTGGACATACTGGACACAGCTGGACAAGAGGAGTACAGTGCCATGAGAGACCAATACATGAGGACAGGCGAAGGATTCCTCTGTGTATTTGCCATCAACAATAGCAAATCATTTGCAGATATTAACCTCTACAGGTACTGGCAATATTACTTTCTGAAAGGAAAATTTTACGTGTGTTCTAAATTAGGGAGCACACAACTTTTAAATTTTGATTATTTGTGGAAGTGGGGACAGGTGTGCAATGGAACATGTGTGTCACAGGAGTCAGAGGACAGCTAATGAAAGTTCTCTCCTTAGGTTCTGGGGATCTTGGCTTAGTAGTAGGCACCTTTGCCCATTGACTGAGCTGTCTCACTGGCACTTACATACCTTTTTCTTACAGAAGAAGTTACTGTTAGGTTAAAGTACTTGCTAAGAATATGGTTATCACTGAAAGTGAATGTCAATGTTCCTGTGAATAATATACTATTACTGTACTACTCATTTGTAAACAAGCATGCTGCTGAGCAACAGAAAGACATAGGTAGCAAAGCCAAAGAACACAAAGTGGCCTTTTCTTCTAGAACTATAAAGTTTCAAAGCTAGATGGGCCCTAAAAATTCTAGTAGGACATTCTTATTCATTCATTTTATATTTTTGAGACAGGATGTTGCTATGTATCAGGCTAGCCTTGAATTTACAATCCTCCTGCCTCAGCCTCCTGAGTGCCAGCATTACAGGCAGTATCCCATCATGCCCAACCAGTATTCTTACTTTACAGAGTCATAGAGTTCAGAAGTGATTTGTTAGATTTTCAGAGTTGTGATTTTTTTCCCCCTTTTCCTTTAGTAGCAGAGCTAGACGCCCCCAAACACCAGGCCTTTCTCTTAAGGAACTATTCTATCTTCAGGCACTGTCAAGGTTGAAACCAAACTTGACTCTGTTATTAATTAACTAAGTTTTAAATAAAGATTTAACTTTAGGATCAAATCTTGTTTAAACTTTAAACTTACTTAAACTTTATTTAGCTTTATTTAAAAACCTTTTAAATAAAGATTTAACTTCAGGACAAAACACTAAATCTATGTGTCTTGGTTTCTGAATTTATTAGGAATTAAGACTACCTCCTTCAGGGCTAGAGAAACTGCTCAAGAGTTACTCTTCCAGAGGACCCAGGTTCAATTGCCAGCATCTGGTACCCTTCCCTGGTCTCTCTGAGCACCAGGCATATATGTGCACTGACATACATGCAACAGAAACACTCATACACAAAAAATAAAAATAAACCTTGAAAAAATAATAATAAAAGGATACCTCCCTCACAAAGTTGCCAAGAGCAAACAATAAACACTCAGAACAGTGCTTAGCCCATAGTACATACTGCCTACACTCTTGAGTGCTGGCTTATTTCCTATTTCAGAGTTTGGTGTTCTTTGTGGGGGTAACAAAATCTTAAAACTGATTCCTCTTGGATCCCAAGTGATGACATTATCACTGACCAAGCACTTATTTAAAGTATCTTGTAAACATGTATAGTGGGGTCGTTGAAATGGCTCAGTTGATAAAGGGCACTTGTCACCAAGCCTGATCAACTGAGTTCAGTCCCAGGACCCCACATGGTCAAAGGAAAGACCCATCCTCTGGCCTCCACTTTCGCACTGTAGCATGTGTGCAGTATAACAAAATAATGTTACTTTAGAAACAGACTTAAGAATAGGTGAAGAGGGAATTGAGTGAGCTTATTCTGCAATGTCATGAAACCCCTGTGAACTTCATTGAGCATACTGCAGGCATGATAGCTGTCTAGTCAGGTTGTATATGCTTGCTTAGAAAAAGTACACTGACATTGAGAAGAAATTGTGTCTGATCCTCACAGAAGGTTGAGTAATGTAGGAACAGCAGTGACCGTCAGCAACATGCTCCAGGAGTTTGGGCTGGTTTACAATATCCTTAACATAGGCAACTACCACTGTGGTACTTGGGAAGCCAAGGCAAGAGGATTAAGAGTTCAAGCCTTCCCTGGTTTAGATAACAAGATAAATAGTAAAACCCTGGGTTTTTTTGGGGGGGAGGGAGTTTGAGGGTGGGTCATCTTGGTTTATTTGAGGTTTTTTGTTTTGGGTTTTTGTTTGTTTGCTTGTTTTTTTTTATTTTTCTGGTTTTTTTTTTGTTTGGTTGGTTTGGTTTTTTTCAAGACAGATTTCTCTGTAACAGTCCTAGCTGTCCTGGAACTTGCTCCTAGACCAGACTGGCCTTGAACTCAGATCCACCTGCCTCTGCCTCCTCCCGCATGTTGGGTTTAAAGGCGTGCACTGCCACCGCCCAGCCTTGTTTTGTTTTGTTTTGTGTTTGGGGATGGGAACTGGCAAAGAGACCTTACATTATACTAAAGCATTTATGTAGATAGCCAGTAGGATACAGTTGGGGTATGTGACTGAAATCCAAGGGTAGAGTGTAGTAGGCATGGCCAGATACGGTTATTTAACATTTACACAAAATGGAAGAATTAGTTTATTGGCCACAGAAGCAACTGACAAAAATGCTCAGGAGAAGCTACCATGTTGGATGCCAGTTTCTATTATCACAAAAAGTTCTTTGTCAAGAGAATCTAAAACAGTAACTTCTAGAATGTACTGGGTGCTATATTATGTATATAGACACTGAAAAGAAAGCTATCTTTGCCAGATGTAATGGCACAGGCCTTTAATCCCAGCACTCAGGAGGTAGAGGTAGGTGGGTTTCTGTGAGTTCGAGGCCAGCCTGGTCTACAGAGTGAGTTCCAGGACAGGCTCCAAAGCCACACAGAAACCCTTTCTTGAAAAACCAAAAAAAAAAAAAAGAATGTTTTCTTTGGTAGTTTCAGATCTGTACACATGCCTGCGTGCGCATACATTTATTAAGAACAAATGTAGAATTTTCTTGGTGTTACCTATCTTGGGCTTCCAGCTATAATTTTGTTTGAGGAAAGTATTAGGGCACTAACCATCTTAATGAGTGACTTAATTATCTTCCATTAAATAGTGTTGTAAAGGGAGCTTCAAAAGTTATTTAGGGATCAGCAAGACAGCCCAGTGGGCAGAGGTACCTACTACCAAGCTTGATAACCTGAGTTTGATTCCCCAGGACCCATAAGGTAGAAGGAGAAAACCAGCTTCTCGGGGTTTTCCTCTGACCTCCACATGCACGTCATGGTGAATGCACACACAAATTAATATAAGTTAAAAATTTTTTAAGTCATTTAGAATCTATAAGCTCTACTTTTTATACTTCTAAGCTTAATCTAAAGTACTGTTTGTAGTTTTCAGTGAAATCCAGAGCCAAGCTTTTTGGAAAAATCTAGGAGCCTAACGAGGACATGTGTTGGGATATAGGAGCCAGCTATTTCTAGTAAGTTAATTGATAGGCACAGTCTCATTTTGGTTGCTACACCAAGTCTAAACCAACATCCTTAGTATATAGGTCTATAGTTGTAAGTGTTCAGAATTTGTAAGCTGAGTAATAAAAACAAAAAGGATTTACCACCTCCTCTTACCCTCCCAGTTTATTCCTCACAAAAGGGTTATTTTTCTTATGGTCTGCTACTGTTTTCTCTGTTTAGAGAGCAGATTAAACGAGTGAAAGACTCTGATGATGTGCCTATGGTGCTGGTCGGGAACAAATGTGACTTGCCAACAAGGACAGTTGACACAAAGCAAGCCCATGAGCTGGCCAAGAGTTATGGAATTCCATTCATTGAAACCTCAGCCAAGACCCGACAGGTATGCTAGAGATGTGAGCAGTGTGAGGGTTTGTTTAAGGCAGAAGGTTTGGTTGGTCAAGTGTGCTAGAGGTGTAGTCTATGTTCTTTGTAATGACTTTCTGATGATTTTTGTTTGGTTGGTTTTGGGTTTTTGTTCATCTGTGTGTCTGTTTGTCTGTCACACTGTTCTGTGGCATTTTAATTCCTGCATTAGCAGGCTTAAATTTTTCTAGTGAATAACTTAAACATACTTGTAAGCACGAATCGGTATTCTATTACCACTCCCCGCTATTGAAGGCTTAACTCTCCTGAAGGGAGTCCTCATATTTGGTAGTTACAGTCTATTCTGTACCCCACATTGCCCTTTTCTCTTTGCTGGACTACCTTTGTGAAACAATCATGCCATTTCTTTATCAGCCTATCGGTGTGATCCCCTAGAAATGCTGGGCTTAGTGTCTTCTTCATGGTTGTCTTATTTAAGGTTTCTATTGCTGTGAAGAGACACCATGGCCATGGCAACTCTTATAAAGGAGAACATTTAATTGGGGCTTGCTTACAGTTTCAGAGGTTCAGTCCATTATCATGGTGGGACATGGTGACCATGCAGATAGACATGGTGCTGGAGAAGGAACTGAGAGCTCTACATGGTGATCCACAGGCAGCAGAAGGGAGACTGTGTGCTACCCTGGGGGGTAGTTTGAGAATAGAAGACCTCAAAACCCGCCTCCACAGTGACACACTGTGAACCTCCAAGAAGGCCACACCTCCTAATAGTGCCACTCCCTGTGGGCCAAGCACTCAAACACATGAGTCTGTGGGCATCATTCCTATTCAAATTACCACACTAAGTCACCCTAATTTATTGACACTTGGTTTAGTATTTGAATCCACACAAAGAAGTGCTTGCACTTTAGACTGTGGCAGTTTTTTGTTTGTTTTCTTTCATCCTTTTTCTTTTAATAGGGTGTGGAAGATGCCTTTTACACACTAGTAAGGGAGATACGCCAGTACCGAATGAAAAAGCTCAACAGCAATGATGATGGCACTCAAGGTTGTATGGGGTTGCCCTGTGTGGTAATGTAATAAGGTGAGTGTGTGTTCTCATAACTATTTAGCATTAGGCTGTTCCAAATCGAGTGAACACTACTGTCTTTTGCAATTTAAATGAGAGTTTCCATGAATTTGTAACTAGAAAATAACTTTTCTGGAAGTTGGAGACATGGCCCAATGGCTAGGAATACTTAGTTCTCTTCTAGAGAACCTGATTCATTTCCCAGCATCTATATTAGGTGACTTCAACCCCAAGGAATCCAATACCCTTCCTCTGGCCTCCATAGGCACTGATCACACACACACACACACACACACACACACACACACACACAATTTAAAAAATTATTTCCCTCATGGCACCCTTTCAGAGAGTGCTAAGGGCTAATTTATTCTTTCAGCATTTATTCTACAGACAGTTTCCTATTTTTAGTATTAGCAGTTTGTGACCTATATGTAGCATGTTTGTGGAGTGGACAAGAGTTTGAAGATTCACAATATAGAAAACAAATGACACTGTTCTTTTCTAGACCCTTTAGAAGTCTGTCATCAGAAAAGAGCCACTTTCAAGGTAGGACAAGTTTGAAATGTCTTGATTCACACTTAGTCTCTTGCCCTTGTTTCTCATACATTCCATCTCTTTCAGCTGCACTGATGCCCTGGTTCTGACAACCCTGGAGGAGAAGTGTCCCTGCTGCTCTCTGCATCTCATTGAAGCTCCTGCTTCCTGCTTCTCTGACTCAATAGATGAGCACAGTCATCTAATCTGAGACCTCCTCAGAATAACTACCTCCTCACTCGGCTGTCTGACCAGAGAAATGCGCCTGTTACTCCCCAGTAATTTTCTGATCTGGGTTCTCCTCCTTAGAAACAAACACCCTCTGCCAACCGGGTTTGTCCTCTGAAAAGCAATTTACACTCTGATACAGAGAACCAAACTGTATACATGCAATTCTGTTGATAAGTTTCTTAAGCTCTAAGGTAGCAACTGCTGGGGTTTTTTTGTTTTTTGGTTTTTTTTTTCTCCCTCTCCTAACTGTTGAACTTGGCCTTGTTAGTTTGGGGGGCAATGTCATAAATTACTGTTTTCCTAAGAATACAACTATTGTTGTTGATTGGTTGATTTGTACTGTGATGAGCTCTATTCTATAAACTGGCATCTGCTCTGTGTTCATAAATGCAAACATGAATACTGACTTGAGTCCATCCTAGTCTTCTCAGCTGCATGAAATTAAATCCAACTTTCACAGCAAAGTGCCTTTTTCCTAAAAGTGGTCTGTAAGCTTCCTTTACAATTTGTAAGTGGGATAGACGTTTCAAGAACCATTATATAGGAAAGTGACTATGAGCCATCTATCTTTGAGGGAAAGGTGTATCCACCCGATGGCAGATGCCATGTCTATGTACATGAAGATAGTTTCCCTGTTTGGGTTCTCCCAAGAGAAAGATGATACTGAAACAATTATGAGTAATTTCACTTAATTTTCATCTAATCTTTTTTCTGGTAGATTACTACCTATGAATATTTCTAATTTCTTCTAGTTAACTGATACTCTAGTATTCAATGAACTTCCATTATAACCAAATTTGGGTCATACTAGGAAATTCCATCTATAGTTAGTCAAATACTATAAAAATTGGTATGTTATTATTTTATAGCTATGATCAATGATTCTTCCAAACTCAAATATAGTTTATTAGCAGACAGATTATATCTTTGCTGCAATGTTTCCTCATGGCATAGAGAGAGAGAGAGAGGGAGGGAGGGAGGGAGGGAGGGAGGGAGAGAAAGAGAGAGGGGAGTTGCCCTTAGTCCCCTTCTTACTCTCCCCCTTGCCTCATCCTATAACAGTTCAGGCATCCCACAGGGGCTTGAATAATTATTTCAGTTGGATAAACCATGGTGCTAATGGACCAAGGTCATGGTTTCAAAACTTGAGCAAGCCAGATAGCATCACAGAAAAAATTCACCCATTTTTGCTCCCTGCCCGTTACTTACAGATTTTTTCCTGGTGCCTGCTGTTAACGCTACAAGATAAAAGTGTGGTCCTATACCAGGACTGGAAACACTTGGTGTGCAGTGGGATAAGCTTAGAAATTTTTACAATTTCAGACCCTTATTTTTAGCCACATGGAAACTAAAGCCAGAGTTCAAAGCTCTGTCTCTCTCCCCTTTCGGCTAACTGTTCTTTAATCTATATAGCTTTTTAAAAGTATTTAAAATATGTCAATAAATAAGTGTTCCAAATAACAAAAGCTGATGCATTTGTACAAATCAAGAGGGCTTCTTTGCTGTTTGAGAAAGGAATGTAAAATGCCATTAATGCTTGGTATATAGGGCTTGGTATTTCCATTTGCAGGTAATTCATTAGTAGGTTTTGTTTTTTGTGATAATACTTAAACTCAGCTCAGTAATTCTGATGAAAAAGTAAAATTGAATACCTTGATTGAAAAAATGAAACTAATTCCAAAATAGCACTTTCTCTTCTGTTCTTGTAAAACCTAAAAACCTGAAATCCTCTGGGTTCTTTGTGACAGGACCTTGCTGTGTAGTTCTGGCTGGTATCAAAACTCTCAGCAGTCAGTCCTCTTGTGTAAACTTGTGCTGGAATTACAGGCACGATCCACCGCACCTGGCTGATCCTTTACTTTCTAATATGAATTTTCATTGTTAGGCAAATTCCCCATCACCATGGAACTAATTCAGAAGAGAGAAGAAACATACACTGTGCTTCTCAGTGCTAATGCTGGGACCATTCAAGTGTGGTTTGCATTCCTAAACACTGCCTTTTAGAGCATTGCTCTGTCATCTTTCTGAAGCTGCTGAGGCCATCACCTCGGGCTTGTTCTGTTTTAATGTGTCTCTGTGACTGGTGATGTATACCTAAAAAGTCTATTAAACTTAGTGTCCGTTTAGGGAGAAAGTTACTCCTCTTGGCTTCTTTTGACCATATTCTTTGTATGTGTATGTCTTTAGTTGGTGTCCAGTTTGTTCTGAGCACAGTAATACATATACAAAAGGAGCCAATTGAGGCTTCAGATGCTCTTGGTAGCTTATGTCCCACAGGGTATAGATTTTGGTCCAACAGTGACAAACTTAAAAGCTGAGTAGTTGGGGTGGTATCAAAAAGTGGATTTAGAATGTGTGGTTACTAAAGAGAGTTCTGGTTTACCTCAAAATCGCAAAGCCTCTCTTCCTGAATTTAAGTGCCTGGCCAGCTGTCACAAATGAACATATTCCTTTAAGGCAGTTAGTTAGTTATTTTAAGCTTTGTTCACACATTGGAAAGTATGAAAATGAAGTGTTCTAAGAGCTATGATACCTAACCTGTGTAAGCCTGTTCAATGCTGTTTGCTCCAGCACTTAACAGTGTGAGTTGGTAACACAGAACTGTGTTTACCTAGTGTTCCTGTAGGAATGCTGTGTGTGACGTGTGATGTGGATGTGGTTGGTTTTAGTCAGCCACCTGTAGAATCAGCCTTTTAACTGCTGTGAACTTTCTCATGACTTGAATATGAAGATAGACAAAAACTTTATAAGGAGAAATGTTTGTTTTCCTCATTCCAGAATGTGTGAGCTTAGTCTTATCTTCCTTTGTATTTAGTCATAAACTCTTAAGCTGGCAGCTATAACCAAGGATCAGAAAATGGTGCATTCCGCTTCATGTAATTATCTCTGCTAATTATGAGAAGCAGAATTAATTAATTTTGCCTGGGTGGTTTCTAAAAAAGAGAGAGAGAGAGATGATAATTCTTAAACATTAGACATTAGTTTTTATTTTTGCTATTTCTTTAAGCTGTCTGATGTGCCACAAATTTATTTTAAGGTGTTTGTTTTTTATAAGAATTGTTTTAAGAGTGTTCTCATGAGATTAGTTGTAGATATTTTTAAAAATACAACTGCGTTTTAAAAGTCTGAGTACTGCTCTAGACAAGTATTGAACTCTGGAGAGAAGGGAGGTGGTGGAAGCTGTATGACTTTTGTATTTCCGTGTTGTCAAATAAAGGTCAGAACATCAACTGTGCACACCTGCTGTTCCAATGAGGACTGTTGGCCTCTGTGGCTCTAAGTAAAGGGGCTCATATTTTAAGTTGACTGTTATGTTGTACATTAATCCACTCTAATTTTTAAAATCTTGATTGACTGTTTTCCTTGTTAAATAATTTTTAAAAATAAAAAACTGGAAGTTCTTTGCTTTACCTGTATTTTCCCCACCGAGGTCCTTTAAAGAAAATGTATATTAATTTCAGATATTGATGAGCCATTTGGGCAGTGTTGGGAGACTCAGGCTCACTTGATCTCAATGCAGAAAGTGACCACTGAAGTCCTTCACTGAGGCGTCTCTTTGTGGTTTTGTTACTCCAGGGCCCCATTGTGTTAAAGGAAGGAAGCATTCCTTTCTGAGTAGCATGATGAAGTTTGACAGGGTCCTGCTCCACCCACCCTGCTGGAGCATGAGTTTTCCTTTCACAGAACACAGCCACACTGTCCATAACCTGCTCTTGGCTTCCTTGTCTCAGTAGCACAGTTTTACTAAAGGTTCAGCATGAGAGCAGTGCAGCAACACTTTACTGTGTTTATTGTGGGAGCTGTCGAGCTCTTGCTTTGTCTACTTTATAAACTGAACTTTATCATTGTACATATGTCCGTCTGTCCAGGAAGAAACGGTATACATAGAGGTTCAAGTTTGTGTGCTGCTCCCTGCAGTTGTGTGCATCCATGGACAAATGGAGACCACTATATAAAACAAGTCAAAGGTTACTTTGTCTGGGGGGATTATTCAAAGCTGTTGGCCAGGTGAGGTGGAACACATTTATAATCCTAACACCAGGAAGGTAGAGGCAAGAGGAGAAAAATGTAAGTGACAAAACACTGCCCGGTAGGATCACTCAGGATAAAGGTGTTTACAATGACCCGGGATTCCCACCTAAAGAAGCTAGGTCCCTAGGGTTCAACTCTGCAGCTCTGTGGTGTGGGCTCACCTCTCATAACAAGCAATACTCAGTCATCAAAAGGCCAATGTGGTTGGTTGAGTTACTTGATACCCATAAGTACATGAAAAGAAAGCCAAGAGGCCTTGCATGATCATTTTGCAAAACTGCCAAAGAAGGCTTTGTAATGCTTTTAAAATAACCAGGTGATAACACGTGGTACTTTATCTTACTAAATGAAAACCAAATTGAATATACCAAAATAGATCAGTGTGCTTTTTAGTGTCAAAATGAACTGAAATGGCTGGCATCAGTGAGCTGAAGCTGGCCTACAGTACTGATGATTCTTACTTGGAGACTTCTGTCACACACCATCATCATTTTAACCCATCTGGGAGTGGGAATTGGTTACTTCTCAACTCAAATGGCAGAATCTAGTCTTTGTTTAGCAAGTACAAATTCCAGATGCAACTACTGTGTAGGAACCTCTTGGGGGTGAAAGTCCCCAACGGCTTCTAAAGATAGTCCGCTACATGCCTGACGGGGGCAGATGTGGTTGGAAGACGGCAGCAGTCAGAGCTTTTAAAGATAGGAGCCTGGGGTCTTGCCCAGTTAGAAAAAGCATTCTTCCAGAATGGTTGCTATGGATGTGACAAAATTGGTGGTATTAGCATTTTTCTGTAGGGCTTGAAACATATGGATTATGTATGATATTTAAGTCTGAAGGAAAAGCCTTATACATTATTTAAACAGTTGGTATATATAAAATCAGTTCTCCACATTTACAGCTGAAACCCAGCATGCCTGATCTGGATGTTTTTTTAAGTCCATGGTAGATAGAATTTAAAGACATCTTGAAAGATAAGTCAAGAGATCTCATAAATTTATGCTTGTTTTGCTTGTAAAATTTGAGGAGTTTGACATTTAACATTAAAGTTCAAAAATGAAATACTAGCATAGCATATGACCCAAGGTTAGCAAAGCCTGTCTGTGTTCCTCCCTGAGAACAGCATTTGGGCCCTGCTGGGGACACAGGCACAGTCCTAACCAAGTGTTCTAGTTTCAGGAAAGCCCAATTAGCAGCATTCTTTCATCGCCTGTAGTGTGCCAAGGCTCTGTGCTGCTCAGGACACATGGCAGTGAGCCAGGTGATCCCCATATTCCACTGGAAACAAATATCCAAACATGTTTCTTTGCTGCAATTTGGAAACTACTTCCAGAGGGTCCAGCTTCCTTAGCCTCTGGTTGGCGCTCCTGTCTTCAGTGACCACAGTCCCTCTGAGTTTTTCTGCAGATACTGGAAACTAACCCTCCATGGTGCTCCAAATGTGATCTAACCTCACTGCCATTGTTTCCCCTTTTGACTTTTTGAGACAGCTGCTCTTCACTGCACACCCTTTGGTCCTCACAGTGATGAATGGCTCAAATCATACAAATCAGACACTACCATGGGGTTTGGATATCCATGTGGTTTATACCCCCAAGGTTTGGTTCCCAAGGTAACTGACTGAGAGTTGGTAGAATCTCTAAGAGATAAAACCTAATAGGAGCTAACTGGGTTATAGGGCACCACCTCCAGCAGCAATTAATGCCCATCTCAAGGGAGGGAGGGAGGTGTTGAGGAACTGGACTTGCTGTTGACGGAACAGGTTGTTAGAAAGTGAGGTAGTGCCACCAGTTTGGCCTCTCTTTTCATACAATCCTGCTATTTTATGATTCGGCATAAGGCCCTTACCAAACTGTCTGATCATGAACTTTCCAGACTCGCAAACCGTATGTTCATCATCTGCTTCCACTAGAGCCTCAGCTCACAAACAAGCACCTCTAAGTCAAGGAACTGTTGAACAACACAATATAATTTTTATTGTATGTAGGGCTGGAGGGATAGCTCAGCCGTTAATGGCTAGGCTCACAACCAAAATACAATTTTATTGTATGCATTTGCAGGAGGGAGGTGTGTGTGTGTGTGTGATGGTCAGAAGACAATTTACAGGAGGCTGTCTGCTCCTACCATGTCATGTCAGTATTGGAACTCAGGTCATCAGATTTGGTGGCAAGTGCCTCTAACAGTTGGTGGAAAATTCTTTGAAAAACACATTTACATGGGATGTGGCAACCACCTGTAATCCCAGCACTTCAGAGGTATGACAGGAGGATCCAAATTTCAAGGACATAGAAGGGTGGAGAAAGACAGAAAAGGGAAGAAAAAAAATTGTAATTTTATTTGGACCCCAGGACAATGTTCTAAACAATCTGTAGTCCATAATATAGCTGAAATATTTTGCACAAATATTTTACTGTGTCTTAGTGTGTGTAGATGTATGTGGGGCTCTAGTGTGTGTATGTGTATTTATATATGTATTTATATGTGTGTGGGGCTTATCCATAAGTGCCTTTACTCACATCTTGTCAGCACCTCAAAAAACAGAAAATAATACTGGTATTCTAAAAACTAATCAGAAATAGAATTAAATGAAGACTATTTTACATTCTTAACACGATTAAAGAAAAGCAAGATTAATTAGAGGGAAAGGATAAGTAGACAAAGACATCCTTTTGCTAAGAATTTCTGGGCAATTTTCCTAAAATTGACAGATGATAGGCCTAGGGTCTATTGTGTTTTGCTTTAAACTCAGGGCTCCCAGCACCCACACTCCACCTTGGAGACAGGCTAAGACCTGACCTTGATATCAAATGTAGCTGTGGCTGACCTTGAATTCTGGTCTGCCCCTACCTCTGCCAACTGCTGGAACTACAGATGTGTGCATCACACTCAGGCAGAGCATTTGTTTCTTATAATAGAAATATTTGTGCCGGGTGGTGGTGGTGCACACTTTTAAGCCCAGCACTTAGGAGGCAGAGGCAGGTGGATCACAATGAGTTCAAGACCAGCTTGGTCTATAAAGCGAATTCCAGGACAGCCTGGGCTACACAGAGAAACCCTGTCTCAAAAAAAAAAAAAAACCAAAATAATAATAATAATATTTGTTCATGGAAGAAAAAAACGTGAGACTTAGTATCAACTCAGTACTCAGAAGGGACATGCTGTAAGTTGCCTGAGCAGTTTTCAGTATCTTCACCTTATGTAAATTAATGCTCTTTCAAAAACATACTACATACACCTTTATAATGTTTTTCACTAATAAAATTTCTTGAATATTTCCCATGTTAATACATACTCATCCACACCAGCACTTTAATGGCTCTTGGTATTTATTTTATAGTGTACTGTACTTCAGTCAATCCCTTATAGAGTTTTTCCTACATTTTGGTTATAGTTTAATATTGTTGAAGTTGGGTGTAGTCATCACACCTAATTCTAGAACTTGAGAGAAACTCTGTCTCGAGAAACATATATGTTTGTGTTACTTTGGAAGCTCTTTATAGCATAGTTGGTCATAGATTTCTTTTTTTTTTTCCGAGACAGTTTTTCTACACAGCTCTGGGTGTCTTGAATGGAGCTCACAGTGTAGACTAGCCTGGCTTTGAACTCACATAAATTCTCCTGCCTTTGCTTCCCAAATGCTGGGATTAAATCGTAGATTTCTAACCCAGCTGTGTGCATTTGGTGACATCTCTAAATCCCATCACTTGGGAGATGGAGGCAAGAAGATTGGGAGTTCTTTGTCTATATAGTGAGTTCAAGACCAACTTGGGCTACATGAAATTCTGTTTTTGTTTTTATTTTTGTTTGTTTTTTCCTTTGTTTTTGATTTTTTTGAGACAGGGTTTCTCTTGTAACAGCCCTGGCTGTAACAGTCCTGGAACTCACTTTGTAGACCAGGCTGGCTTCCAATTTACAGAGCTCTGCCTGCCTCTACCTTGCCTCTGCCTTCCAAATGCTGGGGTCAAAAACACGTGCTAACATTGCCCAGCTGTTTTGTTTTGTGTTTTAAAGCCAGGCATGGAAGGCAGATATGTGAGCTTGAAGCTAGCCTGGTTTACAGACTGAGTTCCAGGCCAGACCAAGGTACATAGTGAGACCCTGTCTCAAAAAAACAAAACAGTAATAACAACAAAGATGCTCATTCATTAAGAGCACGTGTTGCTTTGCAGAGGGCCCAGGTTTGAGTCACGGCTCCCACACGGCAGCTTCCAACTTCCTATAACTCCAGTTACATGCATCTGACAATAACACATCTTTCTGGTCTCCAAAGGCACCATACACACATGGTACACATATGTACATGCAGATAAAACACTCAGAATACATGAACAAAAAACATAAAAAAAAGGGGGGGGTGTATTTCTAACCTGCATCAGGTTGAATTTGCAAAAAGTGACATTCTCTTGAAATGTACCCATTTGTAATTTGATTTTAAATTTTACTTACTCACTTTTAAAAATTACTTCATGTATGAGTATTTTGCCTGTTTGTATGGCTGTACACTGGATGCATGCCTGGTGCCCTCAGAAGCCAGAAGAGGCAGTCAAATCATCTGGGGACTGGAGTTGCAAACCATTGTGATCCACCATGTGGTGCTAGGATTTGAACCCTGGTCTTCTGAGGAAGCAGCCAGTAATTTTAACTACTGAGTCATCACCAGCCCCAAGATTTTTTAAGTGTGTGTGTGTGTGTGTGTGTGTGTGTGTGTGTGTGTGTGTGTGTGTGTGTGTGAATGCCCATGTGTATCAGTGCCCACAGAAGCCAGAAAAGGGTAATGGATCCCTTAGAGTTGTCATTACAGGTGTTGTGAGCCACCCAGTATTAGGTGCTGGGAACCAAACTGGTCCTGTGGAAGAGCAGCAAGTAATTTTAAGCCCCTACCTATCTCCCCAGCCTGTTCCTAAGCTGCTTTGGAGGAGCATGGCAACTGACATCCAAACTGACAGCCTCTAGTTGCTTCATCTTTTTATCTGTACCTCTGAGACTGTCTGTCTCTGCCCTCTATACCCCACAATCAGTCCTGAACAGAATGGGTGCCAGAGGTGGGCCAAGTCTGCTGTCTGCAGGACTCCTCTAACAGGAAGTCTTTTTCTGGGGAATTTCTCACTGGCCTGATTAGAACACTCTTGACATCATCTCTTCCTACTCAGCCCTCCATCATTCCCCCTTGTGTCAGACCTGTACCAGGTAGTGTTTTGGAGGCCCTCCCATCTCTCTGGCTCTCTCCCTTTTTATCTGTCACAGGCACTGCCCCAATAAATATTTTGTGTATCTATCTGAGCATCTCACTAAGCTGCCCAGTCTTCCCTGGGACTAGTTCTATAGTCCAGGCAAGCCTTGAGTTTGTAACCCTCCTGCCTCAGTTCTTGAGTAGTTTGAATTAGAGGCTCCAACCACTAGAGTCCACTTTGTTCATTCCTTTTTGTTTGTTTTTTCCTTTGAGATGGGATCTTATCATGTATACCTAGTTGGTCTGGCACTCATTGTAGCCCAGGTTAGCCTACATTTTTTACACTCTTCTTGCTTAAGTGTTGGGACAATGGTGTACAACAAGCCTGACCTCCAAACTCTGTGTCTTAAAAACTGTTTTCAGTCTATAGGAACAGAGTCCATTAAGTATGGAGAGCAAGCTATTGTTCTTGTTCCCTTCTGAAAGACAGTGGAACCAGAACAGGTGGCTGAGGTAAGAGGATAAAGAGTTGGAGGATGGCCAGATGGTGGTGGTGCACGCCTTTAATCCCAGCATTTGGGAGGTAGAGGCAGGCGGATCTCTGTGCATTTGAGGCCATCCTAGTCTACAGAGCAAGTTCCAGAACAGGCTCCAAAGCTATACAGGGAAACCCTGTCTCAAAAACAAACAAACAACCCTCCCTGCCCCCCAAAAGAGTTGGAGGCCATACTGGACTTCATAGTGAGAACTTGTCTCAAGAAAAATCCAAATCAATGCTGGGGCTAGAGTAGGTAGAGTCCGTAGGGAGACTTGAAAGGCCACTGCCTACTGGATTGTATAGGAGATGTAGTAAGGGCAGACACTGGACTGAGTGTAGATCGACCAGGGATATACAAGGGAACCGGTTAAGGCCAGGAAACTCCAAAGGGGGACTTGAGAAGGCCCCCCGCGTCAAAAAATGTCCAGTTGTTTCCAGTAACAGACAACAATCTTTCACAGGGCAAATAGATAGTTCTTCGTCTATTGTGAAAGATGACAATGCCATAGATGCTAGCGATAAAGAATCAGATAAGTCTGGACAAGACGAAAAGCACATATTTTGGCAGACCTCAATCAAAGACAAACGACCTCACTTAAGTGTACAAATTAATGATAAAATTATTAACTGCATAGTGGACACAGGCACAGACGTCACTATTATGTAACCCACAAGTCTTGGCCAAAGGAAAGGCCACTCAGGGAAGCGAATGTACAGTTTTGGGTATTGGAACACTATCTAGAGTACAACAGAGTGTCTGCTCAGTGGTCTGCATTGGACCAGAAGGACAGAAAGGGAGACTGAAACCTTATGTGGCAAATATAGCTATAAACCTCTGGGGTCCTGATCTCTTACAGCATCCCTCCAGTGACAGATACGAATTATAGACAATAGCAGGATAGTAGAAAGGATCAGGTAAGACTCTATGGGAAATGGTTACCAACCATCCAGGCTGTACAGAAACTAAATACAAAGGATGGACCTTCAGAGGCACCAAAGGCCCTGCCATTAAGATGGCTTACAGATGAACCTGTTTGGGTAGGACAATGGCCTATGACCGCTGAGAAGCTAGAGGCTTTAGAAAAGTTAGTACAGGAACAGCTAGAGGCTGGACATATAGAGGAGTCTACCAGCCCTTGGAATTCTCCTGTATTTGTTATCAAAAAGAAGTCAGGTAACTGGAGAATGCTGACAGACCTGAGAGCCATAAATAAGGTAATTCAACCAATGGGCTCTCTACAGCCTGGAATGCCATTGCCTTCCTTAATACCTAAAGGATGGCTGATCATAGTAATACCTGGCCATTGTGCCTGATTTTAAAAAGTGTTTTATTGGATATTGTCAGTCAGAATTTCAGTAAGAACTTTATCTTTCTTACTTGCTATCTGCTACTGCCCAGGTCAGTCCCAGTTAGCTTTTCAAATAGTGAGGCTACACAGCTAGTAAAAGTGTGTGTGTGTGTGTGTGTGTGTGTGTGTGTGTGTGTGCGCGCGCGCGCGTGCTGAGGACTTGATAAATGTACCAGGACATTCACCAAACAGAAAGCTTTCCTGGTGTTAAAATTCCTCTTTTCAGAAGCCCAGGAGACCTTGATGTAAGTGGGATAAAAAATAGACATGGGATCACATCCTGTAAGAAAGCCACACTTGATGAGCCAGCTCATTGTATGGTGCTGTTGAAATTTGATTCCCGGCCACTGAAGCTACCTTTTCTAGAATCCCAAGATAAAGATTGGAGGCTTCACCTGTTTGTCACTGTCATTGCCTAAAGCTATAAATAGGTCTGAAGCTCATTTCTCCTTTTAGCAGAGAAGGGTCAGGTTACAGGGGGCAAAACAAAATAATAAAATGAGTGCCCCAGTATTTCAAAGTGTCGGTCAGCCACCCCCACAGTCCCTCTCTGGTTCCTCTGCTGTGCTCTCCTAGAATCAAGGATCCCAGCCACAATGCCTCTGTTCAAGCTTACAGGTAGGTGTGCAGTGTTTGAAGAACACAGGGATATTTCTTCTGTGTGCAAGTGTTCCTTTAACCCCTGTGTCAGCTTCAGTCATCATTTATGGCCCAGAGTAGCTTTGGATGTCCACGTCAGGGAGAGGCAAAGTATTTCCAAATTTGCTTTCTTTCTGCTTGTGGGAGGAGGGTTATTTTCTCAAACTATATCTTTGATTCCCTTAGAAAGCTGAGCCATCTATTCGACTACTGTGAGCAAAAGCTATGCTTTCACAGCCCCAAGAAGGGTTGTTTATAGTGTACAGAAGAAAGATCATGAGCATGGCAGGAGCTTTAACCCAGCGTGTTCTTTCACTCAGAACAATTTCTTAAATCAATTGTATGTATGTTTCACTATAAAAAGTCAGGCACGTGAAATAAAAAGAACAATTACACCCAAAGTTACAGTAATAAACACTCAGTTAGGAAAACTAGGAAACAGTAGCTTTAAAAGTCACATAGTCGAGTGGATGGTTCAAGGGTCCACTCAACATTTTGGCATTGATCTTCTAGACTGTGTCCTACGCAAAAGTAAAGATGCTTTTAAGAACACAGTTGTATTTGTGCTCCACCAGTAATTGTATAGCCTTTGGGCAGGAGAATGCTTCAGCTTACCATTATAATGTGACTTATTATGTATTTATTCCAAATGCTTCCTAAAATGGCTGCATGACACTCCAGTTTTCTTCATCTCCTGGTTCATTTTTACCATATTTTATATGCATAAGTGTCCTCTTGACCCTATGCATCTAAAACCTCTGTGTATAAAGAGTATCTCCATGCAATTGGGTCTTGGAAACGGTGGTTCAGTGGGTGTTACCAACTGGTTTACCAAATAAGCTGGTTTTGTTTACCTACTCCCAGCATTGTTTGAGAGTTCCTAGCCTTTTCATTAGATTCTTTTCTTTCTTTTAAATTTCCACCCTGCAAAAAATGCCTTTATGGGCTAAGAATGTGACTCAGTCGTGCAGAGTGAGCATGACAGTAGCATGCACAAAGCTGAGGGTTCAGCCCTCAGCACCACAGCCTCCCAAAGAAGTACTCTTTATTAATATGTGCTTAAAGACATTTATCAGTAAGGAAGGGGATGACAGTGTAGAGTGGCCTTATCCCCATGATGTCCTTGGGCAGCACAGAGTTAAGAGACTAGAAGATGAGCCAGAACAGCACTTTGGACCACCCCTTCCTATGTCAGCCGACATGTGTTTCTCAAAGTCTGAGTTCACTGTCACAATGAGTGCTCAGAGTTGTTCATTTGTTGTGTCTGTTTTGTTTTACTTCACACAGGTCAAGGAAAACGTGAGTATCTTGGATTGTTTTTCCTGCCATTTGCAAGTATCTTTAAAGGAAGTGATGGTGTTCCTTAACTTATACAAAGGTGCTTATTTCTCAGCAGTGTTTATAAATGGAACCACCAAAAGTCAGTAATTATTAATAATAACCCTAGCTATCAAACAACCTTCATGGATTTCATGGATTTCCAAAACACAAAAACTAAAAATGAAACACTCACTAGTCTCCCCTCCTCCCCAAGGAAACATGATGGTAAACACCTATAATCTCAGCACTAGGAAGGTTGAGGCAGGAGGATGCAGAGTTCAAGGTCAGCCTGGCCTACATAGGGAGACCCTGTCTTAAAATACAACAGCAGAATACACAAGCAAATAAAGGCTACCTTCCAAGTCGCTTGTTTGCTGCTTTGAAATAAAACATACAGATGAGTCAACAGGAGTCTACTAACCCTTACCTTAGACAATCCTCAACTCTAGTGCAAAAAAAAAAAATTCTTGTGAATTTTTTGGCCAGATAAAACACGATTTTCTATTAAAAAAAAAAAAAACAACCCAGCTTTAGTTGTGTGTTCCACCTTCTCAGATTCTACTGCTCTTTTGCTGACTGATGTAGTTCTGCCTCCAAGTTCCTCTGTAACATGAGATGTGGGAGGTAGGAAGCCTTCGAGCTGGCCTCCCCATACATGAATAAACTCTGCTGGAAAATAAGCCTGGATTTCCGGATCGGTCGGGTGGAGAAGCAAGCATGGTGATCTTTTCCTCAAGTGGTGTAATTCCTGCATTAGTAATCCCAAATGTTAGGGAGACCACCCTGCAGATTTTGAGTGTGTCATGTATGATCTTCAGAGCGTCGTTCTGAGGTTGACTTGTTATCCCTTTTATGGTGATGAACCATAAGGCTCCTGGTGACTATATGGTTTGCCCAAGGCTACCCAGATGTCATGGACACCCTCTCTCACCTTAATCTAGTGCCCTATTTTGCCACTTTACCTTTCTTTTTCCTATTTGTCCTGATATAGATGTCCTGTCCCCCAGACACCGCCCCCTCAGATGTCCCATGATCTCAGACAACATGCTGAGGAGTCAGTAATTATCTATACAAGCTTGAGGAGATTATTTCTCCTTCTTGAATTTGGGTTGTCACCATATTTTACCTACTTAATTTTAAAATACTAGTTTCACCTTTTCCTCCCCACAGTCACCACCGTGCCCTGAAGTGGTTGGAAAGGCAGAGCTCTCCAGTTAAAGATCAAATTTCAGCTGTGCTTGCATGGAGTCCAAGCAGCTGTTTAATTCTGTGGAACCAAATATCAACCAATTCATTTTTGGTCATCATGTGAGCTACTTGCGGGAGATACAAACTTAGTGAAATATATATATTTCTATATAATATATTATATATATATATATATATATGAGAAAATGAATACGAATAGTAGCAGATAACAAACGCTGTTCCATAAGAGCCAGGGCATCACTAGATGGGATTTTGTTTCTGGCATCAATTCCACACTGTCCTCCTGAGGTCTTCAGAAGCACTGCCACAGACCCAGCAGGACAAGCCATGGCTTTGTCCCCCTCATTCTCATCATCATAACCAACTGGCCTGTTTCCATTTGTCCTTCATGTGTGCATGAAGCCTCTAACTTCTGCCTGCCACTCGGCTTTGTGCCTGTGATGCTCTGGGAGGAATGGTGCTATTTCTAATTGATCAGCTGGTAGTGGGCTGGGGAGCCATTCTCAGCCTTCACTTATATCTACCCAGTGTTCCATCTGTTTCTCCATGGACTGCTGTGCTTGCCAAAGAACCACTAATAGCATCCAAACATGCTTTTCGATTTCAGGAGGTGTTTGTGTTTAACAAGGCAAAAAGATGCTCGAGGTTCAAGCAACATAGTCTGCCCTGTTAACTCTGCCATTGGCAGCCAAGATTTGAAACTAGCTTACCTGACAGCATTGGTGAAGTTAGGAGTCACTTGCTATCATTGCAAATGTATACTTCATCCCATACAGTCATAACTACATATCATCCTTAATAGCTCAAAGCTAACCAACTGTGTGCTTGCCCAATGCTGCCAAATGACCTCATTCAGTTTAATCTGATGCTTTGTTTTTCTTGAAGGGTTTCCACACATATTATCTCACTCATTATGTCACAACGGCCTTGCAAGTAAGGTTGGGTTGGTATTAGTACCCCCACTTAACACACAAGGAAACTGAAAGGTGGGGGGGGAGGCTGCTGCTGCTGGTGGTGGTGAAGGAGTTGATAAGCAGCGCAGGGCAGTTATACCATGAAATCAGATTGAAAATAATCACCTTTTGGAGGCCTGCATAGACACTGGCAACTGAGGGTCATTCTGTCTGTGTAGTTTGCTCGGCCAACTCTATGGCAGGTTTCTGAGTCAGTGTGCTCCAGTTGCTAGCTGTTTGTTGCTCTTGTTACTGCTCACCAGCTCTTTTCTGGAAGTACCAAGAGGCTCTTAGAAGTGCTACAGGTGTGAGGTGTGAGCTGGGCACGTGGAGAAGACAGTGGGACTCAACAAAAAACAAACACTTGATGGCTATCACTACCCCATATGATGAAAGTGGGTCTTATGTCCTGAAGGTCTGGGGATTAGTCGTTGCCAGGCTAGTAGAGGTCACCCTTGTTTCTTCATTTTAAGAATGGGAAAACTTGGGCTGAGTTCCACATGGTGGAAGGAGGAAACTGACACCAAGGTGCTCTCTCTCGCTATCTCTCTGTCTCTCTGTCTCCCTCCCTGGCTCCCTCTCTTACACACACACACACACACACACACACACACACACACACACACACACACACACACGGGTTGGGGATAGAATGGGAAAACTTAGGTGTAACAGTAGGTTGACTTTGTAAGTCATTCTTTGTCAAAGGTCATGTCCACAAGCAACGGGCCCACCACTTGGCCCCAAGTTTTGGCAGCTCCCTTTCACCACATAACATCATTTCACAGTTGCCAGGTTGTTTTTTTTTTTTTTTTAAACAACAACAACAACAGAGGTCATTGTATGAGAAAAATTTTCCTTAGAAGGGCCCTAGAGGCCACATTAATTTCCTGTATCTGCTGATTTCTCAGCAATAAGCTCCAGAGAGCAGCAGTCCTTCTACCAGGACCCAGACGACCCAACAGAAAGGACTGCTGTGTGATGACTATGAAATCCAACTGAGCTCTGCCAGGAACAAGGGATCTAACACTAAGAGTTTGTCCTGTAAAAGTCTAGCTGCAACTTCAGGGCCCTCCAGGAGTGTGCTCCATATCCAGAACCCCACTAATGTGGGAGCAGGCCTGAGCTCTGGTTGGAGATCATCGAAGACAACACAATTTATCCTAATCCTTGTGCCTGATACCCAGAGACTCCTGGATGGCTTTTGGACAAGAATGCTGACTAATATGTGAAAACCCTCTTCTAGAAATTGATGATGCAATGCGTAGCTTTGCTGAAAAAGTGTTTGCCTCTGAAGTCAAAGATGAGGGAGGTCGACATGAGATTTCCCCCTTCGACGTGGACGAGATCTGCCCAATTTCCCTCCATGAGATGCAAGCACACATATTCCACATGGAGAATGTATCCATGTCCATGGATGGCAGGAGGTAAGTGGTTAGGATGAATGTACAGCACCTTGGGAGGCATAGCAGGTCCTGAATGAAGGTCTGTCTAAATGCAGGACACACAGAAAGGAAGGACTCTGCCAGGCTTCCAAGTTCTTCCTCCTTCTCACTGCCTATGTTAGGGAGAGACACCAGTGACAGAAAAAGAAGAAAGCAGCAGGGACCCCCTACCCTCATCTACATCTCCTTGAGCTAAATAAAGCCTTTGTCCCCCAAGAAGAGGACAGGAGCCTTCCAGGTGGGCTGACAGCTGTAGCAAACACTCATAGACATAGCCGGCAGGTGAACAGGAACTCAAATGCCGCTAGTCAGCAGCCATGTTCTCTGTGTGAATCCCTCTCCCAGCCAGTCTGAGGGCACCTTGGCCTTGGAGGGACACTTCATCCCCACCCATACTGTGCCTGTCATGCATGCCACTCTTCCCCGGGAGTTACCAGAGATCTTTCATGAAAAAGAATTATTTCCCTTCATTTCTAGCACTCCCTATATCTCTTAAACACACAGTCCTCAAACCTTTCAGCCCTCCCCAATCTGCCAGTCTCATCCTGCTGTCTTTCTCTTGATTTTATGCCTTTAAGGGAGAAACAGCAAATCATCTCCTTTGGGGGTCCCCTGAAGGATCTTGCCCAGGGCTTTTGTCTCTTCAAAGTAGAAACAAAAACAAACAAAAAAAGTTGTCCATATAATAAAACAGCCTCAGCTAGGCATGGTGGTGGCACATGCCTTTATTCCTAGCAGTAGGGAGGCAGAGGCAAGCAGATCTCTGAGTTTGAGGCCAGCCTGGCCTACAGAGCAAGTTCCAGGACAGCCAGGGCTACACAGAGAAATCCTGTCTCAACTCCTGCACACACAAGAAAAAGAAAAGACAAAAGAAAGAAAGAAAATGGTATTAATAAAACTTCTAGTACTGTGAAAGCCATTCTATATGTATTAAATCTCACAGAAATTCCATAAGGCAGCTAGCTGTGTGACAAAATACCCAAGACAGATGAACTTAAAGGGGAGAGGGGATATTTGGCTCTGAGTTTCAGAGTTTTCCATCCATGATCAGTTGACACTGTTGCTTTGGGCCTGTAGTGAGGGGGGAACATCGTGGAAGGGAATTCACGACAGAGCAAAGCTGATCACGTTATGGTAGGAGGAGAGAGGAGAGAGACTCGGGGTCTCATATCCCCTTCAAGAGCACGCACCTTCTAGCTGATGGCACTCCTTCACCCTCCACCACCTCTCAGCAGCTGTGCCTCCTCCCCAATAGTGCCACAGATTGTCGAGCAAGCTATCAGCACACGTGGGAGGGATGTCAGATGTGAGCCACAGCAGACCTGTGGTTCTAAGCTGTGACTCTAAGCTGTTGTTTTAAAAACTGTGGTTCTAAACCATGGCTCTAAGCTATGGTTGTAAGCTGTGGCTCTAAGTTGTGCCTCTAAGGTATGGCACTCCCTAACTCCTAGTTAGGGAGATGGAAGCTCAGAATTTAAGGGGCATGAATAAAACGGCACAGGACCCAGCTGCCATTACCTATATTCCCTGTAATAGCTGGATTGCCTAGTCCATTCCTGCCAGACTGTTTGGAAAGCAGGGTGTTATGGTGATGGGTTTCTAATATATTCCCTCAGGTCTCCTGTTCTAGAACAAGCCAACATATTTTCTTGGTGCTTTCTTCTCCCATCATGTTGATATCTTGTCTCTGACACCCAATTCATATTTTAATTTTTACTTTTTTTTTCTTAAAATAAACTGGCATAGTGAAAATCCATCTAGCACAATGGAAGTCCTGAGGAAGACCAAGCTAATTCCTTTTATTTGTTAATTTCAAACCCAGGAAAAGGCGCTTCCAAGGACGGAAGACTGTTAATTTGTCCATTCCCCAAAGTGAAACAACTTCTACCAAACTATCCCACATTGAAGAACTTATTTCTTCATCTCCGACCTATGAGAGCGTGCCTGACTTCCAGAGGGTACAGATCACTGGGGACTACGCCTCTGGGGTGAGTTGGCTTGCCATGCAGATGTCCTCATGGCCAGACCCTTGTAGCTCCATGCCATCCTCCTTCCCTTAAGGCAGAGGCAGCGCCCTCCTTTGCCACGCTTTATCTGCATTTCCATACTAATGCTGAGTGTCATGTTTCCATGTTGCTCTGTCATCCCACACAACACTGTAGGTGACCCAGGCTACAGTGGATAGACTGGCCAAAAGGACCAGAGAGAGCAGCATGAACAGCAGTTTGTCCTTGTGGACTGCACCCTAAAGTAGGTCAGAGGTGAGGGGATGAGGGACGAGGGCGCTGCAAGATAGCTGAGAAGGTCAAGGAGCTTGCCACGAAGACCCGAGCCCCATGTGGTGGACAGAGAGAACCAACTCCTGCAATTGTCCTCTACTTCCATGTGCACCCCATGGCACATGCCCAAAACAAAGAAAAAGAAAAGTCTAATGGAGGGGTGCTGGAGAAATGGCTCAGCAATTGAGAGCACTTAATGCTCTGGCAGAGGACCTGTGTTCAATTCCCAGCACCCTCATGGTGGCTCATAACTATCTAGAACTCCAGTTCCAGGGGATCTGATACCTTCCTTAGACCTCCATGGATACAATTATGGTGCACACACATGTTTGCATGCAGAACATTCACACATAATAAAAAATTTTTAAAGAAAGGAAAATTCCAACGGGACCATTGTCTTTAGACCAGATAAAGCCTCTGGGTTCATTAGTTGCTTACACAGCAGGTGTTTCTTGGAATGGATTCTAGTATGTCACAGGGATACTGAACTCATGTTACTTACCATTTGCCCTGCTTGTCAATTAATAAATCTCTGCCACACAGACTTGCAATATCAGCATCATATTGGTGAAACTGCTATCAAGCACTCAGTCTCTACTCCAAATATAGAATCAATACTGAGCCCCCTTCTCATGTAACTGACACAGGCAGGGTAAGGCCTGAGATACTTCCCAAGGCTCAGGGTGCTGAAATGCAGGCTATTCTTGTTTGTTTATTTTCTTCAGTATGGTAACCAGGGTACCAGGCAAACAGCAGGGGCAGGTGCAGACATTAAAGAACTGACATGAAATGTTTAACGCAATGGCAAATACATGAGACAAACACAATCTGGAAAACTCCAGACTTCAAAGGGCTTAAAAACAGGAGACAAACTTGGCATCTCTGTGCTTGGTAGACATGAGAACAGGAACAGAAGGGGAGAAGATGCCCAGAAGTCAGGGAAGAGTGACCCCACGTCTGAAGCCAGGACCTCAGGTCTTGTTGCTTCACTTATGCTGAATATGGCTAAGCTACTGAGCGATGTTCCTCGTGGCTGTGCTCTGTAGCCAACAGGGGCATCCTCAAAGTGTAAACAGAGATGAGGAGGATTGTCTCAGTGTTAAAGTCTCAGGGCCTTTGGAACCTGATGAGCAACTGACTCAATTTAATTGGCCCTTATTGAGGCCAATTGCTAAGGCCTTGAATGCTAAAGTACTGGGGTGGGGACATAAAGGTGAGTAAGATCCTTTGCCTGTGAGGAGCTGTCTATCACGGTTCTACATGGCAGTAGAAGTGTCGCTGGAAGTTGACCCCCAAACTAACACTCACTTCTGGCTCTTTGAGCTAAAGTTAGCATCTCTTTCAAAACAGACTAACTGGATGTGAGCTGTCTGGCTGTGACTTCTGCCCCCTGCTGATTGCCAGGGTTCATTCACCGATCTGGCTGGCTATGTGGGCTCCATATGTGTATGCCATTCTGTCATTTCCCAAGTTGCACACTAAGCGTAAGAGGACCTGCCACAGAGGTGTGCCCCTCCTCAGTTAAGGGTATACAGCAGCACTCCCCCAACGGGATTCCAGATGAGTTCTCAAATAGACTTACTGCTCAGGATCTGTCATCTGTTATCTCCAGTCTTTGGGAGCATGCTTGTGCTGTCTCCAGAGAGAAGGTCTTTGGGATCTGATAAGACGGTAGTAAATTAGTTGGGCTGTGGTGGCATGAGCCCTTAATCCCAGTACTAGGGAGGCAGAGGCAGGCAAATCAATGTGAGTTCGAGGTCAGCCTGGTCTACAAAGCTACACAGAGAAATACTGTCTCAAAAAATAAAAAAATAAAATATAGTAAACTAGAGGTGAGGCAGGTAATTTCCAGCTGTTCAAACCAAGTTTTGCTCTAGAAGCACTCTCTTTTTAGACAAAGACAAAATTCTCTGAGACTATCTAAAAGAACCTGAGCTTGGCGACTTAGAAAGATGAGACAGGAATTTGAGGCCATCCTGAACTACATAGTGAGTTAAAGGCCCCCCCCCCCCAGACCTACAAAGCGAGACACTATCTCAAAACATTTTTTAAAAGACAGGCATGTTGTCTCAGACCTATAACCCCAGCACTTGGGTAGTAGAGGTAGGGGGATAAAGAGTTCGGGGCGATCCTTGGCTATATATTAAGTTGGAGGCCTGCCTGGTTACACAAGACCTTGTCTCTAAGGTAAGAAGATAAGAAGTTAGAGGTCCAGCCTCCGCTAAAAAGTGAGACTCTAACTCAACTGCTGACCCCTCATCAATATATTTTGACAGTTTGAGATACTGCACTCAGAAGTTTACATTTTATTGTTTTGTTTTGAGACAAGACATATATGTGTGTGTATATATATATATATATATATATATATAATATATATATATATAGTGCTGGCTGTCCTGGAATGCCTGTGTAGATCAGGCTGGCCTTGGAATTACAGTGATCCTCCAGCCTCAGACTCCTCAGTGCTGGGATTATAGGCTTGCGCCATCACATCCAATTTCAGAGGTTTGCACTTTGAACGTACAAATGTCACATTAAAGGAAGAAGTCATATACAGTGTTAGAATGGGTTCTTCTAAAACAAACAAACAAACAAAAAACCAAAAAAAAAAAAAACAACAAAATCATGGGGCTATGTTTGGAGATGGCTCAATGAGTAAGACCACTTAAAATGAGAGAAGGAAGGAACTGAGTTCAAATCCCCAGCACCCATGTAAAAGGCTGGATGTGGCCACACTTGCCTGTAGCCCCCGTGCTGGGGTAGCAGGGACAGGAGGGTCTTTGGGTCTCAATGACTGCCAGCCTAGCTCCCAGGTTCATTGAGAGACCCTCTCTCAAGGGAATAAGACAGAAAGTGACGGAGAGGGACATCCTGTATCCTCCTTGAACACACACACCTGCACCATATGCACACCCCCCCACACACACCAATTGTGGGGTTTTTTTGTTTGTTTTTTTTTTGTTGTTGTTGTTGGGTTTTTTTTTTGTTTTGTTTTTTTTTTTTTTTTTTTTTTTGGTTTTTCAAGACAGGGTTTCTCTGTGGCTTTGGAGGCTGTCCTGGAACTAGCTCTTGTAGACCAGGCTGGTCTCGAACTCACAGAGATCCACCTGCCTCTGCCTCCCGAGTGCTGGGATTAAAGGTGTGCGCCACCAACACCCGGCTATACACACACCAATTGTGAAATCATGCTTTTCAGAATAGATGCAATTAGAAATCATTATGTTAAGTGGCATAGACCAGACTAAATATACCACGTTTTTTATATGCAGAACCTAGATTTAAAATGGCATGTGTGACAAAATTAGAAATTGGAAACAGGACCATGAAATGGAGAAGAGATCTTAAGAGGGGGAAATAGAGGACATGCAATAGGAAAGCAGAGGGGGTGACTAACTGGATGATAAAGGGGAGCAGAGGCAGGAAAAAGGGGCATGGGAGAGGGCTGCAGGCAAAAGAGATGGATAAGAACAAAGTATGTGGACTCATATGAAGACACCACGATGAAATCCACTACTTTGTGTGATAAACTAAAAAACAAAAACAGTGATAAAAAAAAATCAGTCCTTTTAATCGCATTTTTACAAATTTAGTTAATTAACACTGTAGCAAAAACAGAGTACTGGAGACTCAGTGATTGGATTTGAGTCCTAGAACCAAAAACCTCTGAAACAAATGCAAAATTCTCAGGAAAGAGTCCCAGTGCAGGTAAGGTATGGTAGAAAAATAAAAGAGAGAGAAAAACTCCTGGAGAGAGTTCTGGGTCCCAGTCCAGAAAGAACAGCCAGGCAGGCAGGAGAGAGGCTCAGCAGGGCCACAACACACAGGAGAGCTGGACTGAGAGATCAGCCTGGCTACTTTCCTGGTTCTCACAGGCTCAGTTCTGACACTTTCTTGGCAGGTAACAGTTGAAGACTTCGAGGTGGTTTGTAAAGGTCTCTATCGGGCGTTGTGTATACGGGAGAAATACATGCAGAAGTCATTCCAGAGGTTCCCCAAGACTCCCTCCAAGTACCTGAGGAATATTGACGGTGAAGCCTTGGTAGCAAATGAGAGTTTCTATCCAGGTGACTTACTCTTTCATGGATATAAGGATTGTAGCTTTTGGCTTACCTACTAAATATGAATTCTAACATACTTTCTTAGATTATCAGTGACCCAGCCTTAAGATATCATAGTTGCCATTGGTTCCATGTCAGTCACTGATTCTGTTGTTAGCAGATTCCAAACCCCAGCTTAGGCTTGTGTGTTTCCTTGTTTCAGTAGTTATGAAAATGTCCTAATTACTCAGACATAATTCAGTCTCGCCGTCTTTTGTGTCACCCGCACTTCTATGATAGATATTAAACACAGATCCAAACACGTTATTTTTCCCGATGAAAACCTTTCTCTGCAGGCCCCGTCTCCTGTAGAGTCAGTCAGTATCTCCTGTCTCCATCCAAAGGATGTTTCAGCTGTCCACCTACTTGCTCACTTAACCTGTTTCTAAATTGATGACCTTTACTCCATCCTCCTTAGTCTTGGTTATGGATGGGAGTGTTTGTTTGTGATAAGATCTCAAGTTCACCTGCAGTACCCTCAAACCTTGATCTGTAGCTGAGGGTGTCCTTGACTGACCCTGCTGGCTTACCCTCTCAAGTTCAGGCATTGCAGACCTGCATATCTCCTTCAGCTTTAGTTGGAAGCCTTTCCAGATCTGTGTAGCTCAGCACTTCCCTGAGTTTGTTCTGTTTCGAGGCTGCTCCCCAGCCCGGGATTGCCTTTCTCCTTGTTGATTCACTCTAAATCTAGAGACAGCCTAAGCTTGCAGGGGGCAGCCCACAGTCCATCATTCCTTACCCGCCTCTGGCCTCTACATGAATCTACAGGGCTGGTGAAACGGCTTAGTGGGTAAAGGGGATCTTCTGCTGAGCCTGAAGACCTGAGTTTGATCCCCAGGCCCACAACGTGGGAAGAGAAAACTGACTCTCACAAGTCGTCCTCACTCGTGCTATGGACACAGTAAAACTAAATAGATAAAATTTAAAAAGTAATCTAGTGTCCAGACTTTCCTTAGCAGGTCTGTTTTATATAATTATAAAATGTAATGATCAGATTTTAACATTTTAAATTGCATATTTCTGTTGTATAATTGTATTATAATTGGTTTAATTAATTCCTATATTTAGGCATTTAGATCTATACCCTTTTTTTGGCTTTGGGCTCATGTAGCTCATACTGGCCTCAAACCTGTTATATAGTCAAGGATGACCTTAAACTCCTGATCATTTTGCCTTCATCTCCCAAATGCTAGGGTTACAAAAGTGTGTTGCCAACCCCAAACAGATTTTAACCTACACAAGTGTACTGTGGTACATGCATACTTACACACACACAAGATAAATAAATATTTAAAAATGATTTAAAAACCAACACAAAATAAAACCTCTTGCCAGGGATGGATGCATACCTGTAATCCCAGCATTGAGAAGGATGAAGCAATGGAATGGAAGGCCTGAGGCTAGCATGAGCATCATAGCCAGACCCTGTCACAAAACAAAACAGTTAAGACACACAAAGGACACTGTTTTTAAAAAGTAACACTTTGTGTACTATTTGAAAATGGAATTTTATTGCTACTTTATGTAATAATTTAATAAGTCAATAAGCTGCTCTAAGCAGAAAGCCTGTGCTGACTGATTTCAGGAAATTAAAAGTATTTATCACCAGATATGATGATGCAGGCCTGGAATCCCAGCACTTAAAAGTAGAAGCAATAAATCGGGAGTGTAAGGCTATCCTTAGCTACAGAACAAGTTGGAGACCATCTTGGGCTGTGAGACCCCATGTCAAAAATCCAATCTTATCCCATCTCCTAAACTAACTAAATAACTAAATAAACAAATAATTAAATAGAAATAAGAAGTGGTGACACACACCTTTGATCTCAGCACTCAAGAGGCAGATACAGGCGTATTTCTATGAGTTCTAGGTCAGCCTGGTCTACATTGCAAGTGCCAGGACAGCAAAGACAACATAATGAGACCTTGTCTCAAAAATAAATTAAATAATGTATTTGTAAGTAGTATATTAATTACATTATATAAATACCACTTCTAATCACTTGAAAATCATTCTTATGCTATATAAAATATTATTGCTATTTTTTAAAAGATTTTATTTATTTATTATGCATACAACATTCTGCTTCCACATATATCTGCACACCAGAAGAGGGCACCAGATCTCATAAGGGATGGTTGTGAGCCACCATGTGGTTGCTGGGAATTGAACTCTGGACCTCTGGAAGAGCAGTCAGTGCTCTTAACCTCTGAGCCATCTCTCCAGCCCATATTATTGCTATTTTATACTACTCAGTCACTTTTGAAAACTCAGTGTGAAAATAAGCTTTATTTAAAGAACAAGTTATGCTAAGCACGGTGGCACATATCTTTAGTCCCAGCACTCAAGAGGCAAAGGCAAAAGGGTCTCTGTGACTATGAGGCCAGTCTGGTTTATACAGCAAGTTCCAGGACGGTCAGGGCTACAAAGTGAGACCCTGTCTTAAAGAAAAAATACAAGTTAATAAAGTTGCACAATTATAACCGATGAAGTATGAGATGACAAACTAATGAGATATTACAATATTTCTCATTTGGGTTATGTTTACATGGCCACTTGTCCTATATGCTAATATATTACTTTGTGTTTTATTGAAAAAGTCTTTACCCCTCCTCCGAAGAAGGGAGAAGATCCCTTTCGTACAGAGGACCTTCCTGCAAACCTGGGCTATCACCTAGAGATGAAGGATGGTGTGATTTACATCTACCCTGATGAAGCAGCAGCCGGCAGAGAGGAGCCTAAGCCCTACCCTTACCCAAATCTGGATGACTTCCTGGACGACATGAACTTTTTGCTTGCTCTAATTGCACAAGGGCCTGTGTAAGTATTAATTGAGATCTAAACATCAGCAACCAGTGTTATTGATGATCGTAAGAATACCATCACATGTTCACTATGTTAAAACACTACATTAAACTCCGTTATCACTTGCAATGCCTTATGCAATGCATCTGTCTGCTGTCTGTCATCTGTTTGTTTATTTAAAGTGTCCTAAGTAGCCCAGGCTAACATCAAACTTGCTATGTAGTCCTGGCTGACCTTGAACCTCTATCCTTTTGCCTCCACCTCCCAAGTCCTGGGATTACAGGCTTGCACCTTCCTGCTCAGTTTATGCAAACACAGGATTACATGCTAGGCAGGCACTAGATGAACTGAACTACAGCCCTACTATGATATGATATACTCTTTTTTTCTTTAGATTTTATTTTATTACTATTATTATTGCTTTGAGACAGAGTTTTTTTTTTTTTTTTTATGTAGCCCTGGCTGTTCCGGAACTCACTCTGTAGACCAGGCTGGCCTCGAACTCATAGAGATCGGCCTGCCTCTGCCTCCTGAGTGCTGGGGTCAAAGGCATGCACCACCACTGCCCAACTTACTTTATTTTTTAAAATTACATGTACATGTAAGTGTCTGTGTGTGGGTATGTGCATGTGAGTGCAGGCCCCATGGTAGCCAGAGGCATCAGATTCCCTGGTCTGGTGGTAACAGGCGGAGTTGTGAGATCCCAGAGGTAGGTTCTAGGAACCAAATTTAGGTCTTAACCACTGAGCCATATCTCCACTCGACCCTACCCTGAGGTACTTTAATTACAGTTTAACAAGCTGAAGCATATGTAAGTTGAGGGAGTGGAGTAACTAAGTCTGTGTCACACAGTGCTAAACCAGGACGGCGCCCAGGTCTACTGACTCCACAGCTGGGATCTTACCTTTGACCTACACTGTGCCCACAGATTTTTAAATGCTTTTCCAAGTCCTCCCTCAGTATTATGTCCAACTTTGCTAAGAATCTATGCTGGACTAGCTGTGGAGGAACAAACCATATTTCTTCTCACAACTGTTCCCTCCTGTGGGTGAGGAGAGTCCTCTAGGCTTTGGAATTGTTATCAATTTCCTTACATGACTAGAAAGACTTAAGAATCCCGTGTGTTTACTTTTCACAGTAAGACTTATGCTCACCGGCGTCTGAAGTTCCTCTCCTCCAAGTTCCAGGTCCATCAGATGCTGAACGAGATGGATGAGCTGAAGGAGCTGAAGAACAACCCTCACCGGGACTTCTATAACTGCAGGAAGGTGAGTGCATCCAGCTCAGAGCTCCTCAGGGACAGGCACCCCACCTACAGGAGGGTCTCTGAGTTCCTAAGGGCAAGAAGCTGTTTGCTGACTGACGAACATACCACTTCTGCAGGTTGCACAGATTTTAGTGAAGGCAGGTAGATTATATCTAGAAGATTTGAAGTGCCATTCTGTTGTTTGCCCAAGAGGAAAAAAAATGACACTTGCCATGGGAAAATTATAATTAAAGAAGAAGCAAAAAAATAAAAAATGCCTGGAGTTGGTGGTGCACGCCTTTAATCCCAGCACTCGGGAGGCAGAGGCAGGTGGATCTCTGTGAGTTCGAGGCTAGCCTGGTATCCAGAGCGAGTGCCAGGATAGGCTCCAAAGCTACACAGAGAAACCCTGTCTCAAAAAACAAAAAAACAAAAAAAAAAGAAAGAAAGAAAGAAAGAAAAAGAAAAGAAGAAGAAGCAGAAGCAGCCCAGTGGCAGAGAGATTGTACGGCCTGAGGTGTGCAAGGCCCTGGGTTTGGGGCCCAGTGCTGCAAAAATAAATCATAACTGTCACCAACAAGAATAAAAACCAAAACTTCCAAGAGTTACTACTTCATGTTTGGGAGAGCTTCCTTCTCACTGTCTTTTGCATTCTAACTATTGAACTTGGAGTGAAGAATGAAATAGTTTTTGTTTTGATTTGTAAAGCTGATGAACAGGCTTGCTCAACAGAGTTACATAAAGATTACAGATGCCACATGAGCTACTGACTGCAAAACCCAATCAGTCAGGAACACTTCCAATATATGTTCTGACCTTGCAAATGATCTCAAGGGGGTAGGAGTGGAAATATCTAAGCCAAGTTTCAGTCTCAAGTCTTGGCTTAGCTACTGTCAAATTTTGAGCAAATACTTAGTCTATAAGAAATAAATTTATTAATATATTTTTATTTTATTTTTAAAATAATGATTCCTTAAATTTTTATTTTATTTAAAGTTGTGTGCAAGTATGAGGCAAGAGAGAGGGGAGAGATGTACACATTCAGTACAGGTACCCTCAGAGGTCAGAAGATGGTATTGGATCCCCTGGAACTGGAGTTACAGGGAGCTGTTAGCTACAGTATGCTGGGAACTGAACTCAGGACCTCTGCAAAAGGAATAAGCACTCTTAACTGTTGAGCTATCTCTTTAGCCTTCCTATTGATTTTTGAGAAATGGTCCCTGTGTAGTCCTGGCTGGCCTGGAACTCATTACACGCACCAGGCTGCTTTCCAACTCACAGTGATCCTCCTGCCTCTGCCTCCTGAGTGCTGGGATTACAGCATACATCATGTTTGACTAATATTCATTTAATAAAATAGGCATGATTAACTAAGTGTGGTGACCCATATTTAATCCCTGTAATGGGGAGGCAGAGGCAATGGATCTCTGTGAGTTCAAGGCCAGCCTGATTTACAGAGTGAAAGTCTGTCTCAAAATAAATAAATAGACAGACAGACAAAAAGAAAGAAAGATGGACTACATGCCTGAAATCCCAGTCATTGGTAGGTAAAGAAAGGCAGGAAGTTCTGGAGTTTGAAGTCATCTTCAGCTACATATTAAGTCAGGGCCAGCCTGGGCTGGCTGTGGGACAGACAGTTTCTGTCCCACCTGGTCCCACAGCCGTTTAGTCCCAAATAAACACAGAAGCTTATATTAAATATAAACTGTTTGGGTGATGGATTAGGTGTTGCTGGAGTTTTCATGTGTAGGCTTCTTATTGGCTAGCTATCGCTTAATTATTAACCCATAATTATTAATCTATGTGTGTTTTACATGGCCTTATCTTACCAGAGAATGCCCGGTGTCCTATCTTCCCAGCAGCAACATGGCATCTCCCTGTTCTCTTCTCTCTGTTCACCTCTTCCCAGCATTCTCCTAGTCTGGTCGCCCTGCCTATACTTCCTGCTCGGCTACTGGACAATCAGCATTTTTATTAAACCAATAAGAGAAACATATATTCACAGTATACAGAAGGACTTCTCCCATCACTGGGCTGCATGAAATTGCCTCCCATAGACAAATAATATTGTATTTATGAATTTTGTTTTTACCACATCATCATTGTATCAAGGCAGTTTTCAGGAGTCAGCTCTCTGTGGTCATCAAGCTTGGTGGCAAATGCTTTTACCTGTTGAGCTATCTTCCTGCCCTATTTTTTTTTCCTGTTTTTGTTTTTTTGAAGCAGGGTCTCATATAGCTCAGTCTGGCCTCAAACTTGATATACAGTTGAAGATGGCTTTAAACTCCTGATTCTCCTGCCTCCTCCTCCCCAGGGCTAGGATTACAGGTATATGCCAGTGAAGCCAATGAGCTTCATAATTTAAACCTTTTATGTTGTTGTTGTTGTTTTTTGGTTTTTCTCGACAGGGTTTCTCTGTGGCTTTGGAGGCTGTCCTGGAACTAGCTCTTGTAGACCAGGCTGGTCTCGAACTCACAGAGATCTGTCTGTCTCTGCGTCCCCACTGCTGGGACTAAAGGCGTGGGCCACCAGTGTCTGGCCATAATTTAAGTCTTAACTTCCTTGGGTGCAAAAGCTATGATAGTTAAATTGCTTCTGATTGTATTTGTGGAGTAGAGAATGAGCGCTAAGAATTTTGTCTCTGATGTAGGAGGCACACTGGTGTGCTGATGTTTGGAAGGGCCAAGCATCATCCCTGCAGCCAGATAAACCACTTCCATTCTTCACAGGCACAGAGAGGACGCAAATGGGTCTTTACTACCAGGCCACCTCTACCAGCTATCAGTTCACATCACCATGTTTCCTCCGCCCTCCTGGGTGCGATCTGCAGGACTTGGCCACTAACAGCTGTATAGAGAAGGCTGACTGCTGGTTTTTCTTCCTCTGAATGTGCACATAGGTGGATACCCACATCCATGCCGCTGCCTGCATGAACCAGAAGCACCTGCTGCGCTTTATAAAGAAATCGTACCATATTGACGCTGACAGAGTGGTCTACAGCACTAAAGAGAAGGATCTGACCCTAAAGGAACTTTTTGCTAAATTAAATATGCACCCATACGACCTGACGGTTGACTCTCTGGATGTTCATGCTGTAGGTTGGGAAGATGCTAGGTTTACTTGCTGTAATGACACAGAACCCCAAATGTCCCAGTCCATCCCTCCCTTGGCATAGCCCTCTTAACCGCCTTGGCTACCTGACCTGTGATGGCTGAAAGCACCCCTGATGAGTTTTGAGGTTCACCCACTATTACTCACAGTGAACTTCATTCTTGGAGCCCATCCAATTCCCCCGAGATAGCCCCCTGTTCTACTTGGTCATTCCCAGAACTCTGTACCCAGGAAGCTCTGGTACTCAAAACTTTTGCTCTTGTTTCCTGATTCAGGGACGCCAGACATTCCAACGTTTTGATAAATTCAATGACAAATACAATCCTGTGGGTGCAAGTGAGCTTCGGGACCTCTACCTAAAAACAGACAATTACATTAATGGGGAATATTTTGCCACTATCATCAAGGTGAGTAAAAAATACTTAGTATGGTTCTGAACAGGAAAGGAGAGGAGGGAAGGCAGGAAAGAGGGAAGGAAGGCAGAAAGGGAGGGAGAGGGGGGAAGGGAGGGAGGGGAGGGAGGTATCTCAGGGGAAATGCCTCTATTTCTAGGGTAGAGAAGTTAAGGTGTGGTTTAGGGGTTAAGAACCTGGCCTTCCAGGTTTAGGTAGAGCTAGGAGTATTCCTTGTGATGCTATGTTTTAAGAAGCAAGTATAGTATGCAGGGCTGAGGGTTGTGTCTTGGGGAGGGGAGTATATACAGCTATACTTGTCTTGCAGGCCCCATGGCATCTCATCAGCCTTAGCCTGATTCTCCCCCCTGGTTTCTGTCGCTAGAGTCTTTCTGCTCTCTGCCCCTTGGATCTTTGATACTTCTGTTCTCACTCCCTTTCACATTGCCTCTCCCTGCATCCCTCTGGTCTAGACCTCTGGGAGGACTTGTGGGAATTCCTGGCCTCCCACCCTTCTCTTGACTTTACAGGAGGTGGGTGCAGACCTGGTGGAGGCCAAGTACCAGCATGCAGAGCCCCGCTTGTCCATCTATGGTCGAAGTCCTGATGAGTGGAGCAAGCTCTCCTCTTGGTTTGTCTGCAACCGCATCTATTGCCCCAACATGACATGGATGATCCAGGTCCCCAGGATCTAGTATGTATTTGCCCCTCCCCGTGGGGGTAGGCTCTCAAGCCTGTCCTTCTCCCACCTGCCTCCTCTCAACCTGAACCAGAAAGCTATAGATCATTTAAATAAATGTCAGCTTTGCCGAAGGTGCTACACTGGGACGAGCTCCAAAATCTAATCTCTCCCCTTCCCCCCAACTTTCCTTTTCCTCTGTTTTCCTCTATCTCTCTCTCTCTTCCCTCTCTCTCTCTCTCTCTTCCGCTCCCCCTCCCCACAGATAAGGTCTTGCTATGTAGCCCATGCTGACTTCAAATTTGAAATCCTCCTGCCTCTGCTGTCTGAGTGCATGAATTATAGGTATGCACCACCACACCCAACTTAGCTTGGTGTTCAACTAAAAGTAAGGATCTAGTATGTATTTTCTCCAGGGGCAAATACTTAGTTCTTACTCTGAGGAAGAGCTAAACTAGAGTAAGAATCATGTACATAATATCTGTCTTGTCTGTTAGAGTAAGAACCATGTACATCACACGTTGGGCATGTCTGTTAGAGTAAGAACCATGTACATCACACATTGGTCATGTCTGTTAGAGTAAGAACCATGGGCATCACACATTGGTCATGTCTATTAGATAAGAACTGTGTACATCACACATTGTGTCCAGTTCATTCTTTGCCAAGTTTGTCTGTACTGGCATATAATTTTATTTTACTTTTATTTTTGATATATAATCTCTCTGTATATCCTGGCTGGCCTGGAACTTGCTATATAGACCATGCTGGCTTCCAACTTAAAGAGATCTACTGCCTCTATTGCCTATGTGCTTGGAGTAAAGGCCTGCACCACCATACCTAGCTCTTTATTTTTACTTTTGAGACAGGGTCTCACTATACAGCCTAGGTTAGACTTGAACTCATAGTCCCCCTGTTTCTGGCTCCTGAAAGCTGGGATTACAGGATTGTGCCACGGTGTCAGAATCCAATCATAGCTGTCTGGTATCTGAACCTTTACTGCCACTGGCTGATTCACCCATAAGAGCCCAAGTTCTTTGTAATCACAGTATTTGTCAGTAGAGCTGCAGAGGAAGTGTACTCCCTTCCATGGTATGTGCAGTCCCTCCCTGCCTGCAGGGATGGCTTCTCTCTCCTGTGTGCAGCATCATTGATCTTTTATCTAACTTACATGCTTACAAACATAGTCTCTGGCAACCTGCTTATGTGCCCTATGGCAATGCACAGTTTCCTTCACTCGGCCTGGAGAAATGGCTCAGTTGTTAACATGTTTGTTCCACAACCATGAAGCTAAGATCATGAGTTCAGGTCTCTTAAAATATCTAAAAATGGAACCTAAGGTATTGAGTTGTTATGAGGGTTAACGTAGCTAATATTTTTGGCTAGTTAGAAAGGTTTCTGGTGTTGGGCGGTGATGGCACAAGCCTTTAATCCTAGTAGAGGTAGTCAGATCTTTAAGTTTGCGGCTAACTTGGTCTACAGACTGAGTTTCAAGATGGCCAGGGCTACACAGAGAATCCCCATCTTTAAAAACAAAGAAGAAAAGTTTCCGGCGTATATAAAGTGGTATAATCTATTGTTGCCACAGATTAAGTGTGTGTGTATGAGAGAGAGAAAGAGAGAGTCTCCCAGAATGTTGACATATACCACCATTTTTGTCTGATTTGTGGGGTTCAGGGGACTGAACCCAAGGCTTTGTGCATATTAGGCAAGCATTCTACCAACTGAACCATATCCCCATCTCCCCATCCCAGAACTTTTTTTTTCTAAGATTTACTCATTTCACCGGGCATTGGTGGCATGTGCCTTTAATCCCAGCACTCAGGAGACAGTGGCAGGCGGATCTCTGTGAGTTCGAGGCCAGCCTGGTCTACAGAGCGAGTTTCAGGACAGTCTCCAAAACAATACAGAGAAACCCTGTCTCAAAAAACAAAAACAAAAACAAACAAAAAAACCCAAAACAAGCAAACAAACAAAAACCTCTTTTTTTGGGGGGTAGGGGGGAGACGGAGCTTTTTGAGGCAGGGTTTCTCTGTATAGCTCTGGCTGTCCTGAAACTAGCTGTGTAGACCAGGCTGGTCTAAAACTTACAGAGATCTGCCTGCCTCTGCCTCCCCAGGGCTGGGATTAAAGGTGTGTGCCATTATTGCCCAGCCCCAACCCAAACTCTTCTTGCATATGCAAGGAGAATATCTGGGAGTAGGTGTAGGAAGAACACACCAGGTCCTTTTCTGACACATGACATTTGGTTCCCTGGCTTACTGTGCTTCTTCTCCTCCTGAGTGCCCTTCCCTCTTGCCTTTAGTGATGTGTTCCGATCCAAGAATTTCCTGCCACACTTTGGAAAGATGCTAGAAAATATCTTTCTTCCAGTGTTTGAGGCCACGGTCAACCCCCAAGCTCACCCAGAGCTCAGTGTCTTTCTCAAGCATGTAAGTATGACCTCTCAGCCTCTTATACTCCTCGCATGAACCAGCCGTCCTTGCTGGCCCTCGCCGATTCTCCCTGTTCATCTTTATATTGACCTCCCGTTTGGCGCTGTCTGAGGAGTTTCTCTGCAGGCAGAGCTTCTGCCCTCAGACTGAACTCATGGCATGGCTCACTTTTCTGACAGATCACTGGCTTTGACAGTGTGGACGATGAGTCCAAACACAGTGGTCACATGTTTTCCTCCAAGAGTCCCAAGCCTGAGGAGTGGACAATGGAAAACAACCCATCTTACACTTACTATGCCTACTACATGTATGCAAACATCACAGTGCTCAACAGCCTGAGAAAGTAAGTGCAGGAGAAATGGGGTGAAGAAATGTCTTTTCATAGTCTGCTTGTGAGTGTATTTATTAGTGCATGTGTGTATTGGTGCAAAGAGCACCTGGGGAGGTCAGAGGACAACTGTCAGATGTTGGTTCCCTTCTTCCAGGTTCCTGAGGCAAGGCCTCTCTTGTTTCTGCCATGTTACATGCCAGAGGACTTGAGAGTCCTGGCAGTTCTTGCTTCAGCTTCCCTTCTCACTTTAGGAGTCGTGGGATCACAGATGCACACCATTGCTTCTTACTTTATTATTCTTCTTCCTTTTGAATATTTATCTATTTTAATTTTATGTGTATTAGTGTTTTGCCTGCATGTTTGTCTGTGCACCATGTATGTACCTGGTACCCAGGGAGGCACGCACTGAAACTGAAGATGGCCCTGCATGGGGTACTCTATTCTCCATTGCTTCCTTGTCCCAGCATAGCCTCTGCTGCCTCTTAAAAAAAAAAAAAAGTTTGTATTTAGTAAGAATTACAATGAGGATTTGCAATTATGTTTTGCTGGATCTGTTTGTTGGCTGTTCCCTTCCCAAGTGTTAACTCTGCCAATGGATTTTCTTGTAAATCTCTCTGCCCAGAAACTGGGGTTCCTACAACACTTTCATTTCCACAGGGAACGAGGCATGAATACATTTCTGTTCCGCCCCCACTGTGGGGAGGCAGGAGCTCTCACCCACCTCATGACAGCCTTTATGATAGCAGACAATATTTCTCATGGCCTGAATTTAAAGAAGGTGAGTTCGAAGCTTTTTAAATTTAATTTTGAGGCAGGGTCTCAGGCTGAATTTGAATTTGCTATGTAGCTAAAGATGATTTTGAATCCCTGATCCTCCTGCCTCCCTGCCTCTACTTCTGACTGCTGGAATTTGGGATAACAGGTGAATACCACCACATCTCTCTTATAGTTTCTTTCTTTCTTTCTTTCTTTCTTTCTTTCTTTCTTTCTTTCTTTCCTTCTTTCTTTCTCCTTCTTCCTTCTCTTCTTCTTCCTCCTCCTCCTCTTTTTTCTCCTCCTTCTCATCCTTTTTCTTTCTTTGATATAGGTTTCTCTGTGTAATCCCGGCTATCCTGGAACTCACTCTGTAGACCAGGCTGGCCTCGAACTCACAAGAGATCCTCCTGCCTCTGCCTCCTGAGTGCTGGGATGAAAGATCTGTACCACCATGCCCTGCGGGAGTATTTTATAATAGTAATAGTAATTCTACAATAGAGCCATAACACATCATTATGGTCCATTTCCAATATGAACTGTATTTTGAGCTCATCAGTGAATCAAGGATAAGCAGGAGGCACTCCACCCATCTTCCCTAACTAACAGTTAACATCTGATAGCCTGGATGCTTTGCACTTTCTTCTTAGGGTTGAAAAATTCAAGGTATCAGGAGAGGGGAAGGCTAGGGCAGATCTCAAGCCCTAGGAGGATGGGGACCTTGGGGTGAGGACTTAGACTAGTGGGAAAGATTGTAATTCCTTGGAGAACTAGCCCATGAAACAAAGAGAGCAGGACATTTTCATGATTAGGGACTATGGAAACCACTGTTTTCCCATCAGCCATTGCTGTCTTTTCTCTAGGTTATTATCCAAACTTTGCAAGGTTGAAAAATGAGCAGCTTCGGCTTTGGGCTTTGCTACTCTGAGTCTTTAGTACCCATGTGGTGAAATGAGGGTCACTGAGCTGAAACATGCTGGAGGTTACTTAGGTAGCTTGTTCTACAGAGAGTTGCCAAGGGTTTCTCTCAAGGTTACCTTGTTAGATGCCCTCAGAGATGAATGAACAAACATATCCCAACTTCCATCTTAGAATTCTGACAGGTAACATCAGAGGTGGTTTGGTTTCCTGCAGCTACTTTTTTGCCAGGTTTCTTGTTGTAGCTTGCTTTAAAATGTCTCTTGTGATAGTCATAACTTTCATGTAGATGTAGCCAAAAAAAAAAAAAAGGAAAAAAAAAAAAAAGCAGGTTTCGGGGAAACTCTTTCGAGTTGTAATTGCTTTGATAACTTGCTACTCAAGTTTAAAGAACTGATTTTGCCCAACACTTCTGAAAGCAATATCAGAACATTTAATTTTAAGTATTTACATTGAAAAATTACAGTCAGTCTTGTTAAGAACTTGTGTTCAATTCTTGGCATCCACATGGCAGCTCACAATTGTCTGTAATTCCAGTTCCAGGGGATCTGACACCTTCACACAGATACACATGTAGGCAAAACGGCAGTGCACATTAAAAAAAAAAAAAGAAAGAAAGGAAGAAAAGAAAAACTATAACCTCTTCCTAGGAGATGTTAAGATACCTTTGTTGAAAGCTAAAGCATAAGGTTGACCACAGGATTTTTATCTATCTATCTTCTATCTATCTATCTATCTATCTATTATTTATTTATGTATTTTTCGAGACATGGTTTCTCTGTATTGTTTTGGAGCCTGTCCTGGAACTAGCTCTGTAGACCAGGCTGGCCTCGAACTCACAGACATCTGAGTTCTGGGATCAAAGGCGTGTGCCACCACTGCCCAGTGACTATGGGATCTTTAAGGTTTCTGGTATTTAGCCCTTTTCACTATCCTCATTGTCACTTTTACTTTCTTTTCAGAGTCCTGTGTTACAGTACTTGTTTTTCTTAGCCCAGATTCCCATCGCCATGTCACCATTAAGTAACAACAGCCTGTTTCTCGAATATGCAAAAAATCCTTTCTTGGATTTCCTCCAGAAGGGCCTGATGATCTCACTGTCAACCGATGACCCCATGCAATTCCACTTCACCAAGGTACACACAGAGGCTTGAGCAATACAAGTGTGTTTTGCTGAGCCATCATTCCCCACCCAGAAACTGAGAGTCAAACCAAGGCGCTCCTTTATCCTCTAAATTTATGTAGGATGTGCATTGTTTCTTTTACTAATGCACTCCTCTCCTTATTTACATAAATAACTACAGGAGCCCCTGATGGAGGAATATGCCATTGCTGCCCAGGTCTTCAAGCTCAGCACCTGTGACATGTGTGAAGTGGCAAGGAACAGTGTTGTGCAGTGTGGAATTTCTCACGAGGTAGACTTGACTGTGGCTGATTGCCCTTCTGAGTATTGGGTCTCACAATCTAAACATTGAAAAATTAGTGGAGTGAGGAAATACAGGCAGAGAAGCTGTTGCACAAACCACAGACAGTTGCTACGGCTAGGGACTAGGAAAGACTGGGGCTGGGGATGTATCTCAGTGGTAGGGCACCAGCCTGTGAGGCTCTGATATGAATCCCCATGACTCCCCCACTGAGTTCTATTCTCTGGCCATGTCTCTCAGGAAATAATATATACATTTGATTTCTCAGGAAACATGCATACAAGGCGCTAAATGAATGGGTCACAGTTTTTCCTTTTGTTTATGAGTAACGTGAAGATTGTGGTAGAGGAGGCAATCACTGTCTATCCCAGTATGAAAAGAGACATTGAGTATTCTCCTCTCATTGTCTTACAGGAAAAAGCAAAGTTTCTGGGCAAAAATTACCTTGAGGAAGGCCCTGTTGGAAATGATATCCGGAGGACAAATGTTGCTCAAATTCGCATGGCCTATCGTTATGAAACTTGGTGTTATGAACTCAATTTAATTGCTGAGGGTCTTAAACCAACAGAATAAATAAACTGAAGTAAATAAACTGAATAACCCTGAGTGGGATTTTCATTGAGAGTTTGAATCCTATAGTACTAATTATTGAGTCCCTACTCTTAAAATAATCCAAGCTTTGTATTAAGTGCTTCACTTATATTTCATTTACTCAGTTCCTTTCACACCTTTGACTCCAGTGCCTACATGACTTCCAGGCAGGACAGTTATCAGAGGTAGCCAAGGACTCAATGCTGAGAGAAGATGGGCTTTCAGAACAGTTAAGGCACCTGGATCCATTTAAAAGTGTTTTGATTTTGTTTTTGCTTTTCAAAGCTTAAGTCAATAGGGGCTTTCTAAGGCAAGGTCAGACCAGTTATGTGAAAGTCTAGAAAATAGGCATTTGTGAATAGTCCTGAAGGAAGATTTATCCTAGCAGGGAATTCTTAGCTTGCTGAAACAGGAGACCTGTGGGACTTGTTAGGAATATACCTGCTAAGTAGAGTGTCTCAGACCTTCAGTCCCAGCATTCAGGAGGCAGAGGCAGGCAGATCTCTGTGAGTTCAAACAAGCCTGGCCTACATAGTGAATTTCAGGAGAGCCAAAGCCACATAGTGAGGCTCTGTCTACAGAGAGAGAGAGACAGAGAGAGAGAGAGAGACAGAGAGACAGAGAGACAGAGAGACAGAGACAGAGACAGAGACAGGTACTTCAGGTCAGGAGATGCTCCAATCACCCAGATTACATTTGTTCACACACAGATGTGTTGCCATCTGGTGGTTAAGTTTATATTTCACTCAGTTTATTTTAAAAAGTGGTTATAGAGCAAATGTAAACTATCAGAAACCATCTTAGATACCAAAAGCAGAAAGATTATTTTCATTCTGTTTTCAAGTTGTTCACCCTTGAGGCTATAAGATATGTGAAAAAGAGAACTGCTCAAGACATCTCAGGATGCAGTGAGAGCAAATTCCTGGTGTTTCTGCACAGGTAGCCGTGAGCTTAGGTGTGTTCTTTAGGACATGTTTGTACTAGCTGTGGTGTGAAACTCCTCTTCCTGGTTTCTGAAGTTAAAAATTCTGTTTGATGAGTATTTATTTGTCAAGAACCTGGTTTTTATGTTGGCTTCCTAGTCACCAAAATAACACAAATCATTAAATATTATTCTCAGACTTAAACAGTAGCATGACACTTAGTATTAGATCTAGCTCCATCTTACCCATGAGAGGGCAGTAGAATAAACACTCGAATTAATTTATTCCACTCATCTTGGAATCCCAGTTTCCTTCATTCTGCTAGAGAATCTTCCTGGATGCAAAGTTCAAAACATAAGTTTTAAAAACATGGTTTTAGTCCCAAATTTCATCTTGTACAACTTATCTGGGATACTTTCCAAATAGATTAGAAGCCGGTTGTGATGGCTCATGCCTATGCTGGCACTCTGGAAGAAGGGGTAGGAGAATAAGAAGTTTGAGGCAAGCCAGCCTGGGCTACATTGTGAGACCCTGTCTATAAAAAATAATCACACACACACACACACACACACACACACACACACACACACACACACACACACACACACCTATGTATAAAGGCACACACTTTAGGTAAGGGAGCAATGGCGTTCATAAAGACCAGTGTCTACAATTTATTCCAATCAATTTATTTCCTCACTAGAGCTTTTCTTTTTCTTTTTCTTTTTTTATCTTTTTTTAAGGAACTGTCATTACTTCCCCCTCACCATAGAAAGTAATCCTTTTATTGTCCCTACCTCATGGCTTCACAACGGATTGGGACATACTGCCTTTTTTTTGTCTTGGTTAAATTAGCTGGTGACAGTCATCTGTGATGTGTAATCAAACACCTCTCTGTGGCAGTCTTCTATTTTGGTACCTCTGTGTGAACAAGCGAGGGAAACTTGGTTACCAGACACAAGTGGGGTGGGTGGGGTGGAGTGGGGTGGGGCGGTTAGATAGTGCTGGGAACTAGGTTCCACTCATCCCAGTCTCTAAGAGTGAAACTGGGCTACTCCTGCAGCAGGCACAGAGCCATGTGCATACTTGAGCAAGATCGTGTTGCAGGCGGGAGCGCTTAGCGTGAGTCTCAACCGGGTGTGGCGACCGGGTCGGCACCTGGAGTGGGCATCAAAGGCATCCGGCTCGGGATTCCAAACGTGGGGCCAGGTGCGTTATTGGCATCTCTCTACTAGCTAACATTCCCAAGGAATGTTTGTTCCCCGAACTGCGTTATGGTTTTCATAAAGGAGGTGCTGTTTGGCTCCTGATTCAACTAGGCTCTCCCTCCGGGTGCGGATTCGTCGCGTGGGGTCGTTCCGACAGCAGATGCGGAAATAGACAGGCCTGGGCCGAGGTCGCAGCGTGGAACCAACATGCTCGCTGGCTCACCAGAGCTGGGGGCGGAGAGTGGCCCAGGCGTGGGTTCTGGGCTGTGCGAAGAGACCTGGGAGGGGCGGAGCCTACTGGTTGGGCTTGGGGGCGTGACCAGGCCGAGAGGGGCGTGTCTCGGGGGTGGGGACAGCGGACCTGCGGGGGCGGGACGAAGAGGCCAGAGCTGGAGCCTCAAGGCCGCAGACTGCGAGTCTCCCATCCCTGCGGGAGGCGGCGTGGCGGGCGGCCCAGGCAGGTAGGCGACGGGATGTGGCCGGGCAGTGTGGCAGTGGGGTTTGGGTCGCTCAGCTGTTGCCGCCGCCCCAGGGGCGTCCCGCGTGTCCGTGGTCGGCCGGGAGCTGGGCACTTCGGGTCAAGGGAAGGCGGGTGTTAGCACGCGTGCGAGCCGCAGGCGCGGTCGGGGGAGCGGGCGGAGGAGTCCGGGTGTTCGCCGCCGGGAGGAAACGCGCCTTTCAGGCGGTCTTGAACTTGGACGTGCCGGGACAGGGCACTTCAAACAGCGGTAAAGCCAGTATGCGCGCAGTTTGCCTCCTAACAGCCTGGCAAGCTCAGTAGTGGAAGTCGTCAAGTAGTTTTTTTTTTTTTTTTTAAGTTAAAAATTCAAGAGTGGAACTGGAAGTACGACTGTGGAGTAACCAGGAGAGAAGATGATGATTTGATTATGAGTCAAAAAGCTCCGCTCTGGAGCTCAGACCCACAAACAAAACGTCACACCTCTGCCAGGGTAACTCTTCCTAGCTTGTTTCCCCTAAGTGTAAAACTGGGACGCCCATGGGTGTTCTCACGGTCAAAGGAGAGGAGTGACAGCGTTCTGCAAATGTCAGGCATTGTTGTTTGATACACATGCTCCCTGGAGCATGTATACTCTGTACAACTACTAAATACCTAGCACACAGTAGGTGCCCTGTAAACCTTTATTTCAAAGCTACTGGTTCGCCTAAATATGTTAAAGTCCTAACTTCTCTCTACTATGTGAATAAGTTATTTAAGCTTCTTTTCCACACAATCACCATTGTTTGAAGAGCGGATCTATTCTTAACTGAGTCATGAACTTTTCTAAAATAGCATACTATCTGTATACTGTTGCGGAATCATTTGCCATGAAGTTTGTACCAATTAGAAAATCTTTTACTTGGTCTTCGATATCTGACTAAGTGAACTGAGTGTATTGCTTCAAAGCAAGACTTTGTCATTTATTTTTGTAAATTGAGGGCTGCTTTATAGGAAGATGTGAGTCCTCTAAAACAGTTACTATGTGGCTGTGGGTTTCATACAGGTTTTATTATAGACGTTTGTGTCCTTTACTTGTGGGTTGTGTTAAGAATTTTAGGGGGGAGACAGGAAATTAAAAAAGAATAGCAATCTGTAACCAGAAGGTTTCTACTAGGGATGCTTAAGGGTGATCTGGAGTCATTTCAAAGGCAGAAACCAGGAACTGTAGTAATTGTGTCGCATGGCCTTTCATTAGCCTGTTGAATGTGGCAATAGACTTTTTTTAGATGCAGAAATATCAGTGTTTTTGATTGAGAGCAGTAGGCAGTCTCTTTCCTTTTCTTAATTAAAATTTTAAATTAGGGATGTGGATGTAGCTGTTGGTGGTATATTTGCCTACCATGCACAGAGTCCTGGGTTCAATCTCAGTATTTCCTAAACTGGGCGTGGTGGTTCACACCTGCCACCCCAGCATAAGAGAGGGACAAGCTGGAGTTCAGAAGTTCCAGATCACTCCTGACTATATAGTTTGAGGCCAGCCTGAGGTACATGTGACTCCATAACAAAGTGAAACAAAACAGAGCCAAAAATTCCTCATATTACAGGACTAGAGAGATGACTTGGGGCGTAAGGACACCTGCTGCCAAGTCTGAAGACCTGAGTTCAATCCCTGGGACCTGTAGAAGGAGAGACCCAGCTCACATTTGACCTCCAAATGTGTCCCAACACATTGCCTCCCCCCTACAAATTAATAAATCTAATAAAATATATTTATTATGTGTGTGGGCACACAGGTCATACACACAGAGTGCATGTATGGAGGTCAGAAGACAATTTGTGATCTTAACTTTCTCCTTCCATCCTTTGGATTCTGGGGATTGAATTTAGGCTCAGTGGCAAGTACTTCCCTTACCTGCTGAGCTATTTTATTGGCTCTTTTCTCTTTCTTTGTAGGATGAAACTACACAAGTACTCTACCATTGAGCCACACACCCAGCCCCAGCCGGGAATCATTACTTTTAAATGATCTGTAGCGATCTCTTTGTTGAAGGCAAGGATTTTAAAGTACTGAATATCACAATGGAATTAAGTGGAGGACTGGAAGGGAGATTACTAGTAAATAACTTTGTGCTCTGTCAAGAGTTTTATTTGTGACGCTGGAGAAAAGACCCAGTGGTTAAGAGCACTTGCTGCTCTTCCAGAAGACTTGAATTCAATCCCCAGCACCCAAGTCTGGTAGTTTACAACTGCCTGTAACTCCAGCATCACGGGATCTGATATACTCTTTTGCCTTCCAAGGACAACTGCATATATGCAACATGTGCTCACATAGACATATATACATACATGTAAATAAAAGCAAATCTTTATCCTAGTGTAATGGTGTGTGCCTTTAATCTCATCACATGGGAGGCAGAGGCAAGTGTGGGTCTCTATGAGTTCAAGGACAACATGGCCAACATAGTGAGTTTCAGGCTAACCAGGCTATATGGTGAGACCCCGTTTGTTTTTGTTTTTTTTTTTTAAAAAAACAACTTAGAGAAAAAGTTTTATTTAAATATTTTCAACAATTTAGTGGGAGAATAGGTGGGTTTTGTTTTGTTTTTGTTTTTTGTGTTTTTTTTTGAGACAGGGTTTCTCTGTGGCTTTGGAGCCTATCCTGGAACTAGCTCTTGTAGACCATGCTAATCTCAAACTTACAAAGATTCGCCTGCCTCTACCTCCCAAGTGCTAGGATCAAAGGTGTGTGCCACCACTGCCCGGCTGAGAATAGGTGTTTTGAAACTTTTTTTTTTGAGACAGGCTCTTGCTATATAACCCACCTTGGCCTTTAACTCACTATGTAGCCCAGACTAGTCTCAAACATGCAGTAATTCTATCTAGCTCCAAGGGCTACGATTGTGGTGTTTGTCACTATGCTTGCTTAAAGACCAACTTTTTAAAGTTTTTAAAACTATTTTTAAAAACCAACTTGAAACATGTACTGCATAATGAAGTCACTGAAAATTTATTTGTTGACTTTACAGGTCTAACTAACCCCTTATATTGGTCCTACTTATTGAGCAACTATCTTAAGGCATAGTTTAGAACCTACATTGTAGGTATGCTTGGGAAGGATGCACTCCTACCTAGGAGAGTATGTGCTCCTTCTACTGAGTGGGCTAAATAAGTACTGAAAAGCTATTTGGAAAGCTCAGTGCAGGTGGTGTCCTGAATTCATTTCACATTTTAGCCTTTTAGTCCTCAAAAAAGGCACCTCTGAGGGGCACTGTCATCACTGAGAGGCATAGAGAAACTGAGTAACTTGCCTGCCACCAGTTCAAGTAGCAGAGGTGTCAGCCTGGCAGGCTGACATAACACTGAGCTGAGCTCAGCTCTCAATCTCTGCTTTTTATTGAGTTTCAAATTCTGTAAGACACAGGGAAATCAACAGGTATTTAAAAGACAGAGTTTTTATGAATTTCAAATCAGACACACACACACACACACACACACACACACACACACACACACGAGGAGGAGGAGGAGGAGGAGGAGGAGGAGGAGGAGGAGAAGGAGGGTCAGACAGAAAAACTGGTATTACAAGATACAGAGGCATGTCCAAGCTACAATTTAATTATACTTTGTATGTAAAACTTTTTTTTTTTTTTTTGCTGGTGAATGACATGGGATTCTTCTTGTTTTAAAACTCCCAGCCACTTAGGGCATTATCCTAGCAATATAAGATGTGTCTATTTTTTAATAAAAAGTTTAAAATACCTGTTGTCAAACCATGACTTAAATGTTAGATACAGAGAAGAGATGTTATGGTGGATATACCTGTAGTCCCAGCACTTGGTTGACTAAGGCAGGAGGCCATGAAATTTTGTAGATATGGTTGGACTAAGACAGGAAATCTGTCCCCAAACAAAACAATAAACAAATAAAATAAAGCCACTAACAGAGTTTAATGGAAACAATGATGAGAAACAATTATTCTATTTGTGATAGGGAGGAGGGCTGTAGAAAATGTGGAATCAAACACCACATTTGAATTTGATTTTGAAGGATGACTGGGAGTTTGCCAAGCTGTGGGAAGGTATGAATGAAAGCAGTAACCTGTGTGACTCTATGGCAAGTTTGAGAAATATGTTCTAGTTGCTAAAGTCAGAGGTACAGAGGTGGGTGGTTGAACTAAAAATAATCTAGAAAAAGAAAATTGCAGAGCACGGTTGTTTGTTACATTAGATCACTGCAATTGCTAGGTAAGCGTGGGGTTAGGTCCCCTGACTTGGAATAAAGAAATGAGTGATTACATTCAGTTCGACAAAATCTTTCACTGTAGAATACGGTATTTTGAATACTTTGAAGTGGCATGTGTTTTTAACAAATACCCTGTGTAAAGCTATGATTTAGGGGGAACATGAGTCTATTGACACCAGTTATTGGAGGAATCTGTGTGCGTAAGGACTTTGCAACTGGATCTAGAGAGATGGAGAGCCAGAGAAGGGTTGGAAGTAATTAGACAAGATTACACAGTGACGGTTCTGTGTGGTGGCTGGATTGAATGAAGGCAGGCAAAGGGCAGGGAAGTAAGTTAGGAGGTTGATAAGATAGATAGGCCAAGTTTGCCATTGAAGTTACTCTAGATGAGGATCTAGAGTAAAAAATAACACCAAGAAGAGGAGAGGGCAGCTGTGAAGCTAGGGGATTGGGAGTGCTCAAGAATCCATTGGCTGCAGAGGAGCAGCAGAGGTAGTAACTTGGCTTCTTAGCTTGGAAAACTCACAAATAGTCTGGCTTTATTATTTTTTATGTGATGGGACGATAACTGTCTCCGTTCTGAACCTGTTGGGTTTGAATGTCTGTAGAGCAAGGAGATGCAGATGTCAGGTAGGTTCACCCAGGATGATGAGAGTGGTGGGTGACGTGGGTCTCAGATAACCAGCTGAGGTTCACACCACTGCACAGACTCACTCAGGAAGAGATCCTGTTAATTGTTGTCATAAATCATTCAGATGAGTTTTAATGGAGTTAAACAACTTTCAGGCTGAGATGTAGCCTGGTTGGTAGAGTGCTTGTGTCACTTGCTTGAAGCCCTGTGATCAACCTCCATTATCACACAATGCTAGGTCCTGGTCTGGAATCTTAGTACCATGGTAGAGGCAGGGGAATCAGAAATTTAAAGTCATCCTGGACTGCACAGGAGTTTGAAGCCAGCCTGAGCTTTACCCTACCGCCCCGCCTCTCCTTTTTAAACAAGGCCTTTCAAATATTTTCAGAGAGGGGCTGGGTGTAGCTCAGTTGAGTGCAAGAATCTTTGTGTTTGAGCTCAGATTAACATAAGCTGGATGTGGTGGTAAAAGTCTGCACACCCAGCCGGGTGGTGGAGGCTCACGCCTTTAATCACAGCACTCAGGAGACAGAGACAGATCTCTGTGAGTTTGAGGCCAGCCTGGTCTACAGAGAGAGTTCCAGGACAGGCTTCAAAGCTACACAGAGAAGCCCTGTCTCGAAAAAACAAAACAAAACAAAAAAAGAAAAGAAAAGTGTGTACCCCCAGAATGTAGATGGAGGTAGGAGGATCAGGAGTCCCAGGTCATCTTTAACTATACAGTGAGCTCACAGCCAGCGTGGACTACAGAAGACTCTGTCTCACAGACAGACATGTCGGGGCTGGAGAGATTTGTTCAGTTAAGAAAGCTTGCTGCCATTGTGGAGGATCTGGCTTCAGTTCCCAGCACCAACATGGCACAACAGTCCAGGGACTCTGATGCCCTCTTCTGGCATCCCAGGACACTGTACATATGTGGTACAGTCATATACATGCAGGCAAAACACTCATACACATAAAAATAAGTCTTTTAAAAACTCAAGTAAACAGATACTTTCAAAGAAAAATAAAGAGACTTGACCTACCACCACTCTTTGACTTACTTAAGGACAGTTTGAGAAGGAGCTACTATTGGCTAATTTAGTTACACATCAGAAATATTTGAAACCTTGAAGGAAAATATGACTAAAAATCTTGATGTTGCTAGCCTTGGCGGCACACACCCTTAGTAATCAGAGGCGGATGTGTCTCTTTGTTCAAGGCTAGCCTAGTATACAAAGGGGCTCCCGGCCAGCCAGGGTGAGACAATGTCTCAAGAAGAAATGATTCCTCTTCAATCACATTAGCAGGTACCTGGAAGGTTTGCTCCAGAAGACATCAAATGCTTGAGATTTGTTCTGTATTTACTCCGAAGAATGATGGCATTTTTTATTAAGACTAAAAAAATTTCCATTACTAAGTGTGTTGCTATTTTTACCGCTTACAGCAGCTCATTGTTTCAGCTGGGATTTTCAACCCTTACCCAATTAAACGCAAAAGAATGAAACAGACTCCTAAGTGTACCTGATAAGCATATAGCATTGTCCATGTGTTTTCCAGACTGGAATTAGGAAAAGTTACCTTATCATTACAGTGAATCTTTTCTAATTTAATTTTTACATGGTTTATGTTGGAATTGAAAACAATGATAATATTTGACCTAAAGTATATGCTATACTTTATCTTATATAGTGATGGAAGTTACTGTTTTGTGAACTCTGTGTGTGTGTGTGTGTGTGTGTGTGTGTGTGTGTGTGTGTGTGTGTAAAACTACACTAGCATTCTCTTCACTGTTGCTGCCCTAAGGCAGCTTTCCTTTGATCCCTCCCTCCCCCATCATGGCTGCCCAATGTCCTCAACCCACCCCACATCATGGTTACTCACTGCCCCCCCATCATGGCTGCCCTGTGTCCTCTCCCCACCCCACATCATGGTTACCCACTGCCCCCCCCCCATCATGGCTGCCCAGTGTCTTCTCCCCTTTTGCTGTTGCATGCCTGCTTCTTTGTGTTTGTTGCTTTCCTGGAACTCAGTTTCTCACTACAAATATCCCTTTTCTTAGCCTCTTAACCTAGACTTCAGATTTGTTGTTTTGAAACAGGGTCTCCTGTAGCCCAGGCTAGCCTTAAACTTTTTTTCTTTCTTTCTTTTTTTTTTGCTAGCCTAAAACTTTGAGGCATCCTCTTACCTTTTTCTCCGAAGCTCTGGGTTAGGGCTGTGTACCACCACACTGATCCCAGACTTCACTCCTTGCCCTTATTGTGTCCTTGTCTCCTTGGCTTCAGTGACATTTTGTGTGCATTCTTGAGAAGCAAGGCATTCCCCCAGGTAAGGGTAGTCAATACTTTTCCTATTTTTGGCCCAAGTTTATTTTCTTTGTTACTGTGCCCAGGTTCTGAGAGAGTTTAAGAATTGTGTAGTCCATCCCCTCGGAATCATGTTATCCAAGGTCAACTAAGGACTCTTCCCCTAATCTGTTAACCACAGCTCATTGTTAAGCAGCTCTTAAAGATTGTATCCTGTGGTTGAGACAGGATGCTTAGAAGTTTAAGGCTAGCCTGGGCCACTACAGTTAGGACCTATCTCAAAATAAACACTCAAGCTATTCTCGAGTAGCCAGGCCTTTTATTCTTATCATAGATACTCCTTTTTAACTACAATAGGGTCATGTGATATGATCAGAATCAACCTACTTGGCCTCATGCTACACATATTTTCTCATCTTCCACTACTGTAAGAACTGTAACTGTTCTCAAATGCCTTGGGAGCCTTAGTACCTCTTTATTTCATGAGACTTACCTGTCAGACTTTCCTGCATGCTTTCTCTCCTCTCTCCTCTCCTTCATTCTTCCCTTAATGCAGTGGTTCTCAGCCTGATTCATGACCCCTTTGGGAGGGTCAATTGACCCTTACACAGGGGTCACCTATGGCCATTGGAAAACAACAGATGTTTACATTATGATTCATAACAGTAGCAAAATTACAGTTATGAGGTAGCAACACAATAATTTTATGGTTGGGGGGTCACCACAACAGGAGGAACTGTATTAAAGGGGTCACAGCATCAGGTCATACTTTGTCCATCTTCTTCGTAGTTTGCTGTTACTGGTCCAGATCATCTGTGCTAGTTTCTTTTCTGAGGTATTTTAGTCCTGTCTTTAGGGATACAGTCCGCCATGGTGTGGAAGGCATGGCTACCAGCCTGTGAGGCAGGTGGTAACATATGTCTGCCATCATAAAGCAGAGAAGACAGGAAATTGAGCCAGATTTATCAAGCCTTAAGGCCGGCCTCCAGTGACTGACTTCCTCCAGTGAGGCTCCGCCTTCCAAAGCTTCCTAATCTCCCAAAACAGCACCTCCATCTGGGGATAAGTGTTCAGCACTTGAGCATACTGGGGACAGTTTACATTGAAATTACAGCACCATGCTTTTGAAAACCTTTATTCCCTGTGGCCACATACATGAACCCCACCTCAATACTTGGTTATATGACATGAGTCTGCCCTTTCCTTTCTTTTAGGACCTTTCCTTCTTGATAGCTGTGACCACAGCTCCCTGGCTTGCTTTTCCTGTTCCATCTGGTGAATTCTAATGTGACAAATGTTCTCAGAGATCCCAACTTTTACCATTTAAAGCCCTTGTGCAGGGCTGGGGCTAGAGTTCAGGGGTAGAGCACTTGTGCAGGGCTGTGCAGAGCTTGGGGGTAGAGCACTTGTGTAGCATGTGTGAAGCCCTGGGTTCAAATCCTAGTACTCCCAGAAGGAAACAAAGCCCCTGTGGCAAGGGAACCCATGTGCTCTTGCTTTGTTTTTTTCACAAAGTCTGGTTGAAATATTTATTCCTCTCTAAACCTTTGGCTTCCCTATTTCTCCTCTCACAGAAGACAATCTTGCTTCTTATTTCAAAGCAAAGAAGCAATAAAACCCCTCCATGAGAACTTCATCATCGTATAGCCCCTAAGCCTGCAAATCTGCCTACATTACTTGTCCTTTGTTTGTCCACACTCCTGTTCCAGTGGAAGAGTGACCCTGCTCACCCCTCCAGATCCCATGGAAGGTTCCTGCCTTCTCTCCTTTCTGGGCTTCTGTTCTCTATCCTTGTTTCTTCCCCCTTCCTTCCTGACGCCTTCCCACCAAGGTTTAAATATAACTTCTTTCCTGTGTTAAAGAGAAAAGCTCTCCTACACCCGATGCTCCTTCCCGGCTCTCACTGTATTGTCCACTTGCTGCCTTGGGTTAACTCCTTGCAGGATTGTCTACTGTGGCTGTTCCTGTTCTTCATGGCCCCATCCACTCCCAGTTCTCTCCTTCAGCCTCCTCCTTGGCACTTAGCCTGCTCTTCCCTCTTGGTCTTCCTGTCTTCTTGGCTTCCATGATTCTAAACATTGCTGGTATCTCTCCAGTCTTTTGTCTACTTTTGTGATTGAGTTGCCATCTATGATACATGTACACTGACTCAATGTCTTAGTGTTAGACCCGGAAAAACTCAGGCCTCCAGGGTCTCAGCCCACGACCGAGGTCACCCCAATCACCAGGCAGATTCGAGAGCTTGATGCAAACTGCATGAAGCTTTATTGTTTTTTTAACTCGCTAACCCCATGTTAGCTGGGGTCTTTCACCCACCCGCCATGGCGATGGCTAGCAAAGACACTGCGAAGCGTCTACATAGAGATCTTATAGGGCAGCATAAGGGGAGTGTCTAGGGGTATGCACAGGCTCAGGATTGGTGTGCCTCCAGGCTTGGAGGGCTTGCCCTGTGTTGATTGGTCAACAGGTTGTTATGGCCCATAGGCTCTCCCAGGGTGGTTGCTATGCTCTGGGAGTTATTGCTGTGCACTTGTCCGTAAAGTACACCCAGAGTTGTAAAGCATAGTGCCACCAGCTAACTTATGATTGGTTCCTTGTCACAAGGCAGGCTGTTATGGCTGCCGAAATGGGGAGCTGGTCCCTTCATCAGAACTGGCCTGTTCTGGACTGGCAATGTTTCTGGAATTTATGAGATACTAATTTCAACGAAGAGTGATGGCATATAAAAGTAATTTTAAAAAATCATAGTTGTATAGTAATGAAGAGTCATATGGTACAAGATGGAAGAGTTTGAGCCAGATGTTTGGCATGTTACTTTAGAGACTGTGGCAGGAAGATTACAAGTTCAAGGCTAGCCAGGGATGGATACTGAGGCCTCACCTCAATAAACAAATAAAAAAGAAAGAAATGAGGTTGATAAGTTTACATGGAAACCATGAGATGCCATTGTGTACCAGAGGGGCTAGAGCCCAAAGACAACAGCTCTAAGTGGCAATGAGATAAGGAGGGTCTAGATTCCTATTTGTTGGTGACAGTGTAATTTGGTCCAACCACTTTGGAAAAGTACTTGGCAGTGTGTAATAGTAATAGACCCACCCTGTTATTCTTTTGCTTAAATTAGAAATAAGGCTCAAGAGATACATTAACCATAGTTTATTATAGGGCGGGAAGAGAAATAGAAGAACAGAGCAAGGCAGAGAGTAAAAAAGAGGAGAGAGAAAGGCCTACCGCTGGAAAGAGAGAGCATAAGAGAAGAGAGCGTAAGGGGGCAGGGGTCTGTCTTTTAAAGGGGTCCTTTACACCTGCATGCAGACTCAGTTCCCATGGAACCCTGGAATGCCTGAACCTTTTACACCCCACAGCGTAGAAATTCTAGATTACACCAAGAAAAACTGATTTATGTCTATCAAAGATATAAAGTGTTGATAACAGCGTTTTAGTTTGTGATGCCAGCGATCAAGGCAGTGCTAGGCAAGTAAGTTTTCTGCTAATGCGTTCTACTCCATCCCTCCTTATCCATCATAGGCTAAACCTGCAACAGTCCACATACATGTCAGCAGGAGACTTGAAAAAGTAAATATATATATATATATATATATATATATATATATATATATATCCACTAAATAGAATTCTATACAGCAGCAAAAAAAGAAAAACCCTCATATACAACAAAGTAAACCATGCAGATATTATTTTGTATAAAAGAAACTGTGCATAAGAAACTACATACTGGGGCTGGAGAGATGGCTCAGTGGTTAAGAGCATCCATTGCTCTTCCAGAGGATCCAAGTTTGATTCACAGCACCGTATTAGGAGGCTCACAATCACCTGTAACTTCTGCTCCATAGTGACCAGGCACCTCTAGCTTCTGTGGGCACCTGAACTCATGTTCAATCCCACATATAAACACACACACACACACACACACACACACACACACACACACACACACACACACACACGGGGAAGGGGGGAGAGACATACTGTTTTTTGGGTTTTTTGGTTTATTTTTTGGTTTTTTGAGACAGGGTTTCTCTGTGGCTTTGGAGGCTGTCCTGGAACTAGCTCTTGTAGACCAGGCTGGCAGGCTGGTCTTGAACTCACAGAGATCCGCCTGCCTCTGCCTCCTGAGTGCTGGGATTAAAGGCATGCGCCACCAACGCCCGGCATACTGTATTTTTTTTTTTTTAATGGTTTTTCAAGACAGAGTTTCTCCGTGTAATAGTCCTGACTGTCCCAGAACTCTAGACCAGGCTGGCCTCAAACTCACAGAGATCTGCCAGCCTCTGCCTCCTAAGTGCTGAGATTAAAAGCATGTGCCACCACCTACCAGTTACAGGCTGTATTGTTTTTTTTTTCAATGAAGTTACAACAGTAAACACTGAGCCATGCATAGAAGCAGAATGCAAGCCTCAGTTATTTGCTGGAGTCCATCTCCAGCAGGATTCAGGTCCCAAAGAGGAGGGGTAGAGTCTGCAGTGAGTGGGGAAGGAGATTGACTGATCTGAGGGTGAATCAGGATGGCTGCCCCTTTATTGAAAAAAGGCTACACCTTTTATGCTCTATAATTGCTCAAAGGATTAAATGGGAGAAAGGGAGAGGTGAGCTGGAGTATGGCTTGTGATCAGGGATTGAGGAAGCTAGCATTGACCTTGACAAATGGGCACCAGTCATATGTTAATGGAGAGCCAAAAGTTCCCCTGGCTCCCTTTTTAGCAATTAGGAACTTTCTTCAAGCCCCTGAAGGAATGGAATGGGGGATTTTTGTCTAAATACCTGACCTTGGGAAAGAACTTTCTTGAACACACACACACACACATTTTTATAGAATATTGTAGTTTTTTTTTTACTTAGTTTATCCAAATAGCTAAAGCTTAAAGTGAGAAAAGACATATTACTGTGAACTTGAGTAGGCCTTAGGAATTTATAAATCTTGATTATCAAATGTAGCTTATTTATGAAGTATATGTTACTTATTAAATTTTCTAGCAACTTGGTATTAACTTGAGTGGGAGTAAGCAGAGTTATCACACTATATGGTTCCACAGTGTTGGAGATTTTTTTCCAAAGAACTATTTTGTTTAGAGGCTGCCATTTTATACATTCTCATGCTTCAAGGCCTGCACAGAATTTCCCAAAGGAAAAAAGCATAAGAGAATTCCTATAACACATAGTGAGAATCATTAAAAATGAAAGTAAAAGGTGCTGGAGAACTGAGATCCGAAAAGGCACAATGCTGGCAGTAGTCGCCATGCAGTCCATGCCAGTTACTGATGGCTCAGTGTTAAGAGTACTCCTGCTTTTGCTTAGGACCTGGATTTGGTACCCAGCACCTACAGGGTAGCTGACAACCATGTGTTTGGGTGACCCAACGCCCTCTTCTGGCTTCCACAGGCACTGCATGTACATGGTACACACATCTATGCAAGCCGACACTCATGTGCATGAAATAAAAATACGTAAACCTAAGAAATGGCTAGTAGTGTAAAAGTACTAACACAAAGGTAATAAAACTAAGTCACAGCTGACTGTACTGAATTGCAAAAGCCAATCGACCACAGTGGGGTCACTTAGTCATGATTCTCTTCTCCATGTTGAGGAAAATAAAAACTTACCCCTCACCCGACACCATTGGAGGAGAGGAGACTGGACAAAGGATAGGTGTTAGTTGTATGACATTCTGATTTGTATTAGTGGGGGTTAAGTAGATAGATGCATTTATATCCTTAAAAGACAAAGTCTATAGAAAAGGGTTCTGACTGGAGAAACGGTTTCCCCCTGATTTTTTTCCCCTCTTGTATATCTGTACCCTTCCATATTGGCACACAGATCTCTAACTCATCTTTCTTACCAGTTGTGCAATATTCAGTCAGGGTGCCCTTTGCTTGCTGACTTTATGTGTTAATACATAGAAAACTGGGTGAGAGGCTGAGATGCACTTGACAGTGCTCTGCCCTGCACTGGCTGACAGCTCACGCCACATCCATCATACCTTCATTCTGTTCTAGCTCCAACAGCCCATGCTGGAGCAATCTTCTAGCCATACCACTGCTTCTGCTCACGTGACCATCTCTTCTATGCAAAGGCTTTCCTCGCCCTTCTCTGGCATGTTAGGGATAGGGATCTGCCTTCTCTGCCCCATCTGATGGTTTTAGAGAGAGAAGTGCTTTTAGTAACAATAATGACTGTGGTTGTTTCTAAATGATAATGTGGACCTGAAGGTGTTTGATACTGCAAAACTAGTAGTACGGCTTCCAGAGGAAGATCTGTTTCTAGTGTTTTCGATGGTAAGTTGAGAGACTTGAGACATTTGTTTGATAACCAAGTAAAAAAGTGATACTCTTGGTGCTTTGATATTGCCAGCCATGCTAATTTATTTCCTGTTGCTATGATAAACACAGTGGCCAAAAGCAACCTGGGGAGGGGAGGGTTTATTTGGGGTACAGGTCCTGGTCACAATTCATCTATGGAATTTAGGACATGAATTCAAGCAGAGGCAAGAACCATGGAGGAATGCTGCTTATTGGCTTGCCCTCGTGGTTGCTCAATGCTCTCTTTCCCTCCTTTCTTTCTTCTTTCCACCCAGGGACCCACCTGCCCAGGATGGCCCTGCCCACAGTGGGCTGGGTCCTTCCACATCAGTCATCAATCAAGAAAATGACCTACAGACATGGCCATAGGCCAGACTGATGGACAAAATTCCTCAATTGAGAGCCCCTCCTCCAAGATATGTTTAGGTCTATGGAAGCTGACAGAAAAAACCAAGCCAGCACACCAAGTGAGATGAAATATACAAAGAACATATAATTTGGGAGCATGAGTTGAAAACTAAGAGCTCTGTCTTCCAGCTTTTAGCTTAGAGCAAGACAGGAAGTTACATGTTACAGTGATATAGATTCTTGTTTTGGGGTGAGCCACTTATGTCTACAGTTTGGAACTCTTGAAAATTGTCATCATTTTATGTAGCTTTAAGATGAAAAATAAGAAGACACATTATAAATACATTCTAATTACAGCTCCCTAAAAATACTCTCATAAAAAAAGACCAGGAGGAAACACCAAAATACACCAGTGATTATGTAGGCTGGGGGTGGGGTGGGGGGCGTACAGCTGTTCCCTGGACTTCAGTACTTTCAAAATTTCTAAAAATAACATTAGTGTTACATTATGACTTTAAAAAACGTTTTACTTTATTTACTTATTTATTCGTGTGGGCACTCTCATAGTTGCATGTGGTCTGAGGACAACCTGTGACAGTCAGTTCTCCTACCATTTGGGACCAGGGCCTCTGATGCAGGTGGTCAGGCTTGGTAGCAAGTACCTTTACCTGCTGAGCCATCTCACCAGTCCTGTGTTGTGACTTTTGTCACAACTTTGGTTTGTGTAGTGAAATTCTAAAAGCTTTGTGGTATTAAAGTTACTTTGTATATAATTTCCCACATTATAGTAGTTTGTAAAACTTCCCCTATCTACTGAAACTTCATTTGGTTGTTTTACCTAAGATATTTTTTTGTTTATTTGTTTTATTTTGAGATAGAGTCTTGTCATATAGCCCTGGGTCGCCTCAGACTTGAAATCCTCCAGCCTCAGACACTTTTGTGCTGGGGTTACAGGTCTGTGCCACAATGCCTAGCTTACCCAAGTAGTTATTAAGATTTTGTTTTTATTTATGTGTATGTGTGTGCCATGTGTGCAAGAGTGCTACAAAGGCCAGAAGTGGTCATTGGATTCCCTACACCTAGAGTGACAGGAAGTTGTGAGCCTCTCAATGCAGGTGCTGGGAACCAAACTCTGGAAGAACAGCAGGTGCTCTGAACCTGGGAGCCACCTCTAGCCCCACCGGTTTTTCTTTCTTTTTTCTTTTTTGTTTTTTTGAGACAGTTAGTTGATATACACCCTTGAGAAGGATCATGAAATGATTGATGTCTGTGGAGTCTGCACAAGGCTGTTCTTAGATGTGGGCATTTGACTTTGTTTGGATTTAGACCTTGGAGAACCCTGCTGAGAAGACAGGAAAAGCTGCATATAACATCCTGTTACAGTAACTGGTATTGTTATGTCTACAACCAGCAACATGCAGGTAGTGGTTAAGTACAGGAGCCCAGGCTTCTTTTAACCAGTTCAGCCAGCCTTAGCTTTCTTGGCTAAAAAGGAAATTGACACAGATTCAGAAATAAGATTCACCAGAGAGCAGAGGCTGTGTGCTGGGGAAATCACCATCATCAGATGACTACATCAGAAGAGAAGATGCTCCCTGCCACTCTTGCATCTGTGGATTTTAGAAATAGACATTCTAGTTTACACAGTGTGCTCTAATAGGCAGGATACCATAAATAGCTAGCTTATCTCCTGGATGGAGGCCGTTATCACTAATAATATCCTCCCCTCCTCCCCGGCCAGCCCCTTTTGGTTTTTCAAGACAGGGTTTCTCTGTGTAAATTTGGAGCTTGTCCTGGAATTCACTCTGTAGATAATCTGCCTTTTTCAAAAGCAATTTAGTTTTTTAAAACTTAAAAATTTGTTTTCCTTAATAAAACATCTATGAAAGATAATGGTTGTCTCTCAAACAGTAGTGAGAATTCAATAATGGCAGTAGATGTGTAGGCCGTGTTTGGTGCACACACCCCAATACATGATACTGTTACTACTTACGTATATTGCTGTGTAAACATTCAGTCTTGGGTTTTCTTTCTTTTTTTAAATAACTCTTTAAGATTTATGTATGTATATGAGTGCTCTGTCTGCATGTTTGTCTGCATATAGAAGAGGGTATCAGATCCCATTATAGATAGTTGTGAACTACCCTGTTGCTGAGAATCGAACCCAGATCCTCTGTAAGAACTGTCAGTGTTCTTAACTACTTGATCTTGGGTTTTCTCTGTTTATATTTTATTTGCTGAGGATTGTGGGACTGTGGCAATTTTTTTTTATTGCTGATCAGAAATCTTGTATGAGTGGAGTTAGTCTGAGGACTGACTGCTGCAGGAGGACACTACTCTTTATAGCTTTCTTTATGGGTGAGGAATAAATAATGTGGGTAATAAATTGTATTGTTGTATTAGCTGGAAACAATTTTAAATTGGGAGGGTTTTTGTCTGGGTGATGTTTGACACTCAGTTGGTCAGGGGCTTGCCTAGCAACACAGGGCCCCAGCTTGGTCCTCAGCATCACACTGAACTGGGCCTGGTGGGAAGTAGAGGTGAGCATGGTCATTCTTGGCTACAGAGTGGTTGGAGGTTAGCCTGGTTAAAGACCTTGGGTCTACAAAACAAAACAAAAACACCCCCCAAACAGTAACAATGGGGGGGGGAGGTGGTAAAAAGTATTTTTTTTTTTTAGGTTTGCTCAGTTGAATGTCTTTAAAACACTGGTATTTAATAAATCGTGACTTTATAGGCTTGCTTATTGTGTGAGTCTTTTTTTCCAGTGTAATTACTGTGTTTATTCCAGGGAGATGATTTGATCATTGAATTAGCTTGTGTTATTAGCATATATAGGGTGTCTGTCTTAGAAACTTAGTTTGAATTCCTTTTAACTTTCTGTTTGTTGTTTCAGATGGGTCTTAGGATGTAGGCTTGGCTGGTTTGGGATTTACAGAGATCCCCTGGCCTCTCCCTGCTGGGAGTAAAGGTATGCACCACAAAACCTTGTGTAGTTTGCATCCCTTTTATAAATTCTCACCAGCAGGAAGAGGCGCCTTAGAAGATAACTCAATGGCTTGAAAAAACAGTGGAATATTTGATTTGAATAATAGCCAATCATCCTGGGAGCTATTTATATCTTGACTAAATTAACTAAATTAAGCTGTTCCATGCTATGTGTTGCTATTCTATGTATCTCATTTTCCATGAATGAGAGTTTTTTTTTTAATACCTTTTCACATCACAAATGGAATGTGTAATGTAAGTAAAGAAATCCGTTCATTTGTGAAAGAGACCAAGGATGTCAAGAGTGGTTGAAGCATCTTCTCTGGGGATGGTGCTTTCCCAGGACACAAAGCCCTCTGAGTCCCCATGAACCTAATTCCTGAATCTGTGTTGGTCTCTAGGTTCCAGTGCAACTTTAGAAACCATAATTTTCTTCCAACTGCTAATCGGCAGTTAGATGAAGAGCCAGTTCACGTTCCTAGAGGTTTTGAAGGTTTTTCCTTTGGTTTCTGTTTTACAAATGCTGGAAGCTGAGCCCATGGCATCACACATGTGCTGCTGAGCTGTGTCTCTCCATTTTAGACTCTAGATCGGGGCCTGTTACTTATGAAACATGATTGTTGCTGTGTTTTCTGGCTTCCTTGATCAGTGGACTGAGAGGAATGTCTTTTTAAATCCCATTAGTGGGCAGGAGAGATGACTCAGCAGTTAAGAACACTGGCTGCTCTTCCAGAGGAGCCAGGTACAGTTTCCTGAACCCACATGGAAGCTCACAACCATCTGTAATCCCAGTCCCAGGGGATCTGATGCTCTCTTCTGATCTCCACCGACACTGCATTGTGTGCATGTGGTGCACAGACACCCATGCAGGCAAAACACACATACACATAACAGTGAAGGTTTAAAAAAAAACTTTTCTTCCTCCAACTTATGGTGATTACCTTATTTTAAAGTGTTTCATTAGTCTACAAACTAATGGATTTTCATACTTACATATCACTATATCCTTAAAAGATTCTTTGTGTGTGTGTGTGTGTGTGTGTGTGTGTGTGTGTGTGTGTGTGTGTGTATACATAAACTCACAGGTATGAATGCACCTACATAGGTATTTATGTAGACTCGAAGAAGGTGTCAAATCCCCTGGAGCCAGAGTTACAGGTGAACTGCCCAACATGGTGCTGGGAACCAAAGTCAGCTCCTGGGAAAGAGCAACAAGTACTCTGAACCCTGTCTCCAGCCCCTTCCCTAAGAATTGTGAGCTTTGAATGAAATTGTGCATCTGCTATGTAGCAGATGGTAAATATAGAAAATGTGTTCTTATTATTTGTATGCTAATTATTTAAATGAGTAATTTTGGTATTATTTATACCAAAACATTCTAAGATGTTTTCTCATTAGTATTAGTTACTTTTTTATTACTGAGATAAAAACACCACAATCGAGGCAACTTGTAGAGAGAGTTTATTTTGGACTTATAGTTCCAAAATAAAGTCCAAGATTGTATAGCAGAGGTGGCAGGTGGCTAGAGCCGTTCATATCTCAAACCTCCAATAGAAGGCGGAGATAACTCTAAATGTCACCAGTCTTTTGAAGCCTCACCCCAGTGACATACTTCCTCTATCCAGGCCACACCCCCTTGGCCCTCCCCATTCTTCCAGCATATGGGCCCCAGGGATCAGCCCTTAGGTTTGACAACTACTACCTTTTAACACCCTATCCTACTGGCCCCAAAACTTATTTTAAAAGATTTACATTTGTTTATTGTATGAGTGTATTCTCACAAGTGTGTGAATATATGCCATGGGTATGTGGGTGCCTGAGGAAGCCAGAAGAGGGTGTTGGACCCCCTGTAGCTGGAGTTAGAGGTAGTTATGAGTCACCCAGTGTAGGTGCTGGGAACCAGACTTGGGTACACTGGAAGAACAGCAAGTGTTCTTAACCACAGAACCATCTCTCCAGCCCCAAAACTTTACTTACAAAGTTATTTACTGGTTTTGTTTGTTTGTTTTGTTTGTGACATGTACCTCTGGCTGGCTTGCTTAGAATTACCTATGTGGAACAGGTTGGCATTGAACTCACAGATATCTGCTTGCCTGTGCCTCCTGAGTGCTAGGATTAAAGGTATACATTAGTAGGCCTCACCTAAAGTTATCTATTGTTATTGCATATGTATATATTAAGTGTGAGTGCCGGTGCACAAGTGCCATATCATGTGTGCACAAGTCAGAGGAGAGCTTTTGGGGGTTGGTTTTCTCTGTCCACTGTGGTCTGTGGGGGAGTATTCAAAGCAAGCACTTTTACTTACTGTCTTAGAGTTTCTGTTGCTGTAAAGAAACACCGTAACCATGGCAACTCTTATAAAGGAAAACATTTCATTGGGGCTGGCTTATAGTTCAGAGGTTGTTTAGTTCATTATCATCATGATGGGAAACATGCAGAATGTAGGCAGCATGGTGCTGGAGAGGTAGCTAAGAGTTCTGTATCTGGATCCCCAGGCAGCAGGAAGTGATAGCCACATTGGGCGTGGCTTAAGCTTCTGAGACCTTAAAGCCCATCCCCTAGTGCCGCACTTCTTCCAACAAGCCACACCTACTCCAACAAGGCCACACATTCTAATAGTGCCACTCCCTTTGGACCTATGGGGGCCATTTTTATTCAAATTACCACATTCTGCTCCCTACCCTCATAGGCTTGTAGCCATAACACGATGCAGAAATGCATTTAGTCCAACTTCAAAAGTACGTCCCCATAGTCCATCACAGTCTTAAACTTGTTTAAAATTCCAAAGTTCAAAGACTCTTCTGAGATTCATACAGTCTTTTAACTGTAATCCCCTATAAAATAAAATTAAAAAATCACATAATTCCAACACATAAAGATGCAGGATATATATTACTATTCCAAAAAGGGGTATAGTGAGGTAATACTGGATCAAAGCAAGACTGAAAACCAGCTGCACAAACTCCAAACTCTGCATCTCCATGTCTAATGTCAAAGTGCTTTTCAGATCTCCAACTCCTTTTTAAAATTTTGCTTGTCTCCTTAAACACAGGATTTAACTTCATTCCACTTCCTAGTGTCCCTTTTCTCAAATTGTACATTTTGTAGTTTTCCTTTCTCAGCCTGCTCCTTTTCCTTATAGATCAACATAAGAGTTAAAACTAATAATAACCACATGACAGAGTCCATACAAGGCTGGTTTGAAATATTTCCTGCAAACAAAATTAATCCAAAACTCTTTAGCCCCAGGCAGATTCTTTGGACAAGGGCAGAAAGCAGCCATACCCTTCAGCAAAATATCATAAGAATAGTCTCTAGGCCACATACTAACATTCCCCTCTGAAACTTCTTGAACCAGGCCACCACAGTTCAAATCACCCTTAGCACCATGTTACCACTAGGATGGTCCATTAAGCCCCATTTCAAACATTCAATTGCTTTTCTAATCCAAAGTTTCAAAGTCCACATTCTTCCAAGCAAAAGCATGGTCACACCTATCACAGTAATACTCCAGTCTCTGGTACCATCTTCTCTTTAGCTAGGGTTTTGTTACTGCAAAGAAACACCATGATCATGGCAACTCTTATAAAAGAAAACATGTTATTGGGGTTGGTTTATAGTTCAGAGGTTTAGTCTATTATCATCATGGAAGGAAGCATGGTGGTATTCAGGTAGACATGGTGCTGGAGAGATAGCTGAGAGTTCTATATTAAGATCCCCGGACAACATGAAGAGACAGCCACACTGGGCATGGCTTAGCATCTGAAACCTCAAAGCCCACCCTCTAGTGATGCACTTCCTCTAGCAATCCACACCTACACCAACAAGGCCACACCTCCTAATAGTGCCACTTCCTATGAACTTATGGGAACCATTTTTATTCAAACCACCACACCTGCTGAGCCATCTCGATAATCACAAACTTTTCTTTAAAAAATTTTCTTAGAGCCGGGCGGTGGTAGTCCCAGCACTTGGAAGGCAGAGGCAGGTGGATCTCTGTGAGTTCGAGACCATCGTGGTCTACAAGAGTGAGTTCCAGGACAGCCTCCTAAACCACAGAGAAACCCTGTCTTGAAAAACCAAAAAAAAAAAAAAAAAAAAAAAAAAATTCTTAGATTTATTTATTCTGTGTATGTAAATGCTTTGCCTACTTGTGCATATGTACATCCTGTACATGCCCGTGCCTGAGGAGGCCAGAAGAAGATATGGAATCCCCCAAAATTGGAGCCAAAATCCTCTAGAACTGGAGCCACTATGTGGGTGCTGGGAATTGAAATTAGGTCCTAGCAAGATCAATAAGGGCTCTAAACCACTGAGCCATCTCACCAGCTCCCTCAAACTTATTTTCAGTGTATTTGGGACTGAGTCATTCATTCTGCAGATATTTACTGAGGAATTACTACTTGGTTCATTCTCTTCTAAGTGCTGGGGATGTAGTAGTGAAGAAGTTTATATTCCAGTAGAGGCAAACAATATGTCAACAAATGTAGCATTTGAATGAAGACTCTGTGCTGAGATGCCCACACCCACTCTGTGGTGTACTTACTCCCCCTACCTGGAGAGATGGCTCAAGGGTTAAAAGCACTTGCTCTGACAGTGGACCTGGGTCTGTTCCCAGCACAGGTGGGGCAGCTCACAACCACTTACTATAACTCCAATTCTAGGGAATAGATGCTTCCTTTTGTCCACCCTTAGGCACACCAGGTCTCTCTCTCCCTCCCTCCCTCCCTCCTCCACACACACACACACACACATACACACACACACACACACACACACACACACACACACACACACACACACACTCACACACACCCCTTGAAGCTTTTTAAAAACCCAAATAAAATCCAGGCTTATTTACAAATAAATATGAGATGGTGTGAGAGGTAACGGTGGCCCAAGTCAGGTCAGTGTGCTAATAGTAAAGTAAGTGGTGGTCAGAATTAGAAATGTGTTTTCTAATTTTCTTGAGGTGGAGCCACCAGCAAGGAATTACCATTGTGTTGTAATGGGAATAACTCTGGTCCTAGCGTGTAGAGCCTCCTGTAGTACCCATTAAAACAGGAACAGTGAAGAAGAGGAATTGGAATCACTTGGAAGGTTCTATGAATAATGTGGGTCACCAACTCCATCAGCCACATAACGTTGTTCACACTCCTTGGCTTATATGTCAGCCCTCTAAATAAAAATTCCATTGTATGAGTTAGCATTTTAAAATTCTTTCATTTAACAAAACCTTAGAACATTCCCATGAGAAGCGCCCAGGCCAGGAAAGTATTAAATGTATACTTCAAAGCATCTTTCATTTTTCTTACTCTGCAGTCATGTCCCATAACTGTGAAGTTTATGTTGTGTATTACAAGCACTTATTAAGACTTTTTCAAGTTTCTTTGCTATTTTGGGAGCCATTTTCAGTTATTCATACGGCAGTTTCCTCATCTGGAGAGAGATAAAAGGCTGAAATCCCGTGTGTGCTTCTTTGAAGATTTACTATTCAAGTAACCATCATCGAGATGGGAAAAGCTTGAGAAGCATAAACCAGTTTACCACTTGCTTTATGTTTGTTTGCTTTTTCCTCCAATGATTTGGTTGTTTTCATTTGCTAGAAAACATTTTTAGCTAAATTCAATGAGGTATTTTCTGCAAATTTTATTCTTGTATACTTTATCAAAAATGGTAACAGGCAGGACTTGGGAGTCTGAAGCAGGTAGATCTGTGAGTTCAAGGCCAGTCTGCTCTACATAACAGGTGCCAGGCCAGGTGGGCTACATAGTGAGACCTGCCTCAAAGTAATCCAGGGGCTTTACAGGTTAAATAATATATACTGGCATTTCCACATAAATACACTTAATAGAAAAATTTTTAAAAGGAAGGAAAAACATGCTTAGTGGTTTAACATTCAGCTGCTTCCCAAGCTTCTCTGAAACATAGTTCAGCATCTCACGTGACAATGTAGGGTAGCACTCAGAGGTCCAGCTTGCTTTCAGGTCTCCTGGCATTTCATGCTACCTCCCTTTCACCTCATCCATGGTTTTCTTTTTCTCTGGCTATCTCCAGCAAGAAAGACCCCAGTGAATAAAGGTTCCTGAGATCACGGAAAAGATATATAATGTGCTGTAAAGAATAATTCAAGGCCCGGGATGGTGGTGGCACACTCCTTTATTCCCAGCACTTGGGAGGCAGTTCAAGGACAGCCTGGTCAACAAGGTGAGTTTCAGGACAGCCAGAATCTGTCTCGAAAAACAAAACAAAATACAGAAACAGACAGGAAAAAAAAAACAAAAAACAAAGAAGAGTTCACATTTTAGAGGTGGCTGAAGTGAGGGAACGTGCACAGAGGGCACACAGGCTTGATTGATCCTGGGCTAAGTAAGGCTTCACAGAAACTTTCCAGCTGCTCTTGAGTATGCATACACATGTTACTTTGAAAAATTGAAGTGCTGTTACTGTCGTTCAGGGGTACAGCGTTTGCATAGCTTTCGAAAAGTCCTAGGTTCAATCCCTACTGTAGCAAATGTAAAAAAGGTAGATTTTTACAAAGAAATTCATAGGCTCTGTTATTTATTGAGCAGTTGTTTAATATCCTAGGCACGTCACAGTATTTATACCTCTTAAACTCACACATTATATGAGTTTGAACAATCTGTCTTTTGTGGAAAGGATGCTGATCTCTTTGTGCCTGTTGCCCTTCTGCAAGTGGTTTCCAGCAGTATCTAGCATTGCTGTTAAACAATTAGATGCAGGCTGGGAAAGGCACTCAGTGGTAGATTGCTTGTCCATTAAGAAAGTAAAAACAGTTAATATTGCTAGAGCAGAACAGTGCATAGCTGGTATTGAATGCTCAGTCTTGATGCTGCATCATTGTGAGCAGCCTCTAGATGAGGCCAGAGCTGTAACTCTGTACTAGCAGTAGCTGCAGATTACTTGGTGTAACACAAATGGCAGGAGGCAGAGTTAGAAGCCAAAAGTCTTTGTTGTGTTACAGAATATGAACTTGAGCTTATCTGTGCCACATCAGGAAATACAGTGAGTGCAATATGAGTGCATTGAGATCATTTCTTTTTTCTTTCTTCTAATTCTTCTTCTTTTCTTCTCTCTCTCTCTCTCTCTCTCTCTCTCTCTCTCTCTCTCTCTCTTTTGGTTTTTCGAGACAGGGTTTTTCTGTGACTTTGGAGGTTGATCTAGGACTAGCTCTTGTAGACCAGGCTGGTCTCGAACTCACAGAGAACCACCTTCCTCTGCCTCTGGAATGCTGGGATTAAAGGCGTACGCTACTACTGCCCGGCAGAAGTCATTTCTATACTGTGCTAGTTGGGGGATGAGGACAAAAGCCATCTGTCCATATTTAGGACAGACACATTTTCCCCCTAAGTGTTTTCAGTCCACAATCCACAGTTGGTTAAGTCCAGAGATGTAAAACCCACGGTCACAGAAAGGCAACTTAAAGATCAGTGGGTTAATATTGATAGAGTACACTGTGCCTGTCTCATATTAATTGAGGGAATTAAGTTCACTAACTTAATTTATTTCTTATACTGGAGATGATTGGGAGGTATTAATTCAATTTTGATAGCAGAACCTTGGTTCACTTCTTAAAACATCTGCTGCTCCTTCAGAGTGTTGTAGACTGTGGAGCACCCCTTAGACCAGTGCTTTTCAACCTTACTAATGCTACCTATGACCTTTTAGGACAGTTCTTCATGCTTTGGTGACCCCCCACCATAAAATTACTTTGTTGCTATTTCATAACTGCAATTTTGCTACTGTTATGAAAATAATGTAGATGATCTTAGGTGACCCCTGTGAAAAGGTCATTCACTCCCTAAGGGGTTGTGACCCATAGGTTGAGAATAGCTACTTTTAGAGTCTGTGGCTTGATAGGATCTGAGCCTTAGCAGCCTGGCAACATTAATTGAGTGGGATGAGACAGAGCAGGTGGGCCATATAGAGCTGGAGAGAAGTAGGATAAGGGCATACCTTACTGTCATCATTATAAGAGAAAAGAAGAGTGAGATACGGCCCTCACACATGTGGTTTGTCTCCTTCATTGATGAAGTGAGTGGTGGATTCTATTCCCCGAGAAAAAGATGCTTATACATTCGGATAAGCATCTTGTCTCTCCACTCTTAAAAAGAAAAAGATATTTTTATTTATTTTTCTTCTGAGACAGGGTTTCTCTGTATAATAACCCTGCTGTCCTGGAACGTGTTTTTTTAGACCAGGCTGGCCTCGAACTCAGAGATCTGACTGACTCCCAAGTGCTAGGATTAAAAGTGTCACCACACCCAGCTTATTTATTATTTTTTAATGTTCCTTTTAAAAATATTTATTTTTACTTTATGTGTATGGGTGTTTTTCTGCCTGCATGTATGTGTATAAGCAGCGTCCACGGAAGTTAGAAGAGAATGCTAGATACCCTGAAACTCCCACCATGTGGGTGCTGAGAATTGAACCCAGCTTTTCTCCCAGAGCAACAAGTAATCTTAACTGCTGAGCCATCTCATAGCTCCAAAAGAGATCTCAAAGATCTTTATGGGTCAAGCCTACTGCAAGCCTATGATCTACACACACACACACACACACACACACACAGCGGGGTGGGGGGGATGAATGAAGGAATGATAATCTTAAAAACTAAGGGGAGCTGGACAGTGGTGGGTCATGTCTTTAACCCCAGCACTCAGAAGGCAGAATCGGGTGGATCTCTATGAGTTCGAGGCCACCCTGGTCTACAGAATGAGTTCCAGGATAGCCAGGGCTACACAGAGAAACTTTGTCTCAAAAACAAAACAAAACAAAAACAAACAAAGACCAAACAGCAACAAAACTTAGGAGGGGCTGGAGCAATAGCTCAGTGATTAGAGAGCACTGACTGATCTTGCAGTGGACCTAGGTTCGATTCCTAGCATTTCCATGGTGACTCACAATTGCCTGTGGCTCTAGTTCCAGGGGAATCTGCCACCCTCTTCTGACCTCTGTGGGAAGCAGAAATGTGGTGCACCGACATACAGACAAAATACCCCCACACAAAAAAGTTAAGGAAAAAATATCACTTTAGAATTGTATACCCAGCAAAATTGTTCCCCCCTGTAGGTTCCTACTTCTGTGCTGTTACAACAGTGTAGGATGCTGAATAGGAAAAGCAAGCGGAGTTGCCACATTCATATTTGAACCCAGTGCCACCAGCTCTAGGGTCCCTTGCTCTTCATTCTGAGAAAGCCATTTATCCATCTCCATTGCAGTGAAAAATGTGGCAGGGAGAGATTAAGGTACACCTTATGACCAGGGAAGTATAGAGTATAGCTGTATTTGTTAAAGTGCCACACACAGGAGACATAGGATACATACTGTCTCTCTTTACTATGCCACGATGATTTTTAAAAATAATTAATGGAGGGCTGCTTCTTTTTTTCCCCTAGAGATTCTTATCTCTTATCTTTTTCCTGAAATGCCATCCTCAGGATGCCAACAACAATCCTTTTTCCATTTGGCCGTGTTCCTTCTGGTAGCTAAGTAATTGGCAGCTGTTTTCTTCAGATAAACGGTTACTTTGGCTCTGAACATGAAACAAGTGTTATTAAAAGAGCCGTCTACACCCAATTCCCCACTTTTCCCACGACCAAAGAAGAACAAGAGCTTAGGTACCCATGGTGGATGGTATGTTCTTCTGGAGGAGTAGCCCCATGCTAGAACTTACACTTACGCCTAAGGCCATGGGTTCCACGTCAACTGTGTAGAGGAGGAGTCATCCAAGTGTCTCTGTTCCTTGAAAGATTATCCTGGTTCTGCAGAATTTTGAGTTTAAAGAGTGCTGTTGTTTAGAACAATTAACACACCTTGTCTAGCACGGAGTCACTTCTTTCCAAGAGTCTGAATTTATTACAGATATGAAGGCTTCTTTATATCCACAATTTCCTTTGCTCTCCAAGCAATGAGACTGTGAAAATTAAGGTTATGAAGGTTTTACCAGAAATCATCAGATGGTCTCCAGGGTAGTCAGGTGGTCTCCAGGGTAGTCAGGTGGTCTCCAGGGTAGTCAGGTGTTTAAGAGGGTTTTGTGTGTGTGTGTGTGTGTGTGAGAGAGAGAGAGAGAGAGAGAGAGAGAGAAGAGAGAGGAGAGAGAGAGAGAGAGGGAGGAGGGAGGGAGGGAGGGAGGGAGGGAGAGAGAGAGAGAGAGAGAGAGAGAGAGAGAGAGAGAGAGAGAGATTATGATATGTAAGGGGGGAGGCCAGAGGAAGATGGCCACTCTGCTTTATCATTCTGTGCCTTGCTCCTTTGAGACATGACTTCTCACTAAACCTAGAGCTCATGGTCTTGGGGGTGCTTTTTGTGATTCTCCTGTCTCCACCCTGCTCCTTCCCCCAGCACTGGGATTATGGGTTCATTCAGATACACCCCACTTTACACGGGTGCTCCAGTCCTCATACTTGTTCGGCAAACACTTTTATCCATTAAGCCATCTCCACAGCCCAATAAACAGCATGTTTTACACATTTTTTATTATTTCTTTTGGTTTGTTTGTTCTGGTTTGGGTTGTTTAATATACATATATATATATATATATATATATATATATATATATGGTGACAGATTGGGGAGTTACAGCAATGAACATGTTTATCAAAATTTATTGTTAATACTTTAAAAATAAGTATATTTAATGATATGAAAAATAAATATCTGAAATTTTTATACATTTTTGCTCTTAAATGAATGAGAAAAATGAACTTTTTTGAAATACAAGTTACATTTTAGGCTGTGCTCAGTGATCTTGTCTCAGTTGGCAGGGTAGTTGAGACTATAGGCACACACCACAATGCCTGTATTCATTGACTTTTACAAATGTTTAAGACAGATATTAACTTAAAAATGGTATATGCCTTTCTTCTTAGCATTAGGAAGTAGATGTAGGAGTATCAGGTGTTGATGGTCAGCCGTGGCTACATATTGAGTTTGAAGCCAGTCTGAATTATCTTGAGAGCCTTGTCTCAAAAAGCAAAAAGATATATATATGTGTGTGTGCAAAAAAAATTCTTTCATAATCATCTGTGGTTAATTTTCTTTGGCAACCACACTGACCTGTTTTACTCCCTGTTTTAACTGTTATGAACTCTGATTTAGTTGGAATCATGTAGTATATATGCTTTTGTTTCTGCATATTGTCAGCTTGGGAAGAGAGAACCTTAATTGAGGGATTGCTACCATCAGATTGGCCTGTAGTCAAGTCTGTGTAGGCATTTCCTTGATTGATGTGAAAGGGCTCAGCCCACTGTGGACAGTGCCGCCCCTTGGCCACCATCCTAGATTCTATAAGAAAGCAGACTGAGCAAACCATAGCCAGCAAGCCAGTAAGCCACATTTCCCCTTGGTCTCTGCTTCAGCTCCTCCCAGGAGTTCCTGTCCCGACTTCTCTCCCTGATGACTGTGAACTGTAATATGTAATAAGCCCTTTCCCAGTGTGTATGTCATGCATACTGCTTCTTTGTTCCTTTTATTGTCGATGACTATGTTAATATATTACAGTTCGTTTATGCATTCAAGTGCATAGCTTGAGGCACTTACGAATGAAGCTGCTCTGAATATCCATGTAAAAGCCTTTGTGAGCACTTGTGTCTGTTTCATCTAAAGTCTGCTTGCTGGTGGAGTTGCTTGTGCTTGTGGTGGCCATGTCTGAACTGTGTAAGAAAATCTCTGCTGTCTTCTAAAGTGGTTGTACTGTGTCCTATCACCATCGTTTGAGAGTTCCAAGTGTTTCAGCACTTAGCCCTGCTGATGGGTTTTATGTGATGGTGACTAAAGCAGGTGTGAATCTTCTCATGCGCTCCATTGAACTTATTAGTCTTTGATAAAATCTCATCTTACCCATGTTTTAACTGCGGGTTTGACTTAGTTATGATTTATAATATGTTCAGGATTCAAGTTCTAGGGTGAGTGTGTGTGTGTGTGTGTGTGTGTGTGTGTGTGTGTGTGTGTGTGTGTGTATGTAAGAGAGAATATGTGTATTGCTCTGTGTCTGTGTATAAGTGTGTTTATGTCTCTTTGTGAGTGTGTTTGTGAGTGTATGTGTGAGAAAGAGAGAACACGTGTATTGCTCTGTGTGTGTATGTGTCTGAGAGAGAATATGTGTATTGCTCTGTGTGTGTCTGTGTGTGTATGTGTATGAGAGAGAGAATATGTGTGTTGCGTGTGTGTGTGTGTGTGTGTGTGTGTGTGTGTGTGTGTGTGTGTGTGTGTGTGTTAAATGAGCTGAGGGTTTTAATTTTCATAAAGTCTAATTTGAAGTTTTTTCCTTACAGCTTATGCACTAAAACAAACAAAAAAAGCATGCTGGGCAGTGATGATGCACATCTTTAATTCCAGCACTTGGGAGGCAGAGGCAAGTAGATCTAAGTTTTTAGGCCAGCCTGGTCTACAGAGAAAGTTCCAGGATAGCCAGGGCTACACATACACAGAGAAACCCTGTCTCAAAATACAACAACAACAACAAAAATTAAAAATGGAAGAAATCTTTTTCAACTTTTAGGGCAGTAGATATGCTGCAATTGAATTTAAAGGCAAGGTGGATGGGGTTGTTCTTCAAAGATTTTTTTTTTCCTGTTCCTTTATTTCTAAAGTTTATAATTTTAATTCCTAATGCTTAGGTTTATGATGTATGTGGAGTTAATTTCTGAAATGCTGTGGGGATCAAGGTGTTCCTGTGTGCATACCCATTTGTCCCATCTGAAATGCTGTGGAGGTCAGTCAGTGTGTTCCTGTATGCATACCCATTTGTCCCAGTGCGGCTCCAAGGCTTTACTTTCCCTGCTTTGTGAAAAGCCATGCAGACTCCATGATGCAACTGTTCCATTTGTCTACAGCTATTAGTGTGCATTGTCAGGATTACTGTAGCTTTTTATCTTATTTTAATTTTTACTCATATGGGTATTTTGCCAGTGTGTATTATCTGTGCTCTGTGTGTGTGTGTGTGTGTGTGTGTGTGTGTGTGTTGCCGGGGTGGTGACTGTGGAGGCTAGAAGAGGCATCAGATCCCCTGAAACTGGAGCTACAGATGGTTGTGAGCAGCCATGTGGGTGCTTGAAATCAAACCTGGGTCCTTAGGAAGAACAGCCATCACCCAGTGCTTTGACCACTCAGTCATCTCTAGGCCATTACTGTAGCTGTGTAATGATGCTGCATAATCACTGGGTTTTTGTCCCCTGAGATTATTCTTCTGTTTCTGACAATTGTTTAGGCCACTATAGCTCATTTATATTTTCTATTGAAAGTTAAATCTCCTTGTTTTTTTCTGCAACAAAGTCTGCTTGATTCAGATTGGGATTGTTTCAAATCTAGAGAATCAATTTTGAGAGAATATGATGTTTTAACAAAATTGAATTTTCCAGTTCATTAGTATACAACATCTATTTACTTATCTATTTGTTTATTTTTTGGTCTTTCAAGACAGGGTTTCTCTGTGGCTTTGGAGGCTGTCCTGGAACTAGCTCTTGTAGACCAGGCTGGTCTCGAACTCACAGAGATCTGCCTGCCTCTGCCTCCTGAGTGCTGGGTAATTTGTATTTTTTCTTAGCATTATTTTGTCATTTTCATTCTGGCTAGCTAGGTATTAGCCTCCAAAAAGGAGCTAGGCACTATTCCCCATGATTCTCTACTTCCTTGTTAAACAGTCTGAGTACTTAGTTGGATTTATGTTTTTCTACCTCTAATACTCTTACAGCGAGCGCCCTGTGTGGTGTGGTGTGTGTGCATGTGTGCATGTGCATGTCATGCCATAGGCCAGTGTTGTGTGTCTTCCTCTGTTGCTTTCAGTTTTATTTTTATTTTTATTTTTTGGTTGTTTTCAAGATAGGTTTTCTCTGTGTATCCCTGGCTGTCCTGGAACTTTGTAGACCAGGCTGGCTTCAAACTCAGAGTTCTGCCTGCCTCCAGTGCTGGGATTAAAGGCATGCACCACCACCATCTGGCCCTCTCAGTTTTATTTTTAAAATTATTTTTATTTTGTATGTGTATGGCTGTTTTGTCTACATGTATGCTTGTGTACTACATGTGTGCTTGGTATTCCTGGAGGTCAGAAGAGGGGATCAGATCCCTGGAACTGGAGTTATAGATGGTTGTGAACCACCTTGTGGATACTGGGAATCAAATCCAAGTCCACCAGAAGAGCAGCCAGTACTTTTAACCACTGAGCCTTTCTCTATTCCTTCAATCTTATTTTTAAAAACAGGGCCTGTCACTGAACCTGGAACTCACTGATATATCTAGGCTTGCTAGCCATCGATCTTCAGGGATCTGTTTCTGTCTGCCATGCTCAGCCTGCCCAGGGCTGGGATTGCATGTATGCACTGCCATGCTCACCGTGTCCAGTGCTGGGATTTCATTTTTAAGTCATGATGCTAGGGATTGAACTCATGTCCTCATGCTTGTTTAGCAAGTATTTTACTGACTGAGTACCAGGCCGTTGTTTTTGTTTTGTTTTTTGTTCTTCCATTGGTCACTTTTTTCTTTAAATAATTAACAGATTTGTATCAGCTGACTTGAAATCTTTGTCTGCTAATTTTGTTGTGTTTGTTGCTTTTTTGGGGGGTAGGGGTGGGCTGTGTTTCGAGACAGGGTTTCTCTGTGGCTTTGGAGGCTGTCCTGGAACTAGCTCTTGTAGACCAGGCTGGTCTCAAACTCAAAGAGATCCACGTGCCCCTGCCTCCCACATGCTGGGACTAAAGGCGTGCACCACCACCGCCCAGCTGTGTCTGTGGATTTTTTAAAAAATCTTATGTGGATTTTTAAAAAAATCTTATGCTTTGGCAATGAATGTGATCAACATTAATGCTACAAATATGATTCAACTTGCCATTTTACTTTCTTTTAAATTATGAGTATGTATATGGGTAGTGTACATGAGTACAGGTGTCCAAGGAAGCCAGAGACATTGGATTCCCCCTAGGAAGTTCCAGGTACTTTTGAATTGCCATGTGGACACCGGGAACTGAACTTTAGTCTTCTACAAAAACAGCATTTGCTCTTATCCACCGAGCCATCTCTCCAGCCCTGTTAGTGAAACTTGAACATTTCCTGGGCCTGTGTGAACTTGGTATTGGTCAGTTTACAGTTCCCTCCTGGTTGGTCTCTATTGGTTGTCCATGGCCCAGTCACATAGGATTTCCTCTGCATTTGCAGCTCAATGCTTAGCCAAGGCTTCATGTAAATTCTATAAATTTCTGGAACTTTCTCCCATCCCTCCTTCTTTTTTTCTGGTAACATTGCCTGGAAAGTTCTGTTTACCCTTTCAGACTCCAGTCTCTTTATCTTCAACTTAGCAAGGTTGCCACACCCTGTTGGGGCTCCCCAGCTCAATGCTGTGCTATAGAATGTCTCCAGGGAGAAAGTGAGGCCCAGCTTCCTTCAGGGATCACAGTCCTGTGTGCTGATATGTAATATAGAAAGCATCTATCTTCTTCTGTACAAGCAAGGTGAGTCCAATCCATCATGGCTACAGACGAGTTTTCCTTCCTCTCTTTCCTTTTCCCTCTCCCTCTCCCTCCCCCCACCTCTCTCTCTGTCTCTCTCTCTCCAGACAGGGTTTCTCTGTGTAACATCCCTGGCTGTCCTGGAACTTGCCATATAGACCAAGCTGGCCTTAAACTCACAGAAACCCACCTGCCTCTGCTGGGATTAAAGGCATGGACCACTGTCATCCGGCTCATTAGTTTCTTTTTAATTGAAGTAAAATTTTTGCCCCTTTATCACTTAGTGAGTCAACATTTAGGGTGATCTAAATTGGAGCTTGAAAGATGGTTCCAGGGTAAAGTGTTAGCTGTGCAAGCATGGGAAAGCAAGTTCTGGTCCCCAGTGCCCATGTAAATGCTAGTCAGGGGTGTCTTCTAGCCTGTAATTCCAGTACTTGGGAGGCGGAGACAGGGTTTCCCTGAAACAAGGGAGCAGGTTAGACTAGCTGAATGGGGTAAGCTCCAAGCTCAAGTGAGAAACCCTGCCTCAGTGAGTACTGAAGTAGAGAGCAGCTGAGGATGACTCCAGGTGTTAACCATGACTGTACACACACACACACACACACACACACACACACACACACCAAAAAAAAAAAAAAAAAAAAAAAAAACAAAGAAAGAAAGAAAGAAAGAAAGAATGATCTAAGTGATTATGGCAACTTCATCTGTTTAATTAGGATCTGAAGAAACTGGCTGTGTGTGAGACTTTGGTAAATTGAGCATCCATATTCTCTTTTCCAAAGAGAATTTGTTACCTGACTGGATCACATTGGTTCCTGTATGGTGAACACACGTGACATTTTTAGCTGATAACTACATTTGATGTATTTATTTGATGGTTAAATACACTGGAGAACAACAGGAAGTGAAAGCAAAGAAGGCTGGTTTAAAATCCCCGCAAGCATTCTGTTTTATTCTTTAATTTGAGAGTGCTTGATTTGCATATTTCTTATCTCCTAGGGACCTGCTGACTACTGCTGTGTCCCTTGCTGTGATCACCCACTGTGACTGCATTACTTTCTCCTTTGAGTCCTACATGACTTCAGAGGTCCTTCATAGCCACAGAAGCCCTTGGCTTTAATCCTAGCACTTGGGAGGCAGAGACAGGTGGATCTCTGTGAGTTCGAGGCCAGCCTGGTGGTCTACAGAGCGAGTCCCTGGAAAGCCAAAGCTACACAGAAAACCAAGAGAGACAGAGACAGAGAGACAGAGAAAAACAGAGAGAAAGAAGAGGCAGTGTTTAAATTGTGAGATGTTTGCAGTCGTGTGCTTCTGCAAGAAGTCTCTGAGCAAGCTTAAAAAGCAACCTCTGGTAATTTGAATAAGGTGGCCTCACTCAGGGGTTTTTTAAAGATGAAGGTTGGAAGAGACCTTGAAAACTAACCAGCATTTATGGGTGGAGGTCTGTTCATAGTAGAGGGACCAGGGGATCAGAAATGGGTTTGGAGGTTCTTTCAGGGTAGGAGATACATGGGGAAGAGGTACTAGGAAGAATTTGAGATGTCTGAGGCAAGTTTTGTTTGACAAGTTAGTTTTTTTTGTTTTGTTTTGTTTTAATGAGACCGTATTAGGCAAGTCATTTTATAAAAGCAATGAACTCATTTGGAAACTAGGTGGCTTGCACCTACAATCCCAGTCTAAGCCTGCCTGGGCTATAGAATGACACCCTGTCTCAAAAAGCAAACATAAAGAAAAATATTCAGCCTTCAATTTTGCAAAAGAAGTATTAGAACTGTGAAATTAACTATAAAAGGTTTTTGTTGCATTATCAGTACAGTCGCAGATGTTAAAGGACATCAAAATTTTTGTGTTTTATTTTGAGACAGGATCTCCTGCTGTACTTCAGAGACTAGCCTCAAATTCACAATCCTCTGCCTCAACCTGAGTGCTGGGATTATAGGCATTGTGTCACTACAGTTTGGCTTTTTGAGAGCATTCAATGAGAACAAGTAGGATTCTCTCCTGTAGTTAAGCTGCCTGCTATGGCTTGAACACCATCAGTGTGCAGCAATTCTACAGATTTAGCCATTTGTTGCCAGTTAAATTTTCAGGTTTAAATGATTTTTGTAGCTCTGAAAGTTTTCACTTTCTTCCCCTCAGTTTTGCTCATGTTAACCAGGGGAAAGTAGAAAGCTTTGTTAACAAGACTGGAAACCTTTCAGTAGCCAGATCCATCTTGTCTGTAATGAAGAAGTGTCAAAGACACTTGCAAGTATCAGAAGCAAGAAAAAGATCTTTAGAGTGTTGATAAACAGTAGCTGAATGCTTTGTCATGCATTGTCATGCTTCAGTACTAGTATTTCTAGACAGGAGGACTGTGACTAGTTTGAGGCCAGTCTGGGCTCTAGAGTGAGATTTGGCTTCAGGAAAACAAAAAATAAGTGCACACACACACACACACACACACACACACACACACACACACACACACACCCCTCTGAGGTTTTTGTTTGTTATAGTTTTTTTCCCACCCATATGAGTTTAATTTCTTAATTTTTAAAAGAAATAATTTTTGCATTAGACTAGAGTTTCTTTTCTGGCAAAGCTAAATTTCCTACAAACTTGTAAGAATGCCCACAAAGCAGAATGCCCACAAAGACAAACATTACAAGACTTCCTTAATGTGGAAGCCAGAGGGGAAAGGGGGGCATGAAACTGTTAGACCCCCGAAAACTCAAGTATCCGGGGTCTCAGGCCAGGTTCGCGGTCACCCCAATCACCAGGCGGATTCGAGAGCTTGCTGCAAACTGCACGAGGCTTTATTGTAATTTAACGAACTAACCCCATGTTAGCTCGGGTCTTTCACCCACCCGCCATGGCAGACGGCTAGAAAAAGACGGCTCCTAAGGTCTCCCCAAAGATCTTATAGGGCAGCGTAAGGGGAGTGTCTAGGGGTACGCACAGGCTTAGGATTGGTGTGCTTCCAGGCTTGGAGGGCTTGCCCTGTGTTGATTGGTCAACTGGTTGTTATGGCTCATAGGCCCTCCCAGGGCGGTTGCTATGCTCTCTACGTCATTGCTGTGCGCTTGTCCGTAAAGCACACCCAGGGTCGTAAAGCATAGCGCCACCAGCTAACTTCCGATTGGTTCCTTGTCACAAGACAGGCATCTGACCTCTAAGTGACTAAGGTTCCTTGTCACGAGACAGGCATCTGACCTCTACGTGACCAAGGCAGGTTTATGGCAAGCACGTGTTCGGCTGTTATGGCTGCCAAAAGGAAGCTGGTTCCTTCAAAACTAAAGTAGGGGAGGTGGGGGTGTGAATAACGACAAGTGGTGGAGGAGGGAGTGTGATTCATGTACTTTTATAAGCGTGTGTGCAAATGCCACCAGAGACTCCTTCCTGTGTATAGTGAACACAGTAGGAAAGATGATTTTAAAAACTTGTGGACATGGTTTAAATGAAAGCTGTGGAAGTCCTGAAGAGCATTTTCTCAGAATAAATTATGTGTGGGTCTGAGTGTGTGTGTGTGTGTGTGTGTGTGTGTGTGTGTGTGAGCATTTTCTCAGAATAAATTATGTGTGGGTCTGAGTGTGTGTGTGTGTGTGTGTGTGTGTGTGTGTGTACACATACCAGTTCAGTTTGGTCAGCTGCACTGACAGAGCCAGGCTAAGATAGTTTCCTGCTTGTTAATCAGGGCCATGCAGATGAAGCTGGAGGAAAGATGACCCCAGCTCAGGAAGTTCTGATGGATGCTATTTATAACCTCTGTGCAGCAGGTCTTGAGAGCAGGTCTCTGCTTAGTGCCAGGAAGAGTTTTGACCAGCCTTCCTTCACATTTGAGGAAACGCTTTATGGAGCTGGCTGAGTGAAGCCTCTGTGAAAGGAAGGATGAAAAAGGTGACTACTGATCAAGTCCAGGGTGTGGTGGCAGAGTTGTGGGAAATGCAGCCAGGGACAAGATAATGGGTGCCTTTGGATTAAGTCTCTTTAGCAGCCTGTGTGAAATCCTGTGTTGCTAACAGTTCAGCTGAAATAGGGTATGGGATGGACTGATACTACATAACAACAGAAGACAAGAGGAGGAAATTAGTTCCTGATGTATTTGTGAATAGGTTCCTGTCTAGACGTGTAAATTACTTTTACTTTTTAATTACTGGATGCAGTTCTGCTTCTATGTGCTGTTTTTGTTTGTTTTGAGACAGGATCTCACTGTGTAGCCCTGGCTGTCCTGGAACTCACTATGTAGACCAGACTGACCTGGAACCTACAGAGATCCACTTGCCTCTGCCTCCTGAATGCTGGGATTAAAGGCCTGTACCACTATGCCCAGCCTTATGTGTGATTTTTGTAATATTACATTGGTCTATGTTTCATTAAGAGAGAGGTTCATAAAGAATGGATTTATGGGCTGGAGGTGTACGTTGTTCAGTGATGGAGTGCTTGCTTAGAATACATAAGGCTCTAGTACCATATACACAAAGAAAGAATTCATTCATTACAAAATACCTTATGTATTTTTCCAAAGTATTCAATATAGCAGAGTATTAAAGCTGACAGCTTAAGAAATTACAGGCACATTTTTTTTTTTTTTACAAATTCAATATAAATTGATCATTTAGTGCTATGTGGGCAGTGTTCAGTGCAGTTCAAAGTAAGAAATCATGAAACTATGTTAATATTCCTGTCTCATTTTAATAGGATCATACAGTTGTAGCTGTTTTCAACAAAGATCAGTGATGAAAATTGTTGTTTTCAACAAGATACCTCCAAGTTAAACATGAAAGGAAAATATTGGAATCATTTCTGTTCTGACAAAATAGAGAATACAGCATTTTCCAGCTAACGTGTGATGGCACCTTTCTGAGATTTGTCACTGGTCATGCACCCCACTGGGAACATGGATGTTGGCTTTACTCGGTCCGCTGTTCAGACCCTGTCCCGAAGCCACTGCAAAAACATCAAACAAAAGATATCGCAGTGGGAAGGAAGAGCTAATGGTGTGACTAAGCCAGCTAGGTTTCACCCAAAGGACTTTGGAGTGAGTTATAATAACTGCCACCAAGAGGCTCCTCCACAGAAATGTCCCTCTGGTGATGAAAAGAGCAACTATCAGAATGGGGATTTACCATGGAGTACAGATGCCAAAAGCCATGATCAAAGTGACCATGAAGGTGAGCAGCGAGAGTGTAAAGACGCTCACCCAGCAGAAACTGGACCAGACTCCAACTGGGTGTGTGCTAGGGTCAAACAGATTGAAAGCTTGAGAGATGTCACTGTGGATCCAGAGGCTTCATTACCTCCAGGAAACGTCTATACCTCACAGATACTGTGGAAAAGGATAGAAGCACTTCCCCCAGATAAAGTCTTAAATTTGGCTTTAGCACCTTGTGACTCTACAGAAAAAGTACCAAATTTCAGAGTTCTGGATAGTTCTTATGGAATAACCAAGAGCTTGGAAAATATTTATTGTGAACCCGAGGGGCAAGAATGTGGATCCTCTATAAATCCTTTGCCCAAACCCCGTAGGACATTCAGGTATTTATCTGAATCTGGCAGTGTGCCGTGTAAAGAAAGAAACTGTGACCAAAAGTACTGTGAAAAGAATTCCTGTGTGGAATCATCTTTGGCCTCTTCTCAGGATCCTGAGCCAAAGAAATACGGTGGGAAGATCAGGGGAAGATCCAAAAGGTAAGTCTTTGTCTTACAGGTCATGACTTGTAGTACCTGGTTGTTGAGCTGTTTTCCCCAGCAACCCAAGACTCCTTTCCCACCTTGGAATCCAGGCTTCAGTTGAGCATAGAGATGCTGAAAGCATGGCGGGGAAAAGGAGGGGAAAGCAGGTAACATTCACGACATTCTACTTCCTAGGAGCATCGAGTAGTGACTTCAAGAATTCCTGAGGCTGGGTAGGGTAGTGCATACCATATTCCCATTATGAGGAAGGCTGAGTGAGGCAGGAGGATCACAATTTTGAGGCTAGCCTGAGCTACATAATGACTTAGAAACCAGCTTGGGTTCCATAGCAAGACACTGTCTTATCCCTCCTGCCCAACCACCAAAGAGCTTTTAGATAAGCAGGTCCATTCTTTTACGTTATTTAGGACATGGTGGTCTCAGCCTTATTTTTAATTAAGGAGTAATTCTTGGGACTGAGATGGTTCAACAGGTAAGAGCAATGGCTGCTGTTCCGGGAACCCAGGTGGTATTCCCAGCACCCACACAGCATCTTACAACCATCTCTAAATCCAGTTCCAGGGGATCTGACATTTTGTTCTGGCATCTGTGGGCACCAGGCACACAAGTGTTGTACAGACACCCATGTAGAGCACATGCATATAAAGTAAAAATATTTTTTATTTATTTATTTGTTTATTTATTAGGGTTCTTCAAGGCAGGGTTTCTCTGTGTAGCTTTGGCTGTACTGGAGCTCTGTAGACCAACCAGTCTGGCCTCGAACTCAGAGATATTTACCTGCCTCTGAGTTCTGGGATTAAGGGTGTGCACCATCATCACACCTGACCAGTTTTGTAATTTTGCGCACAAGTCTTTTCAACTCCTGTCTTCTCTTACCATTTAGAGATCTAATTATTTGAAAGCATAACTTTAAAATGTATCTCCTTTCTTAAGGAAATCCTTTGAATTTGAAGATATTCAGCACTTTCGGAACTCACGGAAGATTCATGAAGAACTCGGAAGAAATGCTGGTTCGGCACTTTATTACACACAGTCTGAGGATAATATCTATGAGGATATTATATGTAGGTGTCCATGCTTTGCAGTTAAATTTGATGTGTATTTGGTGATGCCCCTCATTGTACAATGGTCTTTTACTGTCAGACATATCTTGTTTTGACTTTGTTTTTGTTTTGGTTTTGGTTTTTGGGACAGGGTTTCTCTGTAGTTTGGAGACTGTCCTGGAACTCTCTTTGAAGACCAGGCTGTCCTTGAATTCACGGAGATCCGCCTGCCTCTGCCTCCAGAGTGCTGGGATTAAAGGCATGCACCACCACTGCTCGGCTTAACTTCGTTTCTCTAATGTGGAAACATTTGGTGTATAAATTTTTTTCATTATTAGTGAATTTTTCAACTAGTATAATGGATGATCCATTTGAGAAGTAAATGTTTACAGTATAGTGTTTTGAAAGTTCTTTACCTTGGCTGAACATTGGAGTGATGTATAAACTTAAAATGCCATTGCTCTTACAACCTTACATCCTCACAAGAACCTAGAAGAAAATCATTCCGTTCTTTAGCAGATGGCCACTGTTCCCACTTAATTGTTTTCCTCTAAGCAGTGTTCATTTGACTTTTAAAGATCCAGCCAAGGAGAATCCCTATGAAGATATTCCAGTGCAGCCATTTCCCATTTGGAGATCTCCTTCAGCATGGAGGCTGCCCCCTGCTAAGATGGCCTTCAGAGCACCCAAGGTACAGCAGGGGCTTGGCTGAATATATCACTTCCTGTCCATATAAAAGTTGTGGTCGTTGAACTGGGGCCCAAACTATGAGGCACTGAAATGTAGATTTTTGTTGTCAGTGGGAGTGTTTGGTTTTGTTTTAGAGATTGGTTGTGCAAGTTTCTTTTTAAAATTGCTTTGCTTTGCTATTGGTTGGTTAATCTTAGTGTCTGAAAAATGACAGCATGTGAGTGCAAAGGCCATGTGCCGTGTGTTCAGAGCCAAGGCTGCAGTGACATCACACCATGCAGCACACGTGAGCACTGCCAAAAACCACCCCAGATTCTTCATGGCCCGGATTTAAATTAATTTATGGTTGTTGGTGTTCAAAAACTTTTTGCTGTTGCTGAGTTTTTATGACTCCCCCATCGAGTTACATTATCAAGTCAGGAACCATGGTTTGAGTAGCTGGGCTTTAGACAGGCCATGAACTTTTCAGTTCTCTGTGGTTCCTGTCAGCCTGTGGCCTCAATTACTCACCAACTCCCTGAAAGCTTCCTTTGAGTTGGTGGAGATGATGCACTGTTATCCCTCGGGAATCAGGTTATGTCACAGGGTAGAACTTTGGATTAGGAAATGGAGAAGCTGCTTTACCAAGCTGAGAAGCAATTGCAGAATCCCTGTTTGGGATGGGTTTAAAGGAAAGATAGGCATTTGTGGGTAGCTTTGACTTTCTATGAAAGCATAGTCATTACTAAAGACGACCTCATTTTAACCGTATGTCTCATTTTAGCTTCCTCCCAAACCCCAGTTCCTTCAGCGGAAGACTATGGAACTGAAGAACTCTCAAGCATATTTGCGATCAAAGCTCACGAAGGACACCACTTTGCCTGTAACGTTAACTGAATGGAAGCTTTTCCGAGCTGGAGAAGTGGCTAACAGGAAAAAGAGAAATCTCCCAAGGGTAGGAGTCCAATACATTCAGTCTTGAAATTTTACCCCAGCATTTTAGTAAAGGAGAATAAATAAATGTTAGAAAAGGATGGAATAATAGGCTAGACCTTACCTGCTGGAATTAGACCTGGAAAGTAGCCTTGAGTTTTGAGTTTTTGCCCATGCAAGAAATTACACAAATGGCTTTTGACGTTCTTTGTGGATTAGAACTTGACATCAGATGGAGGGCTTCACTTCAGTTACCTTGACTCTTGTTGAAAATCAGCTGCCTATCTATCTCAAGGAAATGCCAGAGTCAAACAAAAGGGGAGTCTGTTTATTCCCATTCATTTCTTGTGCCAGAGTTTACAGATTTTCAGTAATGATGCCATTTATTAGTATCACAATGTCCATTCAGAGGTGGGTGAAAGGAAACCAGACTATAACTTGGTACTGGACATTATCAATAAACATGAAGTAAATGACCTTGCCCTCAAGGGAGGGAAAGCAGTAAGTGCCATTTTTGCCCGGAACTGTTTATAAGCAAAATAATTTTTTAATGAGATTACTTATAGCCATATCTTCTTTTGAGAAAGACATTTATGAGGTTATGTGAAAATATTTTTAAACTGTATGTTTAATTAAGATATTTTCAGGGCCGGGCGGTGGTGGCGCACGCCTTTAATCCCAGCACTCGGGAGGCAGAAGCAGGCGGATCTCTGTGAGTTTGAGACCAGTCTGGTCTACAAGAGCTAGTTCCAGGACAGTCTCCAAAGCCACAGAAAAACCCTGTCTCAAAAAAAAAAAAAAAAGATATTTTCAGGATTGACACAGTAGCAGGTAATATTCATAATTAAGAAATCAGGTCATTGAAATATTTTTCCTCCCATAATGCCACGTGAATTAGCTCAAATATTCATTTAGCACATGCATTTTGTACCTCACTTTAACATTAAAGAAAAATCACAGCTGATTCTTGCTTAGTGACGGCTGATTGGCTCCTTGAAACTCTTGTGTTCCAGAATTAATTTAATTCTTCTGGTCTGTTTCCTGCCCTTGCTCTTGGGCAGGCATCCTTCAGGAGCTTTCTCCTCAGGAAGATGGCACCCCCACACGCCTCCCGTGTGAATCCAGAACAGACTTCTAAGGAATTCCTGCTTAAGATTTATTTCTAACCCTTGAAATGGCTTTAGCAGCTCTTTAGGAATTTCGGACAGTAGGGTGAAATGAGACTGGAGAGCTGGGGTGTGGCTCAGTGTTAGAGCAGTTGTCCCATCTGTGGGACCCTGGATCCAGTCTTCTGCATCACAAAAGAACAAGAAAGAGAAAGCTGATGAGTCTGCAGGGCCGGTTCCTTCTTCCAGTGCTTCCTGCAGTCACCTTCCGGATGTGCTGTTTGCAGAGCTGTGGAGTCTGATACCAGAAGCTAATTCACTTTCTTTCTTCCTTCCTTCCTTCCTTTCTTTTCTTTTATCTTTTCTTTCTTTCTTTCTTTCTTTCTTTTCTTTTTTTTTTTTTTTTTTTTTGGTTTGTTTTTGAGACAGGGTTTCTCTGTGTGACTATGACTGTCTTGGATCTTGAGATCTGTAGACCAGGCTGCCTCAAACTCTGCCTCAAGATCCGCCTGCCTTTGCCTCTCCAGTGCTGGGATTAAAGGTGTGCGCCACCACTGCCCGGAACTGGAACTCCTCTAAGGGGTTTGAGAGAAGGCTCAGGTGTTAGGAGCCATATTGCTCTTTCAGAGCACCCAAGTTCATATCCAGCACCTACATGGTTGGTGCAGTTCCCAACCATGTGTAATTCTACTTGCAGAGGATTTAACACTGCTGGCCTTCTCACATGCACAAACCCACAAGTGCTTGCACACATACATTCAAAAATAATAAAAATAAACATTACAAGAAGATATTAAGTCCTTTTAGAATGTCCCAAATGCAATACAAAATTTGTGGGTTTTTTTTTTGTTTGTTTGTTTGTTTGTTTGTATCTTCAGGGACATTCCATAATAAAAGCAGTTTTCATTCACGCCCCCTTTGATGACTCCAGCTGTCCCTGGGAGGGAAATTGCTTTCTGATCTAGTCCATATGCCTGGTCCCCACCCTTCCTTCCTTTCCCTGCTGTGGAAGCCTGTGTGGGATTGCTAGTGCCTTCCCTGGTGCTTTAGTGTTTGTGGCTGGCAAGTAAAACATTGTTCTCTGTCATTTGCTGTCACTCTGTAGTGATTGCTGAAGCTGAAGAGTAGGTGTAGGCTCCTTATCCTAGCTCATAACCAGAATTTTAAGTTGCCATTTAATTTGATATTCCCAGAACAGTAGTTTCCTCCAAAATCTGTGGACATACTTTTGATTTTACTTGTAAATCCATAGTAACATTTTTGCTATCTTAGGTGCTTGTTTGATCCCATAAGTATTTTCTATAGTCCATAGAAATACCTTTCTCTTTTGGATTCTCCTGCTTGTTTTTTGTTTTTTGATTTTTTTTTTTCTGCTTGCTTTCTTGAAAAGGCAACACTGAAGAACACTGGCAATTTTTCACTTGAGTGGCAGCTATAGAAATCCTCAAAGAGAGCAAGTTTGTCTAGAGATGTGAAGACCTGCATGTGTTTTGAAAGACCCCTGGAGGCTCAGGCCCCCAGGATCTCGGCCCAGAACTGCAGCAACCCCAATCACTAGGTGGAGGCAAAAGCTCGATGCAAACTGCAAGAGGCTTTATTGCAGTTGTTTAATGAGCTAACCCGATTAGCTGGGGCCTTTCATCCACCCACCATGGTGGATGGCTAGGGAAAAAGTCCCTGAGAAACCGAGGGACAGAAATCTTATAGGGCAGCGTAAGGGGAGTGTCTAGGAGTACTCACAGGCTCAGGATTGGTGTGCCTCCAGGCTTAGAGGACTTGCCCTGTGTTGATTGGTCAACTGGTAGTTATGGCCCATAGGCCCTCCCAGGGTGGTTGCTATGCTCTGCACGTCATTGCTGTGCACTTGTCCATAAAGCACACCCAGGGTCATAAAGCATAGCACCACCAGCTAACTTCTGATTGGTTCCTTGCCATGAGGCAGGCATCTGACCTCCTAGTGACCAAGGCAAGGTCAGGCAAGCACATGTTAGGCTGTTATGAATGCCAAAACAGGGAGCTGGCCCCTTCAGTTTCTTGATGCTTTTCGCTTATAGTGGACTGCCAGCTTGTTGCCTTTGGCATTGCTAAGTCTACAAAGACACATGAAAACATGAGAACTCCCCTCAACAGTCTGGACTCTGATCATACAGTGCACTTAACAGTTCTGTCTAGGCAGTGTGATAAGTTAAGATGAATACTTAAGCTTGGAACCTTAAGAAAAGAGAAAAGTAGGCACGGAAAGGCTGATCAGCTCCTTGTTGTGAAATGTTTGTTGATGTCACAGCTCTGACTCTTTCTTCTGTGCACCTCTCTCTGTCTGACTTTCTCACCTTTCCCCTAAGATTAGGAAAGAATTCTGAGTAATAAATAGAAACAGCTATTAAAATGACTTAAAAAGTAAATGATCTGATTGCAGTTGCTTGAGGTATAGATTGATGAGTGGAGTGGGAGAAAAGCGTAGTTTTGTATGGAGTAATTTGAGAGTCTCCCATTTTTATGACATCCTAAGATAAGTTGCAGCATTCATACCCACAGTGGCGAGGAGTGTGGTCCTTTTGACAAAAGCTCCATAAGCGTGATCATCTCCTCTTGGGAGAAACTCCTGGGAGCAGAAATAACTAAGCCCCACCCTGCAGTGGGTGACTGTTCCCCTTCCTGCTCTGAGCAAGTGAAAACCTGAGCAAAGTCTTAATCACCGTGGGGAGTTCAGTAGCACATTCCCTGCGTGTTGTGACATGAGGTGACAGAGTCTCCTCAAGATGCTGGACTCATCTTGCATCTTGAAAGGGCAGGGTCCTTAGCACTTTCCTTCCCTGGTTTGTAGACACTCTGAGAACACACATCATCTAATGATACCACTTTAATCCAAAATTGAAAAACGGGAAGGATTTTATTACTCAAAGAGAATTTTACATTAAAAAAACATTTACTCTATTAATACCAGTCTTTCAGAGAACCTTGGTGGTGTGGTATTGACCACCATCTTTGTAATTTTATTATTATACCATCTTTGTAATTTTCTTGTCTTTTTTTTTTCAGCTCGTTTTGAAAATAAATGATACGTTTGAATCTAAGAGAGGGAAGAAGAGGGTAAAGTTACAGCCTTACACTGGAAAAGAAGCACCCTCCTCCAAAGGTAAGAGCCACGTTTACTTATCTGTTTGTAGCATTACTATACATGTTAGTTTCCTACTGCTGGGACCAGCATATCTGGTAGGCACAACTTCAGGATGGGGTGATTTGTTTGGCTCACGGTTTCAGGGGGCTGTGTCCGTCATGTCAATTCACAGTAGCAGGAGCATGCAGCAGACTAGGAAACAGCTAGGAGGAAGCCAGGGCCGGGGTTATATCCTACTTCTATCAGCTAGACCCTCCCTCCTAAAGTTTCCACAGCTGCACAGAATAGTGCCAGCAGCTAGGAGCAAGCATTCAAACCAAACCACAATAGCACATGAAGGAACATTGTTACATAATTTAGTGTCTGATTAGACAGAGTCTCACTTTAGTTCCAATTGGCCTGGAACCCACTATGTATCCCACACTGGTCATGAGCTTGTCATGAGCCTTTTGCTTCAGCCTTCTAGCTTGTGGGATTACAGACATGAGCCGCCACATTCACACTCAGCTCTTCAAGGGCCACCTTCCAATTCCTTCTTATTAATCCCAAGTAAAAAATATTATGTGAGTAAATAAATAAAACAATTATAAACCAATGAGAGTACATTTCTTAAAGTCTGAGTCATTATTTTGTAATTCACTTTAATCTCTTGGTTGTCCTTTTTTGAGATAGTGTCTTGCTCTTTAGCCCAGGCTGGTCAGGAACTTGGACTTCCCCTGCCTCAGCTTCCCAGGTGCTGTGGTACAGACATTCACCACCATGGCCAGCAGACATGTGGTACCCAACTTGTACCACATCTCTGAAGCTCTGTAGCTTATCATGCAGATGGCTAGGTAAAACTAAGAAAGTTGGAATATTCACAACAAATTATAAGCGTTTTCATAATAACTCACGTGAGAAGGGCTGGTGCACACTTGTTGCCCTGGCACTAGGGAGGCTGAGGCAGGAAGATTGAAGTTCCAGGCCAGCCCAGGCTCTCTGGGGAGATGTTATTTCTTACAAACCCCTGTGAGGGCTGGGATGTGGTTTAGATGATGGGCACCTGCCTGCCTCACTCTGTGGCCCTGGGTCCAGCTTCAGCACTACAACAAGACAGCCTCATGAGAGCTTAGCTCAGTTGTCTAAGAGAGAAATATAAAGTTCCTAAGTGAGAAAGTCCTGTCAGAGAACAGGGTTTCTTATTTTTACAGATTCACAAAGAGAAATGTCTTAATTTCATTTATAAGTAGACTCTATGTTGAAACAATTATGTAAAAATGAAATTATCTGGGTTCCAAAGACTGTTCTTACTGAGTAAGACTTGTTTTGATCCAGTCCTGCTAAAAGAATACCACAGTGAACCAGTTGCCATGTTTAATGAGTTTTCCAAGTTTCTTTTCTTTTTCTTCTTTTCATGTGTGATGTGCATGTGTATATGTGTGCGGGTGCACGTGTGTATGTTCCAGTGAAGCCCAAGATGATGAGTTTGTGCTATCATTCTTGTACCTTATTCCTTTGAGGCAGGACCTCTTAATGAAACCCAGAGCTCTCCAATGCAGATAGTCTCACTTGCTAAGTGAGGGATACACACACACACACACACACACACACACACACACACACACACACACACACACACACACACACGACTGTATGTCTGTCTCCACCCTCTGAAGCTAGAGTGACAGGTGGTCTGTCATGACCACCTCCTAGTTTACACCGGTTCTGGGGATCCAGACTTGCCATCCTTTTGCTTGCATGGCAAACACTTTAATTACTGGGCCAGCGCCCTAGCCTATGTTATCCTATTTTCAAAGGGAAATATCTAGACATGTTTCATTCTCCTCTGGGAATGAAATGCCTTTGGCTGTTATTATCAATAACACCTAATATTTATTAAATAAAATAATTGTTTAAAGATTTCATCTCATTTGTAATGCCACATTAAGGTTAGGGGCTAAGACGGGCGGGTGTTGGTGGCGCAGGCCTTTAATCCCAGCACTCGGGAGGCAGAGGCAGGTGGATCTCTGTGAGTTTGAGACCAGCCTGGTCTCCAGAGTGAGGCTCCAAAGCTCTTCAGAGAAACCCTGTCTTGAAAAACCAAAACCAACAACAACAACAACAAAAAGGTTGGGGCTATCCTGTCCACAGCTGGAGAAGATTAGCCAGGAAGTGTGGATTTGAGTTAAGAGCCATCCACATTGAATTTTAGACATTTGTCTCCTCTGTGTTTCCTTATCCCCAGCAAAGGCATCATCAAAGAGCTTCTTGTTAGTATAATTCAGAGCGAGATACAGAAAATGAAAACTGACGCCAGGCATTGTTAGAGTCTTTCTAATGCATTATTATCGATTTTCTAAATCCTGTGCAGCAGATACTATTGATTTGTAGATAAGGAAGTAAATTTTAATCTGAAAATTATATAAAATGCTGGGTTCAGAACAAGTGCTTGCAAAACATTGCCATTGTCCTGGCCCAGGGAAATGCCTTAGCATGTAAAAGTGCTAGCCACGCAAGCCTGAGCTCACATAAAAAGCTGGGTGCTAGAAACTGACTAAATATGTATATTAAAGACAGACTCTCTATATAGCCTTGGCTGCCCTGGAACTCACAATGGAGACTAGGCTGGCCATTTCTGCCTCCCAAGGGCTGGGATTAAAGGTGTGCACCACCATGTCCTCATGAAGCAGACACAGTAGTGCATGCCTGTAACCCCAGCACTCTTACAAGGAGATGGGAGATGAGGAGTCAGGAGAATTGGGCAGTGCTCCCAGACTGCCTAGCTAGCCTGGAGAATACAGTGCTGTAACAAACACCAAGACCCTGTTTCAAAAAACCAAAAACAAAAGGTGAAAAGAAAGAAACAGTTCACAAAAAGTTATTCTTGACCACTCCATGTGTGCTACAGTGTACAAACTCACACACAAAACAAAGTTTTTAATTTAAGTATAAAAAAGTATAAAATAATTGCCATTCAGATTAACAACAGCCTAAAATTGGTAACTACTTTCTACATATAACACTGAGTAGGTTATGTTTTTATGTTTATGATTTGAGATTTTAGTAAATTTTGTGTTTTGAGATGTATCTCTCTGTGTTGATCAAGCTGGCCTCAAACTCTTAGGCTTAAATAATCCTTCTTGTGTGGCCTCTAGAATGTTCCAGATTAGAGGCACCCCATACCTGCTCAGGACAAGGTTCTGAGGACTCACATTTTGCTTTTTTTTAAAAAATTTTATCATTGGGAAAAAATGTTGTCAGCAGCTAAAGTTGTCAACTTTTAGCACCAAAAACAAAAAGTAAGTATCAAAAAGGAACAGTCCCTAGAGTTCTATGACAAACTTGATTTCCTTTGTAGCTTGAAGGAAGTTAGCATTCCCCTAGCTTCTGAGACAGCCTCTCCAGTGAACCTGAGGAGTTTGGATTCTGTCTGAGGAGCTCCTAACTCTGTCAGCACAGCGCTCAGATTTCATCTGTCTGTGCTGTCAGCAACACCTATTGGGCCTGGGTAATTACATGTGGTGCCTGTTCTGCACTTCAGCCCTGGGTCATGAGGCACCTACAACCTGAACATTTCTTAACTTCCAGTCGCAGTCGTTGCAAAAGGAAGCTGAATCTAGGCCAGTGTAAAACTTGTCTCAAACAAAGTAGATTGGACCACCTGGCCTCCACATCTGTGTACACAAATGTTCACACACACACACACACACACACACACACACACACACACACACACACACACACAGAGAGAGAGAGAGAGAGAGAGAGAGAGAGAGAGAGAGAGAGAGAACAAGCACATATGTATACACATGTACACATGTTATGGAATATTATTTATCTAGGCAAAGATGTGTTACATTTTTTATGCTGTATTTGTTTAACAATGTGTAAGGATGTGTGTTTAATTATGTAAAGATGTATTGCATTTGTTTCACCTTGCCTGCCTAAGGCACCTGATTGACTTAATAAAGAGCTGAACTGCCGATAGCTAGGCAGAGAAAGGATAGGCATGGCTGGCAGGCAGAGAGAAAAGGAGGAGAAATCTAGGCTCAGGAAGAACGAGAGACAGAGGAGAGAACGAGGGGGGCAGCCAGGCAGCTGCCAGCCTGAGACACAAGAAGCAGTGAAAGTAAGATATAAAGCAGGAAAGAAAAGTAAAAAGTCACGAGACAAAAAGCAGATTAAGAGAAACAGGTTAATTTATGTTACAAGAGCTAGCCAGAAATGAGCCTAAGCTAGGTTGAGCATTCAAAACTAATAATAAGTCTCCATGTAATGATTTGGGAGCTGGTTGGTAGGTAGCCCAAAGAAAAAGAAAGCCTGGTACATATACACATGTAAGAAAAAGAGCACATGGCAGAAAAATGGTAAATGGTTAGGAACAGGCAATTCACATAAAAGATATACAATTTATTGATAAATATGAAACTTTCCCAAGTTCATAATGAAAATAAATAAATTAAAACAATAAATAAGAGAATACATTTTAAACATTAGCAGAAAATTATTAATCTACTTGATGAAGATTATGGGAAAGTATATTCAAATGTTGTTTGCAGAAACAGGCTATTACCAATTGTCTTCAAGATAATTTGGCAATAGCTATAAAACCGTTTTATTTTAGTTTTTTGAGACAGGGTCTCACTCTGTAGCTGTAGCTCATGCTACATATATATAGTAGCTTGGTGCATCATAGTGCCTTCATCGTTCGCTTGCTTCATTCCAGCACACAAACTCCAGTCCCAAATGTCTTCCCAAGAACTAGGTTAAGTACAGTGTTGAAGTACTGGGAGAGAGAGCCATACTTGAATAACTTTCATTTATGTGTTGTTATAATTGCTGTATTTTGACACTGGTTATTAATCTCTTACTGTGTTTAATTTATAAATGCTCTTACAGACTTACACATAGCAAAATCCCCGAAGCTATGTAGGGTTCAATCCTGTCTGTTTCAGATCCTCTCCAGACAGGGAGGCTCTCCTGTTTTGTCCTATGCTCTCTTTCAACAGCTGTGCTAATTTGACCTTTAATAACTTTACCCTCATCCCTCACTCAAGGTCCCAGACTGTGGCACTTTCCCATTGTTCTCATCCTCACGTGCTTCCTACTAGTAGACAATACAAACGGAAACTCTGCCTCTCTTCCTTTTTTCCAGGTGAAACCAGTGGGAACGAGAGTGATGGCGAGTACCTGCCAAAGAGTGAGTGAGTCAGCGGGCTGCTCCCCTCCATCACCCTGGCTTCGGGTGGAGGACCACCTGCCTTTGTGATTAAGCGTGCTTTTCCTCGTGTGAAGTTCACTCTGTAGGCCATTGCTTCATTCTCAGGCACTGTTGAGATTTTCGGAGCTAAATAGTATATTCAGCTGTTTGACAACATGACAAATCTCTCTTAGTGGAGTGAGGTAAACCAGGATGGCTCTGAGCTCGAGTTCTGTAGGGAGCAGGGCAGCACCGCATGTCCAGACATGTGCAGTTTATAGCAGCCAAGAGTGTGAGTCACCCTCATTGATAAGTACTTAGCCCAAAATAGCTGATTTTTCTCTAGTAACCCAAGGGTAACTCTTAAGTGTGTTTTCTATCTCTGCCATTAAGAAAGGAGATAGATATTTACATGTAGGTACTTTTAGTCCAAATTATTATGTGGTTCATATCGGGGTTTGGGATCCATGTACTTCTGACTCTTACGTGTACAGGCACTTAATAAATTGTCACAACAGGTTTTGTTTTAGTTCTTGTTTAACTGGCTGACATAACAGCAACACGAAGAACAGGAGTCACAGGTTATCAAAGCCGAGTGGAGGGCTGCCCTAACACTAATCTCATGAGTAATAGCCTTGTGCTCCTCTGCTGGCCTAAATTGCTCCAGGTTTTGGATTTTGTAGTCTGACTAAAGATGAAACTTAGAGCGTCATGGGGTTCAGCACTGATGTGTAAGGATGAGTAATTTATTGCAGTTGCTAATGAGAAGCAAGACCCAATGTGTCTTGACTTGAACTCAGCCCTTTGGAGGGTCAGCTCACCTTTTCCCAGAATGTCCAGGAAACTGGGTGTTTCTAGGGAACCATCCCTGGTTGTAGTTTTTAAAGAATTCTTAACATTTTGATCCACAGTGTAACTTATTTCATGGCAAAAGTCATCATGTCTGGGGGAGGAGATGACAGTCTCAATATGGTTGTGATTTCATTTTTCTGATGGCCAAAAAGGATGAGCATTCTTTCACAAACTTTTTGGCCCTACGTGTCTCTTGGTTTGAAAAGTTTGTGTTTGGTCTGTTGCCTGTTTAACAGCTGAACTGTTATCTGCTTTGTTGGTTTTTTTATGTCCTAGCTGTTAATCATCAGATGAATATTTGGCAGAGCTTTTCTGCTCACTGGTTGTCTTTTTTTCTTCTTCTTCTTTTGCTGCTCAGACACTTTTTAAATTCTTGCAGTCCCCTTTATCCATTCTTGCTCTTGCTTCCTTAGTCATCCGTGTCCTATTCAACACACATTGTCTGTGTTTTGAGGTGTTTTCCCTGTGACTTTGTCTAGCAGGTTCAGATTCTGTCTTGCATTAAGATCTTTGATCCATTTGAATAGTTTTCATAGAGTGATAGGGGTCTAGTTTCAACCTTTCCCAGCATCATTTATTAAAGAGGTTACTGCCTCCCCATGTGTATTTTAGTGCCTTTGTCAAGAATCAGGTGGTTAAACTGGGCGTTGGTGTCGCACACCTTTAATCCCAGCACTTGGGAGGCAGAGGCCGGCGGATATCTGTGAGTTCGAGGCCAATCTGTTCTACAGAGTAAGTTCCAGGGCAACCTCCAAAGCCAGAGCAAATCCCTGTCTAGAAACTCCCCCCCCCCAAAAAAAAAAAAGAATCAGGTGGTTGTAGCTTCCTGGCTTTATTGTTATATCTTTTGTTCCCGAGGTCTACATGATTAGTTTTCAAATTTTAGATTTATTTTATTATTTTTAATTATGTGTTATCAGTGTGGGAGTATGAGCATGTGAGTTCAGGTGCTTGCAGAGACCAGAGGTGTCAGATGCCCCTGGAGCTGCCGTTACAGGCAGTTTTGAGCCACCTGATATGGTGGTGGGAACCAAACTTGGGTCCTCTGGAAGAACAGTACTCGATGTTAACCACTGAGCCGTCTTTTAGAAATCCATGCTGATGAGAAGGTAAAAGAATGGTTCTTTAATATGAGGTTGGCTTGGGTTTTGATTTGCCTGCCTGTGTTTAGTCTCTGTGTAGGACTCAGTTTTCTGTTAAATCCTCTCCTCTTCCATACTTTCACAGCATCACAAGAAATGGCATCTATTGTCAGTCTAGTATTTTTTCCTGGACATCTTGTGTGCGTCCTGGTGCAATGCCATGTAGGCTGTCTGTAACACATACATGGAGTGTGTGTTATAGACATACAGTACGTCAACTTAGGATGTCAGTCTTGCTGCTTGCCCCCTGTTCACTGTCTTTTCACATGTCATAACCCAAACATGAATATTTGTGTACTTATCTGCGTTCATCCAACAAATGACCACAGAAGATTCTCCTCGTGAGTGCTGTGACTTGTGGGTTAGAGGGCAGGGCACAGGGAACCTGACCTGTGACCTCCTTGCAGATCGCCACAAGCGCTTAGCACAGCTGCTGCAGCCCTCCAAGAGGAACCCCCACTACCAGACCTTGGAGCGGGATCTTATCGAACTGCAGGAACAGCAGCTCTTTGAACTCTTCGTGGTGGTTTCTCTGCAGAAGAAGCCATCGGGGACAAACTACGTTCCCCAGGTCATACAGCAGTTCCCTAGCAAGGTAGGTACAAGGTGGCCAGCAAGCCCTGGAAGGTTCCTCTTGTTAGTGTTGTCTCTGACAGTTTTTACCAACGCTGACACAGGATCTTACCCAAGTTTTCCTTGGGTAATCCTCCTGCTTCAGCTTCCTAAGTGCTGGGAGCCACTAGGTCCAGCCTAGCTGTTACTTACACTGTTCTTGGGTTTGCTCTGCCTGTCTCACAAAGGCGCCCCTTCATTCAGTCAGCTGTTACAGCATTTACTGTCTGTGGGTCTGCACTTGACCCCTGTGAACTCTGGGCAGTGTGACATTAAATAGCAAATAAAGCCATTGCAGGTTTATAGACTACATATGAAAGGAGAAAGTTTTACATTTTAGTCTGTTTAGTTTTGTTTGTTTACCTGCTTTTGTTTGTTTTTTTGTTTTGTTTTTTGTTTTGTTTTGTTTTGTTTTGATTTTTTGAAACCGGGTTTCTCTGTGGCTTTGGAGGCTGTCCTGGAACTAGCTCTTGTAGACCAGGCTGGTCTCGAACTCACAGAGATCCACCTGCCTCTGCCTCCCAAGTGCTGGGATTAAAGGTATGCACCCAGCTTGTCCTGGAATCTAAGAGATGTTTCCTGCATATGTTCCCATTTTTAAAATGGCCTCAACACAGCCAGGTGTGGTAACATGCCTGTAATTCCAGCTCTTAGGAGGTAGAGGCAGAAGCATCAGGAGTCTGAGGCCAACCTAGGCTATGTAGTAAGACTGTTTCTTAGAAGAACCAGGGGAAGGAAAGGGGACAACCTTAGCAACATCCAACAGTGAGTAACTATAGAAATAAAATTTCTCATAAAATTCTTCAGTGTCACCTAGCAGTGCTATGTCTCCACAATTCCTGGTGAAATACTATCATAGTCTGAATAAATATCCTTGAGTAATATATCTAGAGGAACTTTTTGATTTTTTTTTCTTTTAAATTCTTACACTGTAGTCTAGGTTAGCCTTCAACTCAAATGTGCAGTGGGCTGGGTCTGACCTCGTGCCTCTGCCTCAGTCTCCCAAGTATTAGGAACACACACACACACACACACACACACACACGGGGGGGGGGGGCCGCAGAGAGAGTGTTTTAATTAATTTTATAGCAAAGCTAAGCTTGAATTAATAGGTAGAGTACCAGAAAAGGACTCAACAGATGAATCAAGAATGCCTCCAATGGGGCTGGAAATGTGACTCAGTGGTTAAAAGCAAGCTCTTGCAGAAAACCAGAGTTCAGTTCCCAGCTCCCATGTCAGATGGCACACAACCTCCTGTCATTCCAGTACCCAAGAGTCCAGTGCTCTCTTCTGGCCTCTGCAGACAACTGCAGTCATATGCACATACCTATACAGGGACACACAGGCATACCCATAATTAAAAGTAAAATAAATAAATAAAAAAGAATGCCTCTAAGTAAATTGCTTGCTATTTTTGTGCCTCCGATGCCCATCAATTAGGGGATGAAGTGAGCCCTGTGGGGCCCTGTCTGGATTGTTGTGGAACTCCTTGGCTGAAGATGATTGTGAATACACCATGTTACAACTAATAAAATGTGTTAGGTTCTTTTTTTCACATCCAGTGCTGAGATCAAGGCCACCTGCATGCTAGGCAGGTACTCTGGGAGCTCAACTCTCAGTCCTGATGCTGTCCTGTTGTTTTCAGAGTGGACCATCCCAATGACATAGAATAGGTACATTTTGTTGTTGTTTTGTTTTTCTTTCTTTCTTTCTTTTTTTTTCTTTTTTTTTTTTTTTTTTTTTTTTTTTTTTTTTTTTTTTTTTGAGACAGGGTTTCTTTGTGTAGTTTTGGAGCCTATCCTGGCACTTGCTCTGTAGACCAGGCTGGCCACGAACTCACAGAGATCTACCTGCCTCTGCTTCCCGGGTGCTGGGATTAAAGGTGTGGGTCACCATTGCCCGATTTAGGTGCATATTTATGTTTTTAGTTGTGAGACTTTAATAGCTGAGCCATCTCTCCAACCCTAGTGCATAGTTTTTAAAGAAGGAAATGCACAGAGAGCTTTGGTTAGTTCTCTAAAGAACAATATGCTAATGAGACTTCTGTGCTGTTTCATAGATAGACCTGCTCATTTCTGAAGTTCGTGTCTTCTTTGAACTAAATTTAGACTACATTTTGAAATACGATACCACTTTGTTACTATTTTGAAGCAGGGTCTTATATAGCCCAGGCTAACCTTGAGTTCTCTATGTAGCCAAGGTTGTCCTTGATTTCCTAATTCTCCTGCTCCCACCTCCTAAGAACTGGGGTTATAGGCAGATGACACCATGACTGACTTACACTACACTTTTGTAAGTTTTTCATGCTAAGATTTTACAGGAAGTTGCAAGCCTATAATTAGGTAGCAAAGCTAAGGGAATGATTATATACAGGGTAACATTTAAAAATAGTATCTTTTCTAAATAACATTCATCTGCCTTTTTAAAGCATCCTTGATTATTAACCAGAGAATGCTTTGAGCTATATAATAGAAGGGATTTTTATTTATTCTTAAATTCAATGATTCATAAAACACTGGACTCCCAACAGTTTGACAATCCTGAGTCTAGACCCTCCTCTGGATAGAAAGTTCTTCAGCATTGCCTCTCTTACTATGGATTACAAGGCTTCACCAGTTCGATTCTGTGTCATGTCAAATGGGATTCTTTGTTCTCAGCACTGGTCCTCAATGCACAGTAGTGATTTTTAGTCTTCTCCTTCTGTACTGTTCAGAAGGAAGCCACATTGAGGGAAACCTCACAGGACCCATTAGGCTTCCCTGAGACCAGACTGAGGTTTTGTTTTTTTAATTTCTGTTCCCTGTTCTCCTAGGTTGATGTTTTGTGGTGTTATCTTTTTTAGGGTGACAATGGCTATAAGCAATCCAAAGATACTGAAGAGAGGCTCAAAGTCATCCCCAGATTTTGTTTTCCTGATTCAAAGGACTGGGTGCCAACTTCGGAATTCAAGAGGTAAGTCGGCTCCTTCTGATTTCAGTTTGCTGAAGCTATCCATAGAATCGTAGTTGGGTAGAGTCAGGAGTAAAGCTGCATGAATGACCATGAACAGATTGAGCTGCGGTAGACTGAGCTAGGGCAGAATTTGTGTTTCCTATGAGGGCTCAGGAAAGAGGCACACAAGTTTGTGCATCTCCTTAGTTCATCAGTTCTGCAGAGCAAAATGCGTCCACATCACCTGCAGTAAAAATGGCCTGAAGTTGGTGGGTGGAGGGGAGGGAGGACACTACACTTGTACCTTGGGGGTTAAACCTAGAAACAGCAAAACAGAACAATTTCCATCATCTTATTTCTCCTTCAAGTCGATAGAAGAAGCCACAGTCTGGATTCAGTGTTCCCTTGTGGTCCTTGTACAGAGGATTGTGTGGGCCTAGAGGGATGGCTCAGTAGCTAAGACCAAGTACTACTCTTGCAGAGGACCTGAGTTTGGTTCTCAGTCCAGTGTCCCACAGTTGCCTGAATCCCAATTCTCCAAGGGCATCCATATTCACGTGTGTGTATTAAAAATAATAAAAATAAATCTTTAAAAAGGAATTTATTTAAGGTATCTAGAGGAAAATACCAGTTTTAGTTTCTAGAAAAATTATCACTTCCAAATCCTACTTTTGTTCTGTTTGTTTGTTTGTTTGTTTGTTTGTTTTTTGAGACTGAAAATGTCGCCCTGTCTGGCCCAGAACTTGATACGTAGACCAGGGTGGCTTCAAACTCCCAGAGATCCACTAGCCTATGCCTCCCGAATGCTAGCATTAGAGGTGTGCATCACCACACCTGCCTCAAATCCTGCTTTTGTAAATAGGTGTCTTCTTTATTCACACCATAATCCGGGTATATTAAAACAAATCTGTGCTCTTAGTTACTCAGGGGTCCTAAGACAAGGGTGTTACTTGAGCCCAAGAGTTGAAAGCCAGGCTGGGAAACAGTGAGACTGTGTAAAAAACAAACATGTAAGGGGTAGAAGAGATGGCTCAGTGGTTAAGACCACTGACTGGTCTTCCAGAGGACAAAGTTTGAATTCTCAGCACCCACACAGCAGTTTGCAACCAGCTGTAACTCTAGGCCCAGAGGATCTGATGCTCTCTTCTGGTCTGGCCTCCATGGGCACTGCACAGATGTGGTGCACAGACACTGAATCCGACAAAACATGATACACATAAAAAATATAAATAAGCAAGGGATACTGCATTGTAATTGTTAACTATGCCTTTTAGGTGAAGAAGCTTGTGTAACTGAACCATGTCATGTGTTGATGACCTATTAGATGATAGTCTCAGCTATTGCTCTAACAGTCCCGCCTCACCTCTAGCCTTAGCTGCAGCCTCACATAACCAGTTGAGCCTGCTTACAGCTCTCCATCCTCAGCTGTCAGTGTTGATGCTTTGTGTTGTCACTTGCACTGCTAGCTGTGCATGAGTCCCTCCTGTTGGCCTGCTCCATGGTTGGCTGCTTCCTCCTGCAGAGTGTGTGCTCTAGAGTATTTAGGAAATGCTGAAGAAATAAAAAGCAAAGGTGGTCTGATTGCTCAGGAGTCAGCACTGTAAACACTCCTTCCCATTAGTTTTTTGATCACATTTGAATACAGATTCCTCAGTGCTGCATAGATGGCCTAGAGGAAAAAGAGCACTTGCTGCTCTTGCACAGGACCTAGGTTTGACTCCAGCACCCCTACAGCAGCTCACAACCAACTAACATTCCAGTCTCAGAGGATCCAAGGCTGTTTTGGTCTCTGTGGACACTGTACACAGTGGTGCACAGACATGTATGTAGGCCGAACACTCATACACACAGAAAATAAAAATACATTTAAATATTGATTCATTATTCAAATTTGAGGGGTTTTAGTTTTAAGTGAGTTTCTTTTGGAGGAATTTTATAAGTTGATTTTTGTTGTTGTTGTTGTTTTGCTTTGGTGTGGGTTTTTTGTCTGTTTGATTGTTTTTTGGTTTTTTGAGACAGGGTTTCTCTGTGTAGCCTTGGCTGTCCTGGAACTCACTTTGTATACCAGGCTGGACTTTGAACTCACAGAGATCCACCTGTCTCTGCCTCCCAAGTGCTGTGATCAAAGGTATGCACCACCACACCCAGCTGTGATATTTATTTTTGGCCCATGTTTATAATGAGGAGTTAATATTTCTCCTGTTGATTTATATATATTAAGTATATAATCTGGCTGGGTAGTGATGGTGAGTTTGGTCTACAGGATAGCTGGGGCTACACAGACAAGCCCTGTCTCAAACAACAACAAAAAGGGTATAACCCTTTTCCTATCTTTGTGTATGTATGAAACAGAATTGTCATGCATGTTCACATGAGGAAGTTAAAGGACAACGTGGCTCAGTCCTTGCCTCTGCCTTGTTTGAGACAGGGCCTCTTATTTTCCAGTTTGTGTCAAGCTAGCTGGTCTTAGAACTTGTGGGGTTCTCCTGTCTCTGCCTCCCATCTCACTGTAGAAATGCTAAGATTGCAGACACATGCTATTGCATCTAGCTTTGTGTAGACGTGTGGGTCTGTATCCAGTTCATGCTTATGCAGCAAGCACTTTCTCCCATCAGCCATCTCCCAGCCCAGGATGTAGTCTTTCTTCTATCACTGTCCCATATGGCCTCTCAGAAGCAAACAGGAGAATTTGCAAGGGAGAAATGATATAAAATCCTTGATAGCTTGATTACCTATATGTTTGGCTAAATTAGATGCTCAACAAAAGGGGGCAGCAATACCAACAGCTTTTCCCATACCCACTCACTTACCCCAGGACAAGGGTACTCTATGAGAATATGACTTGAAATAAATGGCTGTTTCTACTTCCTCTTAGATCATAGAGTGTCTCCTTTTGCTTGTTCTATGAATAATGTCTCACCCAGCTGTTTTTTCTTTTCTTTTGTTTTCAGTGAAACATTCTCCTTCGTGTTGACTGGTGAAGATGGAAGTCGGTGGTTTGGTTACTGTAAGAAGCTTTTGGTGAGTACCAGATTGATGCCAGAGTCAATCAAGGAACAAGGAGGGCCACAAGGGACTTGAGAAGCACTGTCTCTACATGACTTCAAGGCCTACTTAATTATGTGAACATCCAAGAACCTGCTTTAGGGCTGGGCATGGCTCAGTGGTTAATAACAATGGTTGGTCTTCCAGAGGACCCAGGTTCGACTCCCAGCACCCATGGGGAATGTGGCTCACAGCTGACTGTAACTCCAGTCCCAGGGGATCTGATGCCTTCTTTTGGCACTTCACAGGCACTGCACACACATGGTGCACAGACATACATGCAGGCAAAAACCTATATACATAAAACAAAAATAAAGCTTTTAAAAAGAAGCTCTGTTAGTTTACATAGCAAGATCGGGGTGAAAGTCAGAATAGAAAGACTGTGGGTTTCACTCGGTTGTTTCTTTGCAATAGAGAAAGGGACTTGTGACATAGAGATTGAGTGTCAGTGTGGCACATTGGACGGATGCAGTCCAGAGAGCCAGTGGAGGGAGCTGAGTTCCTCACCACCTGTTTTGGGTGTCACTTCCTATTTAGGCAATAAGCCTGAGTAAACCATGCTTTCCTCCTGGGAACCTCCCCTGCCTTTATGTGCTCTCTGAGGAGGAAAGCCTCATTCCTGCTGACTGAACTAAAGAAGCCTGAGCACACCTGTAGTCCACCAGCTCTGGTGTCTGAAGAGCATTACTTGAGCCTGAAGTCTGGGGCAAGCATCAGCCACATAGAGGAGTCTATTAAATATTAATAGTTAAGATTAGTAAACCCTTGCTCTGCTTCGTTTGTTTTTCCAGCCAGAAGGCAAAGGAAAGCGGTTCCCTGAGGTATACTGCATGGTCAGCCGCTTAGGCTGCTTCAATCTCTTCTCAAAGGTGAGTGAAGCGTGGATGTTGGGCAAGAGTTTCTAAGTCTGAGGCAATTTTTCTTGGTGGCAATTTCACTGTAGAATATTGAGTGGCATAAACTTTAACATCCTTCTTGAGGAACGCTCCCATAATTAGGGTAAGAGCCTCAGACTGGGACTTTCAGGAGTGCTCAGCAGGTAAAGGCTGATGACCTGAATTTGACCCTGGGATCCCACATGGAGGAAGGAGAGAAATGAGCCCCACAAGTTGTCCTCTGGCCTGCATATCTGTGCTGTGACAATTGTTATGACCCTCCCCAACGTTTTTTGTTGTTTGTTTGTTTGCTTGTTTTTTTAACACAGTCCTTTATTGATTCTTAGAGAATTTCACATATACCCCAATCCTGCTTATCTCTTAATCCTTCCGTATCCCCTGCAGTGTCTCCCCCAAAAGAACCCTCCAAATTAATTAAAAATGAAACAAACAACAACAAAAACCCCATCCTCACTCCTCTGCCTTACCAGCACATTTTCACCCATCCTGAGGCATTGGCAGCCGTGATGTCATACAGTATACCCTTTGTGCAATCAGCCCCACCTACAAAATGTTCATTGCAATGAGTCATGGGTCTGGTTCAAGGTGTCTCGAATGCAGTCATCCCCCTGATGAATTTAAAATGAAAAACAACCCATAGATATGAAGGCTTAAACTTAGATCCTGATCAGGTTGCCAATGCTGTTCTATTATGGTTTGCTAAAACTCCCAGGTTTGGGTTTTTCCTTTTAAAGATTTATTCATCTTTATTTTTTTGTGTGTGGTGTTTTGCATGCATATGTGTCTGTATACAACATGTATGTATGGTGCCCATAGGGATCAGAAAAGGCATCAAATCCCCAGGAAGAAGAGTTATAACTAGTTGTGAGCTGCTATGTAGGTGCTGGGAATTGAACCTAGGTCTACACTAGTAACAAGTGCTCTTAACCACTGGGTCAACTCTCCAGCCCCCAAAACTGACAGTTTTAAAAGAAAATATACTGAAGCATATCTTGCCTCTTGCTTTTTTTCTAGACCCAACTTGCAGGATATTGCTGTCAGTTTGTGATTTGTGTGTGTATGTGTATACAATGTGTATATTGCCCTTTTGTGAAATGAAACAGATCCCACAATTTTCTGACTTCCACTTGAGCCATGGCATGCCTGAACCTACACACACACACACACAACACACACACACACACAACACACACGGGGGGGGGGGGGAGGAGGGAGAGACAGACAGACAGACAGACAGACAGACAGACAGTAAAAATTGGTTTTGGGTTTTTTTTTTAAGTAGATTCTAAACATAAGTTAACTCAGATAATTTTTGGAGTATAAAGATAGCCTCGGGATGTGTACTTTGAGCTTTTATCAGTTTCTGAACTGAGGCCTTAGTAAATTACTGTGGGGTTTGTTTGTTTGTTGGTGTTTTGTTCCCATGCAGATTCTGGACGAAGTAGAGAAGAGAAGAGAAATGTCTCCAGCCCTTGTTTACCCGTTCATGAGAAGTGTCATGGAAGCCCCTTTCCCAGCTCCCGGGCGTACCATCACAGTTAAAAGCTACCTTCCTGGGGCTGGAGATGGGGTAAGTTAATTCATCTCACTGAGGTTTAGTAGCCACCTAAAAGCAAGCCTTGTATTAATTACTACAGGCACTGTGCACAGAATTTTGGGGGGTTGCCTACTCATAAATAATGACACAGAGACTTACCATTAATTATGAAAGCTCAGCTATAGCTTAGGCTTGTTCCTCACTAGCTCTTACAACTTAAATGAACTCATTCTATCAAGTGGGTTACCTCTCTTCCACCTTGCACCTCTGTTTCATCTCCATGCCTCCTGGCTCCTTTGCACACTTAGGTTCATCTCCTACTTCCTCTCTCTCTGTCCAGAAGTCTTGCCTATACCTCCTGTCTATCTATTGGCCATTTAGTTCTTTATTAAACCAATCACAGCAATTATATCTTCACACAGTGTACAAATACCCTGCAGCAAGCCACAAAATTTCCAGAATCCCATATGTAGGGAGGAATAGTTTTACCTTTTCAAGGTAATATGCTTTATTTCCTTGAAATTCCAAAGAAACATTGAATGAATATGTGAGGTAGTTAATTCTTAGCCCCAGGTTTCCTACCTGACATAGATTGGGTCCCTCTATAGTGACAGTCTCAATATGATAGAGGACACACATGTGTATGTATGTATATGTGTGTGTGTATATATATATATATATGTGTGTGTGTGTGTGTGTGTGTGTGTGTATATATATGTGTGTGTGTGTGTACATAATATATATATATGTATGTATGTATGTATGTATGTATGTATGTATTACCTGAACTTTATTTACAGCAGCTTTATAAACTCTTTGTAGCAGACTGTTTTTTTCCCCAGACAGGGTAACACTATGTTGCTCTGGGTGTCCTGGAACTCTCTGTGTAGACCAGGCTGGCCTTGAACTCATAGAGATCCACCTGCTTCTGTCTCCTGAATACTAGGATAAAAAATGTGTGCCACCACACCTGACCCAAGTGGCAGACCTTTTTCAGACTAGAGAAAAGAGCAAGAAGTTCTATAAATGCTGCTATTGGGTGCTGTCCCACATCCGATCTTCTGATTAGCTCTTGTATTTCAGGCTGTTGAACTCTGCCGACCACTGGATTCACGACTGGAACATGTGGATTTTGAATGTCTTTTCAAGTGCTTGAGTGTGTGTCATCTTATCCGGGTCTGTGCCTCACTCCTATTAGAGCGGAGGGTAATCTTTGTTGCCAATAGCCTAAGGTAAGAAATAAGTGGACTATTAATTACTTCATGCCGGTGTTTGGCCTATGTTTACTTTTTTACAATGGGACTATATTTAAAATCTCTAGAACTGGAGCTGGAAAGCTGGCTCAGTGATTAGAGCACTTGTTGCTCTTGCAAAGGACCCAGGTTTAGTTCCTAACACACCCAAAGATGACAGAAATTGTAAAGACTTGTGTGTAAAATTGCAAAGATGGCTAGTTGTAGTGGTGTACAACTTTAATCCCAATACTCAGGAGGCAGAGGCAGGCAGATCTCTGTGAGTTCAAGGCCAGCCAAGGCTACAGAGACCCTGACTCAAAACAAACAAAAAAATCAGCATTGCTTTTTTTATGTGAACATTTTTTTTGTTGTTGTTGTTTTTGTTTTTGTTTTTTGGTTTTGGTCTTGGGTGTTTTGGTTTTTGGTTTTTCAAGACAGGGTTTCTCTGTGTTGCCCTGAAACTGGCAACGGTGTTGCTGTGGCTGTCCTAGAACTCTCTTTGTAGACCAGGCGGGCCTCAAGCTCACAGAGATTCCCCCTGCCTCAGCCTCCCAAGTGCTGGGATTAAAGGTGTGTGCTACCAGTACCTGGTGAACATTGTTTTTTGAGTTTTTATTTTTAGCATGATAAATTGTGGTCAGTCAGACTGAGATGAATCTGCTAGCAATTGATACATATTCACAGGGCGGTTTGTCTGTGAAGACCAGTGAGGTCACTGAGTAATTCTTTAGCATAATATTTGAAACATGTTCCCTGTGCTGCTCTATATGTAACAGGTGCTTTCTCCTCTGTCTAGCACCCTGTCAAAATGTGGCCATGCTGTGGTAGCTACACTGTATCCGTTCACCTGGCAGCACACCTACATCCCAGTGTTGCCAGCGTCCATGATTGACATAGTGTGCTCGCCTACTCCATTCCTTATTGGAATCTTGTCTTGTTCTTTACCCCAACTCCAGGACCTTCCCATTGAAGAGGTAAGGTGGAATAAATTGTACCCTCCGGAAATACTAGAGCATTGGCAAAGGGAACCAAACGATCTTTTAAGAGGGGTAAAATTGTTATTAATATAATAATTTTATCATTTGGGCTTCAGAAATGGCTCAGCAGTTAAGACCTCTTGTTCTTGCAGAGGACCCAGTTTCAATTCCCAGTACCCTCTTGGAGATTTACAAATACCCATAACTCCAGTTCAAGGACGCAAATGATAACAGACAGACATGTGAACAAAACACTCATACACATGAAATAAAATAAATAAGTCTAAAACATTTTTAGAATATAATAATTGATCATTTATTATACTGTCATATTTTAGAACTTTCTTAAAATGAAAAGAATTCCATGGTACATTTGCATCTAATGCTTTTTACAGTAATGAGCAGTGTTTATGTATAAAAAGAAGGTTTTCTTTTTTGAGACAGGGTTTCTCTGTAGCTCTGTCTGTCCTGAAACTCACTCTGTAGACCAGCCTGGCCTGGAACTCAGTGATCCGCCCACCTCTGTCTCCTAAGTGCTGGGATTAAAGGTGTATGCCACCAAGGTATGGCTTGGTTTTCTTTAAAAAAAAAAAAAAAAAAAGTGTGTGGTGTGTGTGAGGTCAGAGGACAATTTTGTGGGTCAGTTTTCTCCTTCACTTTAAAATAGATTTTTAAATGATTCTAATTTTTAAAATTTTTTTATGTGCATTGGTGTTTTGCCTGCATGTATGTCTCTGTGACGGTGTCAGATCCCTTGGAACTGGAGATGTGAGCTGTCATGTGTGTGCTGGTAATTGACCTGGTGCAACTCTGAGCCATCTCTCCAGCTTCTCTCCTTCATTTTTCTGTGGGCAACAGGGATGGAGTGCAGGTCATCCAGCTTGATCTTGCTGACCCATGTTTTCTTTTTTAAATCAACACAGATTTTCTCAGGGTTGATTAGAAAAAGTTGTTCTAAATATAGCACATGTGCCAACCCTTCCCCACTACTCAGAAAAGGTCACTACTATCTTAACACGTATAGTAGCCATCTGTTTGTATTTCTTTATAGTAATTTTCTCTCCAAGTATCTATGGTGGCTCAGCAGGTAAATGTGTTTGCACCCAAACCTGCATCCTGAGATCCAACCAAAGGTAAAAAAGAAAACTGACTTCTACATGTTGTCCTGTGTAGTCAGCATGCCACAGCTTTGTGCAACACACACACACACACACACACACACACACACACACACACACACACACACGCACACTCGCACACACACACACACACACACACACACACACACACACACACACACACACACGCATACACACAGAGACACACATACAAGACTTGTCTTTGTTAGCAAGTGTAATAAGATTCATCCGTGCAGGATTACCAATAGTAGATGATTCTTATCGCCTAGGATATGCCATTGTATGGGTGTGCCACAAGTTTCTTACCCATTCTGCAGTTGGTAAATGTTTGAGCTGTCTCCTGCTGTAAAAATTTTTATCCATCATATTCGATCCCTACAATCTTGAGTCCTGTGGGTATATGCTTCAGAATAGAATTCTGAGCAATAGGATAAGAACATCTTCAACTTTAGTAAGTTAAATTGAACTTTTTCAAAATAATGCTAATTTAAACTGCTCCCAACAGTACAGGAGGAGAACTGTTGCTCCACATGTCACTAGCTCCATTGTCAGCTTGTGTGGTTTAGCTGCCCTGGCTGGTGACTATGGAGCTGTGTGTATGCTCATTGTAGTTGAATTTGTGTTTCTTGATTAGTGTGTTTATTGGCCATTGAATATCATATCCTATCTTTACCCTGGATTATTTATCTTCCACGATTTATAAGATGTCCCGTTTTGGTTATTTGTTTTTGTTTCTATGGTGCTGCCTAAATGAGTGCTCTAACCCTGAACTATAGCCCAAACCAAAAGCTTTTTTTATTAGTTCTTTCATTGGAGGTCTTTTTTTGAGGGATGGGGCCTCAGGAAGCCTGGGCTGGCCCCAAACTCACTTTGTAGCTATGTATGAGTTTGAACTTCTCATTGTCCACCTCCATCCCCCTAGTTCTGGATACAGGTGTATGGCAGCACACCTGATATGTTTGGTGCAAAGGACCAAACTGTGGGCTTTGTTCATTCAAGGCAAGCACTCTGCCAACTAGGCTACATCTCCAACCCTGAGGCTTGCATGGCCTTTCTTTTTCCAGAATCATGTTCTGAACTTGTTTTCTGGAGTGTGTGTGTTTTGTTGGATTTGGGGGTGAGGGTCATTTGTTTTTGATACAGGGCCTCACTCTATCTTCAGGCTTGGCTGAGACTTGGTAACTATCCTGTCATAGCCTCCAGACTGTTGGTATTTTATCTTGAATCCACATATCCAGCCTAAAATGACACTTTTTAATACAGGAGAGTTGTTCATTTTAATGTGGTTAAGATGACAATCTTTTCATTTATGAATGATGTTTTCATGAGCTGCTTACATTTTTCACATTAAATTAATGAAGAGGAAGACATCCTCCCCTGTTGTCTCCCTGTATTTGCCTGTTTGCTGATAGTGTGGTATAGAGATCATTTAGGGATTTTACTTCTTTGTAGCTACCCACCTCTTATTGAAATGGATGTTCTCGCCCTCTGCTCCACCACACCGACCTGGAAAATCTCTGTAATATGTAATTGTGCACATCTTTTTCTTTTTCCAATTCATTTGTTGTTTTGATGGATTAACTTTTAAATTGGCTGCAATTTTCTTTGCAACTATTCCCATGGCCTGAAAGAATCTAAGTGCCCATCTGGATCCAGCAGTGCCTGATGTGTCTGTGGATGTCTCTGGTTGAACCTGCCTGTCTCCTTTATTCCTCAGGTGCTGATTGTTGATCTCTGTGCGGACAAGTTCCTACAGGAGGTGAGTGACAAAGGAGATGCTTACATAATGTTTGGGGATATCGGTGTCTCTGGAGGCAATTAGACAGAAAATATGTGAAAGTGTTAGAGAGGGTGACTCAGAAAGCATGTCTAGTCCATACCCATCTCTGAGTTGACACTGGAGCAAACCATACAAGACTGGCCTGAAAATTTTGGCTTGAGTTGAAAGGTGTCCATCCCAAAGGAGGAAGGAGGAAATAGCATAAATGTTATCCTCAAAAGAAGTAACCACACCTTCAACTCCAGAAAGGTGGACATACAGGCCTCTGAGTGAATGAAATTTATTGGGCTGAGAATGCAGCTCAGTATAGAATGTCTCCATCCAAGTCAGCACCACAGAAGGGAGAGAAAAGCACTTAGCTCTGGTTATTTGTAGATGCTCGGTTATGCACTTAGAATCTAAAGATGAGAATGACGGGTCTCGGTGACTGAGGGCAGTGGGCATTTCTTTAATGCTTTAGAGATGGTTTACTAGCAATCCCAAGAAGGCATCCTGGGGCAGAAAGAAGTTGTCCTTCTGATGGATGCTCAATGGGGAGGGGAGACAGCAATGGGTCTCAGAGAAGCTCTCTGGGTATAAAATGAGCATGGAAACCAGATCTCTTCTAAATCAGTTGTCTCCTTCCATTTGAACTACCATTTATTGGGGGATGGCTTTGGAGACAAAGAGTGAAACTTGTAGATTTTGTAAAACAGTGCCAGAGAATTTTATAAGGTGTTACTTGGTTTTTCAAAGTAAAGTTAAAACACACTGTAAACATCATGTACTCTGACTGTGTAGGTGGCAGAATTTCAAAGGACTCTCCAGGCAGAGCATCCACAAAGCCACCTGTGGGATGGGGGCTGTTAGCTAGTGCACATTTGGACTCTCAGAAAGATCATGCCATGTGCTTCTCTCAAGGTATCCGATGAGGGTGAAATCCTGCCACCTAAACTTCAAGCTGCCTTGGTACAGATTTTAGAAGATCGAACTGAAGTCTTGGCCCAGGAACAGCAATTTTCACAAGGTGTGATACTTGGGCTGAGGGCTTAAGGTTAAAGCAGTGACCACACTAAAGGTCCAACACTCAGCTAAGGGATGCGCCAAAGTAGTGCACCTTGAAAATCTCACACCCTTCCTTACTGTTCCCCTAAGTGCTAGCTCCACTTCTGTCACAGGACCTTTGAAAAGTTCCATTTATAGAATGCTTTCTTCCTATAGGTCCATCTCGTAGGTCATTTTCTCTTTGAGTTCTTCATTCTGTCTTTTAAAAAGATGTCCCTTGTCACCAGTATTTACTGACTTCTTCCCCTTCCCTCCCCATGACTATATAAAGCATGTGTCAGCTGGGTGGTAGTGATGCCCACTTTTTTTTTTTTTTCTTTTTGGTTTTTCGAGACAGGGTTTCTCTGTGGCTTTGGAGGCTGTCCTGGAACTAGCTCTTGTAGACCAGGCTGGTCTCGAACTCACAGAGATCTGCCTGCCTCTGCCTCCCGAGTGCTGGGACTAAAGGTATGTGCCACCAATGCCGGGTGTGATCCCCACTTTTAATCCCAACACTCAGGAGGCAGAGGCAGGTGGATCTCTGTGAGTTTGAGGCCAGCCTGGTCTATAGAGCAAGTTCCAGGACAAGCTTCAAAGCTACACAGAGAAACCCTGTCTTGAAAAAAAAAAAAAAAAAAAAAAAAAAAAAAAAGGCATGTGTCAGTAGGCATAGTTTATTCTCAAGGCCAGCGTGGTCTACACAATGAGTTCCAGATCAGCAAAGGCTGTACTGAGAGACTCTGTCTCAGAAAACAAAACAACAAAAAGCAATGTCATCATCGCCATTTCAGAATGGAAGCCAAGGCTGTTTACTGATAGGAACATGTTGGAAGGAGGAGAACTAGAGGAGTGATAAAGCATTGTTGTGAGGCAGGGTGTGGTAACGAGTGCTTTCAATCCTAGCCTTCTGAGGCAGAGGTGTGTGTGTGTGGGGGGGCGGTCTACAGGGTGAATTCCAGGCCAGTCTGGAGAGACCTTGTCTTAAAAAAAAAAACAAAGCCCACCATGAATTGAAGTATTATTTTGCCAGGCACAGTTCCGGTAGTCTCAGCACTTGGAAGGTAGTAAAAGATCCTAAATTTGAGACCAGCCTAGGTAACGTATAAAGATCTTAAAGAGAGAGGTTAGTGTTGGAGTCAAAATGGATGGATGGATAGACAGGCATATAGAAAGCAATGGAAGCATGTCTGATTATTGTCTTTGAAGGGTACTTGGTATAGTGCCTGGCATGTACTCAATGACTTATTATTAGAATAAATCATAGTGCAATAGGAGGTAAGAAAGTTGAGGAGGCAAGTGATTTGTAGAAAAATACAGTGAATTTGTGTTTTGACATACCTTATTTTAATTGGCTCATAGCCTACCAAGTTTTGTAAAGGATGTGATATGGTGACTTCTAGACAAATGGAATTTATGCATTTTATCAATTAGGCAATTTATAATGGGACAGCCAAATAATGACTGCCATAGACAGCCTGAGAACAGAAAGGGTGAAATACTGGTCTATAGATTAAGACTTCGAATTGCACAGCCAGCTCTGTCTCTGTGCCAGTTGGCTTTGTTTGTTGGCTGCTGCTGCTTCTGTTTGAGACAGGATCTCACACAGCCCAAACTGGCCTCAAAACTCACTATATAGCTGAGGATGACCTTAAACTCCTGATAGTCTTGCTTGCATCTCTCATTTGTTAGGATTACAGATGTGAGCCACCAGGTGTGGCTGCCAGTTAGCTTTCTAAGGAGTAGACTGGTGAAAGGAATTGGTCCAAGGACCACCCTCAGGGAGGATGAGGGGCAAGGGAAAACCAAATTGTCATTCACAGGGCTAGACAGGAGTCAGGAGGCCAGGGAAGCATAGAGGGGCACAGAGATAGCACAGAAGGGAGAAGTAGAAAAACAGGTTGTATTTGCATGAGTAATGAAAGCATAGTGTGAAGCCAGACTGCAAGATGCACTAAAAGTACCATGAGAGGAAACATAGGTTACAACAGAAGCCATTTGCTTTCTGCATGCCATGGGCTGTGCAGCAAGCTAATAATGCACATTCCTGCATTTATTCCTGGTTTTTCATGACTCTTTAGACATGGCTTCCATAACTAGCATCAATATTCCCACACTTACAAAGCTTAGATTTTTCTCTTTATTTCTTTCATTTTGAAACAGATGTGACACTCAATTCCCTGGTGTCTGAAGCATTTGTAAGGTTCTTTGTGGAACTCGTGGGACATTATTCTCTGAATATGACTGTCACAGAGCGTGGGGAGCGTGTGTTCCAGAGGGAGCCATTCCGAAAGTCCCACACTTCCCGAAGTGTCCGCCACTTTCTAGATCTCTTCATGGAGACACAGATGTTTGCAGGATTTGTCCAGGACCGGGAGCTTAGGCAAAGCGGAGTTAAAGGTGGGTTCTACCATAAACCAGTCCCTCCTCTCTGGTGAATACTTTGAAGGATTGAATAATAGACAAAATGTGTGGACTTACAAGGACACATCTGAGTTACTGTGGGAATTATCTGCAATACTGTTTAACTGTACAATAATACACTGGTAATAAGAACACTGGATTGAAGGCTGGCAAGGTGGCTCTGAGGTTAAAAGCACTGACTGTGGGCTGGAGAGATGGCTCAGAGGCTAAGAGCCTGTTCTTCCAGAGGTCCTGAGTTCAATTCCCAGCAACCACATGGTAGCTCACAACCATCCGTAATGAGATCTGGTGCCCTCTTCTGGTGTGCAGATATACATGGAAGCAGAATGTTGTATACATAATAAATAAATAAAATCTTAAAAAAAAAAAAAAAAGCACTGACTGTTCTTCCAGAGGTCCTGAGTTCAATTGGCAGCACCCATATGGTGGCTCACAACCAACTGTAATGAGATTTGATGCAGAACACTGTATACATAATAAATAAATAAAATCTTTAAAAACAAAAAACACACCCAGAATTAGGGCTAGGAAGATGGATCATCTGGTAAAGGCTTTTGTTAGCGTCCCTAACAACCTGAGATCCATCCCTGGCTCAGTGTTCTGGAAGGAGAGAACAAATACCCACAAGCTAACCTCTGACCTCTGTATGTGTGCTGTGGCTTGCACATGCCAGCCCCATAAACTTACATAAAAGCATGAATGTACACAAAATTAAGTAAATAAACAAGTAAAAAAAAAGGCATTAAAAGGAGAGCCATCTTAGACTGGGGGTATAGCTCAGTAGTATATTGAGCCTAGCATGCACAAAGACCTGAGTCTGCCCACAGCACTGCCAAAAAATGAAAGAAAAAGGTTTTATTTAATTCATTTCCAGGATAGTGTTGGACAGTCTCACCAATGTCTTCTTCATAGGTTTATTTGAAGTCCGGGCTCTCCAATATTTGGAAACAATTCCTGAGTCGGAGCCCAGTGGGGTGAATAGAATTTTGCGGAGTCTTGGTGAGTTACTTTGCTCTCCTGTTAGATAAATGACAGTAAAAAAGCTTCACAGTAAACAAACCTCATCCCAAAGACTCACAATCAGTTGGCAATGCAACCTCAAGCTGTCTGACTGGACACTGTGATCCTAGCTCCTAATGTTTCAGAAAGCATGTCACCTCTAATGCTGGGAATTCCCCGCCAGGGTGGGCTCTGGGCTGCCTCCCTTAGTGAAGCGCCTAATTAACCGTATGAAGAAGTTTCTGTGTCATGATCACGAATTTTCTGGGTTACATCCTTTGGGCATGCTTTTTTTTTTTTTTTTTTAAAGTGGTCCTATTTACCAGAAAAATACAAAGGGATAAATTTTAACATATAATTTTAGTGTGTCCATGGAGCCCTCACTCGGATCCATGGCCTTCAGATAAAATACCTGACCTGGTGGACTCCAGGGCAGAGAGGATGCCTCACTCTAATTTTGCATTTCTTATGATTTTTAAATTCCTGTATGACATGAGAACAGTGGTGCATCTATCCAAAACAATGATCTTAAACTCAGCTTCGGGATATATGCCCCTGATTTGACCCTGTCCTTACCTAGCTGAGAGACCATGGGCAAATTATGCTGCAGGTTATGATTTCATCTGTACCTTGGGGTTAGATTAGATCAGATGATCATCTTTAGGGACTTAAAAAAAAAAAGTTTCCCTTAAGCTCCGAGAAATCTCCAGGGAGTGAGCCAGGTAATTTGAAACTCCAGTTTGAGTTGAAAACCACTTGTATTAGATTATGTCTTGAATTCTTTTCCACCTCTGCAATTAGACACTCATGGGTTTTTTTAGTGGCTAAACACATCAACTGATAGTTTTCCATTAGTGCAACAGAATGCCTGAGATGATAAGGATGGGGCTTTAGACTCTAGAAGCTTATTTGGGCTCCTAGCTTGGGGATTTTCAGCTCATGGCTGATTGGCCCTGATGCTTTTGGGCCTGTGGCAAGGTAATACTTCATGGCAGGCAAGATGTGGGTAGAAGAAGCTGCTTGTGTCATGGCTGCCAGGAAGTAGAGACAAGAAGGGGCCAAGTACCTACAAGCACACACTCAGGACCAGACCTTCTCCCTTTAGCCCCTTCCCCTATCTTTAAGGTTCCATTACTTTCCAATAGTGCCACAAGCTGGGGACCAGACTTTTACATATAGGACTTTGGGGGACACTTATCCAGACCACAGCACTTGACAAGGCTGCTAAACTCTGAGTGGTTCTGAATGGCTAGGTTGTTACTGTCTTGCCTCAGAGGTACAACAGGTGAAGGTAATAGAAGCATTCTTGCTCTTTTCCTCCTTCCAGGAAGCAAAATGAGGTTTCTCCACAAGAAGTGAATCTGTCTTCTACACATAAGTGAAAGTGCCAAAGACAGCATTTCTCCAAGGGTTTGGATGCCTTGAAGAGTCCTACAGAGTCCTTGAATTGTAAAAGGAGAAAAGGCTGTCAAAGGAGTGCTCTCCTATCGCTGCAGACCAACCTGGAGCAGTCTAGAACCAATGCACTCTCTTCCTCTTCTACTTTGGGGACTTTATGTTTAGTTGGTTTGGTTCATTGGTTTGGTTTTGGTTTTTGTTTTGCCTTTTTTTTTTTTTTTTTTTTGAGACAGGGTCTCTCTCTCTATGTAAACCAGACTGACTGGCCTGGAACTTATTCTGCAGACCCAGCTGGCCTCAAACTCAACAGAGATCAACCCGCCTCTGCCTCCCAAGTGCTGGGATTAAAGGCAAGCATCACCACACCAGGCCAAGTTATTTTTACTGTGGTGTTTTCTCTTTAGTTATTGGTGGTTACAAGGAGATCTATTTTGTGCTTAGTCTATGAAAGCAGTTGTCTATACAAGAAGACCCAGAAATACTTGGTGTTGCATTTTTTAAAAAACAATACCAAGATGAGAATAACGAGAGAAATGCTGAGTTCCAGGTACTAGAGAGGCTCAGTAGAGATGAAGAACACTATGATTACACCTTACACATGATTTTCAGCAGGAAAGCATCGAGTTGCTTTAAACCCATGTTCTGTTTGTGCTATCAAATTCTAGTGTTTTCATCATTGAGAGCCCCCTTTTGTCCCATGGCCTACCTTGGTGAATTTCACTCATGTTACTACCTTAAGAAAGCAGACACCACCGGGTGGTGGTGGCGCACGCCTTTAATCCCAGCACTCGGGAGGCAGAGGCAGGAGGATCTCGGTGAGTTCGAGACCAGCCTTGTCTACAAGAGCTAGTTCCAGGACAGCCTCCAAAGCCACAGAGAAACTGTCTTGGAAAAACCAAAAGAAAAGCAAACAAAAAAAAAGCAGACACCATGCCAGTCCTCACCAGAACATGTGTCCTGCTGGAATAGCTTGCCTCTCGCCTATCAGCATTATTATGCTTTGTGGATATTACAGCCAATATGAAAATGTCCTTTTAAGGACATAAGCTCCCTGTTTGTTGGCTTTTGGTGTCCACCATTTGCTGCACTGTGGTACATTTACATATGCTATTTTATTCAAGCTCTTGGTCAGCTTTGTGATATTTTGCAAGAAACTAGAGTTCAAAGGGGTTAAATAATTTGGCCAGTTACACACTTAAGATAGAACTAAACTAAAACACTTGCCTTACGAACACAGAGAAATCTGGTTAGTCCTACAGATAGAAAGTTGGGCTCCTTAGTGTTATAGCAATATTTAAAGTTCTCCAAGAAGTATACCAGAGCCACCTGTAGGCTTTGATGAAACTTCAAGCTCTGGGTGTCTAAATGAGACACTGTTTCTTTTGTTTGTTTTGTCTTTGGTGCTGGGAGCAGAACCCAGGGCTTTATATGTGCTCTGCCATACTGATTACTTTTACATTGTTGTGTTTTTATTCTAACTAGACTCAGAGTATTTCCTAAACCTATACCTCTTCATCAACCAGATGCTGAAATGCTTGAGTAGTGCCTGAGAATAGAAGTTTGTCAGTGTAGGTGCAATTTTCATTGATAAATGATAAATGTTGTGGCAAATGTCAGTTGTTTTCTTCAAGCTTTGCTAATGGTGTTACCTAGCATGGAAAAGACTCATTCAGACTTAGAAAGTGTTGTACATTGTATTGGGATATAACTGACTGACTTGTACACCACTGCCATTATCACCCATTCAAAAGTGTCTGAATGAACCCATGTAAGACTGGTGCTGTGCAATATAGTTCCCAGATGTGGGTCCAGGGAAAAGAACTGAGCCTGTGTCTTAAATGTTGGTGTCGCTTACCCCTGTGGCACTCTTCTCAGACATCTCCCCATTGGGTGTCTTCTTATACTCCAACCCTGAAGGAACAGTTGGTAATTAGTTGTTTATAAGATGGGAATGAGTGTTTACTGTGGCTGGTTGTGGCTGCCCCTCTGCAGGGAGATTGTGTTTTGAGGGTGAGAGTCTTACCTTCTTAGAATTTAAAGCTGCTTCCTTTCCTTAAGTTTGTTGTATTTTGTTTTTGTAAAATATTGTGAATTCTGGATATGTTTGTAAAAAAGGATTGTTCGAGATTTCTAGCAAATGTTTACAGATATTTTAATGAATAAAGGCATTTTAAAATCCCACTGATCTCTTGGAGAATTTAAAATAAATCCACTTGAGATGTGTATTGGTTACTTTTCTGTTGCAGTGATAAAAATAAGCAACTTTATTTGGCTTACAGTTCCAGGGGGTCAGAGTCCATCATGGTGAGGAAGCATGGCACCAAGCCAAAGGCACGGAGACCAGAGTCGGGAGCTGAGGGCTCTCATCTTCAAACAGCAACTTGGAAGCAGAGCGCAAACACACTGTGAGGCTTTAAACTCCAGTCACTTACTTCCTCCAGCCAGGCTGCACCTCCTAAACCACAAGAGCGCCACCAACTGGGAGTGTTCAAATATGTAGGTCTAGGAGAGGCAGTTCTCATCAAACCACAAGTTGTGAAGCTCTTTCACTTTACTTAAACCTATAGGCAGCACATTTACATAATGTAAAATCATAAATACCCATATCAATCTTAGAATAACCAGGCTTATAGCTGAGACCAACTTTTCTAACAGATAAGCCTTGGTTGAATGCCCATTAGGCAGGACACATAGGTCCAACAATCTTTTTTGCATTTACCTCTTAGTTTTGGGGTATACTTAACAGAGAATGTATACTAGTTACAGCCTGAGGGGAAGGGAGCCTAGGAGGATCACTATTACCACAAATCCTAAAGGCAAAATGATTGGGTTTTATGTAGGCCCCAGAGACAAAAACATGGCAAAGCTTTTTAAGCAAAGCATCCTGTAGACAGAATTCCAGTCCTTGGAAGGATGAGGTGTTCATTTGTAGCGCTGAAGATTGAGATGGGGCTTTACCACTGAGCTGTCCTGGAACTCGAGCTTGTAGACCAGGTTGGTCTCTAACTCACAGAGATCTCCTGCCTCTGCCTCCCAAGTGCTGGGATTAAAGGAGTGTGCAACCACTGCCCGGCTTACCCCCAGCTTCTTTTTGTTTTTTGTTTTTTCGAGACAGGGTTTCTCAGTATTGTTTTAGAGCCTATTCTGGAATTGGCTCGGTAGACCAGGCTGGCTTCGAACTCTCAAAGATCCGCCTGCTTCTGCCAACCGAGTGCTAGGATTAAAGGCGTGCGCCACCAACGCCTACCCCCAGCTTCTTTAAAGGGCGTGGGAAGTATATTTCTCCCCTCCAGTGAAGTCCAGCAACCACCTCTTGAAAAGTTCCCACGCCCCAATTCTCAGTCTTTTAAACCCCTCTCCCTCCTACTATGCTAGTCTCACTGCATTGCTAGCATCTATGTCTAACTCAAAGGGCATGTCTTGCCTCCGGTCTGCCCTGTTGTTTTTCTCTTAAACTCGAATAAAATCGTCCTCGTAGCCATGGAGGAAAGACAGGCATAATCCCAGGTCTACCGGGACGTCAGTGCGCAAGGCCTCAAACAAAACAGTCCTTAAGACCTAGCGGCTACAGAATCAGCCGCTCTGCACACGGCCCGAATCCGAGAGGCGGCGCTGTGTGTGACGTCATCCCGCGCGCAGGCGCAGTGGCATAGCAGCGAGCCGGCGCAGACTGACGGCGTTGGTGGAGCAGAGTGCCGCGCAATGGCAGGCACGGGTTTGGTAGCCGGGGAGGTGGTGGTGGATGCGTTGCCGTACTTTGACCAAGGCTACGAGGCTCCCGGCGTGCGGGAAGCGGTGAGTATGGGGCGCGTGCGGGGGTGGGGGTCACCCGAGGCATGGTTCCCTTTCTCGCCTTGACCCCGGTTTGTTCTCTTTCTTAGGCTGCGGCCCTGGTGGAGGAGGAAACTCGCAGATACCGACCTACCAAGAACTACCTGAGCTACCTGACAGCCCCGGATTATTCTGCCTTTGAAGTAAGTGCGGTGTCCTGAGTCCCGCATCCTGACCAGGATTCTTGCCGGCTTAGATTTCGGATTGAGGGCTTTAGCTCTGGAAGCAACTGCTGCTTGCTGCTCATGTTGCATGTCAAGATCAGTTGGTTCAAAATAGCCAGATGAGCTTTCCTCAGGGTTCGTATTACAAGAAATACTTTATTGGTTCTGCAGACTTGTTTAATAAAATATTTGGGTCTTTTATTTTTAAGAGTCCCTAGTAAACTTCCCTAAAGGACCCCTTATCCTTTATTCTCTAAGGTCCAGTCAAAAACAGGTAGTAATCACGGGATTTTAATATTTATAATCTTAACTACCTGTACTCTTTGCAACCACTGAAGGGAGATTTTTGTAACAAAACTCAGATAGTTAGCGGATATATGAATGCCTGAACAAACATGCCTAACTGCATACCATTTAAAATTGTTATCCTACAAGTGCAACCAAAATACCATTTAGGTCCTAATCAGGTGTTCATTTGCAAACTTTTAAATGCTTTAATACATTTTTTCTAACCTTTTAAAATGCAGCGCGGTTCCTGCCTTTATAATTAGTGTTCTGGTTAATTTAATACTTTCTTAGTAGTTGTTAATGGTGTATTGAACTATTTTTCCTAGCTCAGAAAATGGTCCTATGAATTACATAACTGTTCATTTTTATTCTTCTGCCAATTAAGGTTTTTAAGGCTGGAACTCATGCTAGCCTATAACTCACTAAGACAGGTCAGCTTTGAACTTGGGATAATCTTCCTGCTTCAGGCTTGTGAGTGTTGGAATTACAAGTGTAAGTCACCATGTCCAGCTCTTGATGCAGGATTGTGTGTGTGTGAGTTTAGACAGAGCCTCAAGTAGATCAGGCTGGCCTCGAACTCACAGAGATCCGTCTGCCTCTAGGTGCTGGGATCAAAGCGTGCGCTGCCACCCCCTATCGGAAAAGCTTTTTAATTTGTTGCAGTTGCATGTATGAATTCTTGTTGCTTCCTAGACTACTGGACTCCTATTCAGAAAGTGCTTATGTACTGTCTATGCAAACTGAACAGAATATGCAATGTATTACAGAACAGAATAGGCACAGTTCGTATCCTCATAATACTTAGATTCTAGTTTTGAGATGGGCAGATAAATTAAAAAGTCTCGGATATTTTTGATAAATGCCAAATAGAAAATTAATGATGTTGCTGGTTGGCTGTGGCCCACACCTTTAATCCCAGAACTCGGGAAGCAGAGATAGGTAGATCTCTGTGAGTTCAAGGCCAGCCTGATCTACAAAACAAGTTCTAGCACAGCCAGGGCTACACAGATGTGATAGCAACTGGGTGACTGTCATACATTAATTAGATGGTTGAGAGAGGTTTTTCAGGCAGAGAAACTGCTCCCTGTGTGGGGTTAGTTGTTGTGATACCTTCCTCATTTAGAACCCAGGTTACAACTGTGTTGTAACCCCTCCCGGGGTTTTTATAACTCCATGTGATTAGTTCAGAAATCAAGTCTCAAATCCAATGTTTCATCTTGTGACTTTATTGAAGTCGAGGTTTTAAACTGGAGTATGTGGGATTTACACTGTGTCACACTACACAGCACTAGAGACTGCCTGAAACATTTGGCTCAGATTCAAGGCTCTCATATGTTGTGAAATACAATGTAATGTGTGGCTGGGTAAAAGTTGTCTTCACAGCTCCACAACTGATTGCAGTGCATTGAAAACTGCTGATTGAGGGTTAATCCTTAACACACAGGTTCTTTTATGTTTGCCTCCTTTTGTGCCTGGGCAGACTATAGAATTAAAGTGGGTGTCTATTTCTTCAAGACCCTAGATAAAATTAAGCCCAGACCCAAACTGGGGGATGGTGAAAGTGTAGCATAGTGGGAGAACATGTGTGAGACCTGGGTCAAATATTAATATCCTTTAAAAAGGGAGATGGGGTTGGTAATTGAGAGAAGCAAAAAGATCCATTATAATGTAGTACAAAGTATAAGATCTCAGTAAACATTATTTTCAACCTGATCCTGGTACTAATTCTTTGTGTTGTTTCTTCATCAGACTGACATAATGAGAAACGAATTTGAGAGGCTAGCTGCTCGACAACCAATTGAATTACTCAGCATGAAGCGGTGAGTGAGGTTAGGCTTGGGGGGAACTCGACAGCGGTGGCTGAGGTTGGGAAGAGCATTGCCAGCTGTGTGGAGGCCGTGAGCAGTGAGATTAGAAGATACAGTGCTGCCAGTTATAAACATGATCACGGCCTTTTTTCTTTAAACAAAAATGTTAGCAAATATAATACATTTAAGCAACTTTCAAAAAGATGGTAAGGCAGACTTTACCCAAGAGGGGTCTCATCTCAACAGGGATGAGAGACATCAGAGTCTCTGTGACTTTTACAGGTTAACTAGTTCACATTTATGAAAATTTTTTTTTTTTTTGTTACAGCATACAGTTGTGTTTTATTTGTAAATTAGTTTCCAGGGTAATTGGTTTCTTTTACTGCCACAGTCATTTTGGGGCAGGGGGAGGGGTGGTAATTTATTTCTTTGTGTGTGTATCAGGCATATATCCATGGGGATTCTATTGGAAGGAGTGATGGAGGCTTGGCAAGATATGTTGGTTTATTTATTTGTTGTATAATTTCAGATATGAACTTCCAGCCCCTTCCTCGGGTCAGAAAAATGACATTACTGCATGGCAAGAGTGTGTAAACAATTCCATGGCCCAGTTAGAGCATCAAGCAGTGCGAATTGAGAATCTGGAACTGATGTCACAGCATGGGTGTAATGCCTGGAAAGTATATAATGAGTAAGAAGCTTTGTTCTACCTCCTCTCTTACCCTGTCCCATCTAGAGTTTTCAGTGTCTTTTAAAGGTGTAGTATGTACATACTTAGAATCCCAGCACTTGGGAAACTGAGGCAGGGGGACTACCACAGATTCAGGGCCTACCTGGTTTATATATTGAATTTAAGGTCGTCCTAGGCTTATTATAGTAAAACCCTATATCCAAAATAACAACAATAATAATGCTGGATTTGACTTGAGAATGTATCAGTACAGCAACAAAGACTTTATTTAGTCCTACCTTAGAGTTTACCAGTGCTAAGCTAGCCTACATTCACATAATTAACACATAATGTGTTCACTGTATGATATAAGAAAATGAGTTTGGAGGGTGATTGACAGAGTACTATAGAATGCAGTCTGATTTTTTTTTTTTTTATTCGAGACAGGGTTTCTCTGTGGCTTTGGAGGCTGTCCTGGAACTAGCTCTTGTAGACCAGGGTGGTCTCGAACTCACAGAGATCCACCTGCCTCTGCCTCCCAAGTGCTGAGATTAAAGGCATGTGCCACCAATGCCCAGCACTGATTGTCATATTCACCTGTCATGTTCTTTAAAGTCCTGGCCAGATGGTCACTCACCTGTAGTCTGCAATGCTTAGGAGGCGAGCTCTAAGTCACAGCCTAATTCACATGCCTAGACCTTGTCTCAGAAAAAAAAAAAAGTCATTAAAAAGGATAGTAGAAACTGGACCCAGTAGCATCTTTAAGCCAAGCATTTGGGAAGATCAGAAGTTCAGTGCCAAACTGGGTTGAGACCCTTTCTCAAACAGATTTTAAAAAGGATGGTGGAATCCAATAGTGGCGATGGTACAGTGTTTACCAGGCGTGCACAAGCTATAGGTTTGATGCCTCACACCCACGCCCACACCCAGATGAGCGATCGGAGTCATAAGTCAGCAAGGAAAGTTGACATGGTGATGACACAGCTAAAATTCCAGCATTTAGGAGGTGGAGACAAGAAAATCTCAAGGTGAAGGTCAGCCTACACTGTCTCTCCTGGGACGAGAGACAGGCAGTGTAGAGAGCAAAGGAGAAGAAAGTCGCTGTCTAGTCTGCTTGTTGTCTTTAACTCAGGTTCCGCCTGCAGCTCTTCTGTCACTGACTGCTGTGCACATGTAAGCACAGCACTTTCCTTTAGTCACAGCTCTCTGGTAGACATTCAGAGCATATTTTGCCTCCTCCAAACCCAATAGATACTTTTCCACAGAAAGCATATGCTATCAAAGTAAACTTTCAAGAAGAAAGTTCAAACAAGCAAAAAAAAAAAAAAATCGTTTTTAATGATCAGAGGACAGAACCAAAAAGATCCCGTCAGTATGAGGGGCATGGTGAAGCCTCAGAGCGAAGAGCAGAGGGGAAACCTGGATGGGTGCAACTGTGTGATGAAACAAGGAGAGAAATGAGGATGAGCAGCAGCCAATCTGAACTCAGAAGCCAGAAAGCACAGGGAGGAGCCTTACCAGGGTCGCTCCTGGAGATCTGGAAGGTGATCTGCTGTCACAAGTTGTTGATGTGGCATGTGGGTGTGGTGGTCCGTTCCGTAACTTTGCAGCTACCTGAACATAGGCTGAGGCAAGAGGATTGCCTGAACAGGAGTTCAAGGCCACCCTGATCTGCATAGTGGGGCACTGTCTCCAAAACAAGAGCCCTGAGGATTTAAGAAATAGCATCTTGGGTGGTGGTGCATGCCTTTAATCCCCGAGTGCTGGGTTAAACAGGCTAATAGGAATTATCAGACATACTAGGCACAGAGATCCCAGGATTTAGTAATTTAAGCAGAAAAACCTGACTTTGTGTAATACAATAGGTAGTTCAGTTTTCATTGGTGATACCAGATTTCAGAGTGTTTGTGTTCTTCCTTAGAAACCTCGTTCATATGATTGAACATGCACAGAAGGAGCTTCAGAAGTTAAGGTAAGTTGGTTTTTTTCTATTTGAATAAAATTTAGGTGTGCCCTGACAGATTGGGGGAAGAAAACCATTAACACTATAGTCCTGTGAAAGTAAATAGCTATCCATTTTCCTTAAGCAACTAATTTTCAGTTGTGTATTGCTGTCAGTGTGGCCAAAATAATTACCTTTGACAAATAGAAGTTTGTAAATTTCAAGAGAAATAACAAAGAGTAGCAAAAGTCAAAGTTTGTATGTTGTGGAATGTATTGGAGGGAAACTTGGGATAGACTTTGTTGCGTGTTTGCTGGTTTATGAGAAGTGGGTTGGGAAACCCCTGAACATTTCAGAGATTGAGCCAGGAGTATGGAGCACAGCTCTAGTCCAGTGCTTCAGATGCTCACAGCCAGGGCTACATAGTGAGACACTGTCTCAAAACCCATGCCTGCTGTCTGAAGGGATTTGTACCTGAGGATACTCTAGTCAGCAGTGGTCATGTTGAACAGCTGGCAGGGAAACCTGGGAAATTGACCTGGCCTCCAACCAGAGGTGCTGAAGCACCTTCATAGTTACAATTTGGAAGAGCCAGACATGTTGCATTGGAAAGCCAACTCCTTGGTCTAAGGGCTGGTAGATTGTGGATTGGCAGGACCAAATGGCTGGATAGCACAGAGCTTCACTCTGTAATATATCTGTAATATATTACTCAGTATATTACAAGTGCAATACATTGTCTTCATTTTGGGTTTTTAAATTGGTCTTGGTTTTAAACAGTGGATCATTTAACAAATAACCATGTACTAACTATAATCTACTGTGGCCAGCATCTGGCACTGAGTTTGCTGTATCTAAGTGGAGGTAAGAATAAGCTTGAAACCTGGAAACGTATTCATGTTCTACAATTCTCAAATCTGCAAACCTAGAAAGAACACCTTGGGAGTTAGGCAGGACATTGCAAGATAACACACTACACACATGCACATATAGGAAAGGACCTGAAAGGACATCCACTGTCTTAGTTCATGTTCTGTTGCTAATAATACCACAGACTAGATAAGTCTGAAAGAAAAGATCTTTATTTTGGCTTACAGTTGTAGATTGTTGAGGCTGAAGAAGTACATCTGTTGACAGCCCTGTTAGGGACAGATCCCCATATTGTAGATGGAATCACATGACAAGAGACAAGGAAGCTGCATGTGTGTGTTCTGGTTTCTAACTACAAAGCCACTAGTATTCTGTATTTGGAGTTCTGTTCTCTTGTGATAACCTCCTTAAAGTACACCACTAAGTACTGTAACTGGACCGGCTTCCATCCCCGGGGCATCCCAAAGTAGCATTTATGCTCCAGTGTGAATGCTAGACAGGGTAAGCGTTCCAAGTGTGGTAGGTACTCCTTGAAAACCCCACAACCGTTGCCAGGAAAAAGTGTGTGGAAGGAAGAATTTGTAATCTACATACATGTTTGTGGATTGGTTGGTGTTTTGTTTTTCTCCCACAATGAGCATATTCTCTGAAAGGTGTAATTAAAAAATAATTAGAATACAACAAAGTTAATTCCTGAAATTAACCTGTAATTGTGAGCCTAAAGAGCTTAAAGATAATTTCTTGTATTATTTTGTCCTGTTGATTTTTGTCGTATGTTGAAATGTCAATGGGTTGTATAAAATATTTTTATAGGAAACATATTCAAGATTTAAACTGGCAGCGAAAAAACATGCAACTCTCAGCTGGATCTAAATTGAGAGAAATGGAATCCAAGTGAGTGTATAATTTCATTGTGTTTTAAGTTTAGTGTATTCTAAGAGCAAGATTTACAGTTAACAGTAGTATTCACATGGGGTTGTTTGTGTACCTGCCCTTTGCTGAGGGAGGCACATACGGAGTAGCTGGGACTACAGGCAAGGGCTGAGCTACTGCTAAGTGGTGCTAGTCTCACAGCCCCCGACTTGAGGTCCTTAATCTTGTAAGAAGAGGAATTTCATTCTTTGCCTAATTTGTTTGTGCCTTAATTTGTTTACCCTTGTCATTGTATATTATTTTAGATTTTTTTTTTGTTTTTCGAGACAAGGTTTCTCTATGGCTTTGGAGGCTGTCCTGGAACTAGCTCTTGTAGACCAGGTTGGTCTCGAACTCACAGAGATCCGCCTGCCTCTGCCTCCTGAGTGCTGGGACTAAAGGCATGCGCCACCACCACCCGGGTAGAAATATTCTTTTATATATACATACATGTATCATTTATAGAAATCCCTAACTATAAGCTGTATGTGGCCATGAGCACCTTAGTCCCAGCATGTGAGAAGTTTAGCAAGAAGTTTAAGGCCAGCCTTGGCTACAGAGTGAGAGACCCAGTTTCCAAAAAGAAGAATTAAATACCTATGTCTAGTGATGGGTTTTTCAGTCATTTCTGTTTTTCTGCTTTCCCCTTCATCACCTACACCCCTTGTCCCTCTTCCCATCATCAGAGTCATCAATGTCTGGTCTCTTCCACATTTTCCTTCAAGCTCATGCTTCTTTTAAATTTGTCCTTGAGATTTATTTACAGGACCTAGTGACTTCTGTAAGTTTATGGATTTGGTTGTTTTTTTGTTTTTGTTTTTGTTTTGTTTTGTTTTGTTTTTTTGTTTTTTTTTTAATTCTAGAATCTTGTCAACTATTTTCTAAGACTTTGCCCTGTTTTCTGTTTTAGTCTTATGCTGTCTTCCCTTACCCCTTCCTGTCTCTCCTGTCTCACTAATTCTCTCCTGTTTCTGCTTATTTCCTAAGGAAAACTTATCATGAGACAGTTGTAGATTCACTTAACGATTTTAAGAAATAATGCAGAGGGCTGGAGAGATGACTCAGAGGTTAGGAGCACTGGCTGCTTTTCCAAAGGTCTAAGTTCAATACCCAGTAACCACATGATGGCTCATGACCATCTATAATGAGATCTGGTACTTCTGGCCTACAGTGATACATGCAGGCAGAACAGTGTGTACATAATAAATTAGTAAATTAAAAAAAAAAATCAGCCAGACAGTAGTGGTGCATGCCTTTAATCCCAGCACTTGGGAAGCAGAAGCAGGCAGATCTCTGGTCTACAGAGTGAGTTCCAGGACAGCCAGGGGTGCTACTTAACTCTGTCTCGGGAAAAAAAAAAAAAAGAAATAACAAAGAGAGATTCTTTGTACCCTTCACTACTTCCCCAAAGGTGTGCTTCATGATTTTTTAAACAGAAGTTAAAATGTTAGTGACCAGGAAACTATATGTTTAAGATAAACTCTGAAATTTTGAATCAAGTCTTTTTTTTTTTTTTTAAACTTAATCTTCTTCCCTTTTCCTAGTTGGGTATCCCTGGTAAGCAAGAACTATGAGATTGAAAGGACTATTGTGCAGCTGGAGAATGAGATCTGTCAAATCAAGCAGCAGCATGGGGAGGCAAACAAGGAAAACATCCGCCAAGACTTCTGACCTTGGGCAGAAGGGAAGAGAAACCTCAGGCCCCTGGACTTTCTCAGAGCAACTGGTTAGTTGTTTAGAGACTGTGGACTGTGTATACTGTTGTGTTGCTTTATATGTGTGTGTGTTAGCAAAATAAGGATTTTCAACATGTTGCTATTTTTGTAGCTATAAAAATCTGAGTTTTCAAAATGAGTATGACTTTAGAATAATGTCATATTTTGTAGCAGAAGTTCTTGATTGAAGGCTTCAAATTTTGTAACTAAGCTGCTTTATTTAAGACTTCTAACATGTTTGGGAACTTTGAGTTTATTTTTTTTTTGAATAAAATACAGTTCTAAGCATTTTTTTCTTGTGAGTGGGTACAGTGAACTTTATTGGTGGTATTCATGAGAGTGGGGCTCTCTTCTGGGGATCTATGATAGAAACAGGACATGCTCTGAGTTGGGATAGGAACTCCTCAACAACTCAGGGCCTCTGTCTTCCTCTCTTCTTGCTGTGGTGTGTGGTTCGGGGCTTCATTGTCTTGAAGGCCATGTAGGCTGTGAGGTTCACCACCCTGTTGCTATAGCCTTATTCATTGTCTCACGAGGGCGTGAGGTTGACAAAGGTGCTAAAGTGATGCAACTCCAGCTGTTGGTGTTCTGTGTTGCACAGGACAATCAAAGAAAGAGGGTCACTCCAGAATGTCATTTAGGCTCTTTGGCACCAAAGAGGCTCTGATGGACTGAACCTCTAGCCATTCAGAAGTGAATTTTTTATTATAAAACAAGTTCCTCAAACTAAAACGCCTTTGATCTATTCTCTATGTTCTCTGAAGAAAAATTTCACACCCCTGCAACTTCAGTCCTTAATTTGTAGTGTTTGCAGTACCCAACATGCAAGACATGCAGGTGTGCTAGGACAGTCTTATGACCAAAGTCATGCAATGAATGGAAAACTCCTTCAGAAAAACAACTCTGAATCATAGAAAACAATCATTGCTCTCTACTGTGGTTTCTTCAAGGTCTAAGTACCTCCAACAAACAACTATTTCATTCTAATATGACCCTGGATACAGTGAGAAACAACTATTTCATCTAATATTTACCCTAGATACAATGACTACCAGATTCCCCCTACACCCAGCATCAAAACTGGAGGAGTGCCTGGCTGTGGTGGTGCACACTTTTAATCCCAGCACTTGGGAGGTAGAGGCAGGTGGATCTCTGTGAGTTGGATATCAGCCTTTTCTAGAAAGTGAGTTCCAGAACAACCAGAGCTACACAGAGAAACCCTGCCTCAAAAAAACAAAAAGTAGTGGAAGTCGGTATTGCTGTTAAAGTTGCAGGAGACAACCTGGTCCTCAGTGTAGCCCAGGATGCCCTTCATCTTGTTTCACCGCCTTATTGATGTCATCATACCTGGCCACTTCAGGTGGTATGTCAGCTCCACAATGGACACATTGGGGGTAGGACCACAGAAGGCTATACTAATGAGTTTCCCATTTAAGTTGGGGATGGCCATGCCCACAACCTTAGCAGTGCCAGTGAGTGCGAGGATGATGTTTTAGACAGCTTTCTGTTTTCCAGAGAGGCCATCCGCAGTCCTCTGGGTGGTGGTGATGGCACTAGTTGTGGTCATAAGTTCCTTGATAGTGCTAAAATTGTTACAGATGACCTTGGGGGGGGGTATGCAAGTCATCATAGTTCTTATGGTTCACACCCATTACAAACATGAGGGACATCAGAAGGAGCAGAGATGATATGATACCACCTTAAGCTCTACCCTTCAAGTGGGCCTTGTTCTCCATGGTGGTATAGATGCCAGAGGAACCCACACACAAAATACAGCATTTGATGGTGGATCTCACTGCTGGAAGATGGAGATGGCCTTCCTGTTGATGACAAGCTTCCCGTTCTGAACCTCAGCTGCGCTGTGGCATTTGCTATGGGTAGAATTGTCCTGGAACATGTACGCCATGTATTTGTAGTCAATGTAGTCATTGATGGCAACAATACCCACTTTGCCAAGAGTTGAAGGCAGCCCTGATAACCCAATACAGCCAAATTTAGTCACTTCGATCTTCACTACCATGTCTCGGGGACTAGGCAGGATTGCACAAGAAAACACTGCTGTCTCTGGAGTGGAGAAGAATAGAGGACTTGAGCATTCTCTTGATCAGCAAATGTTTTAATTCATCTTTGATGTCACCTGGACTTGTTTGCAAGGCACCTAGAAAGTTGTGAAGTGAGGTGGCAGTGACTCCTTGACAATATGGACTATTCAGACCCTGGAACTGATTTGTAATAGTGTCTGGTTCAAAGGAGACTGCAATGCCCCAAACTTCAAAAGGCAATGCATATTTCAGAAAAGGCAGTCCTGACTTAGCTCAAGCTGGACTGTAGATGGATTTCTGGCAGTTAGGTAAAAGCCAGAATTCCTTAGGAATTTGTGAAATGGGTTTAGTCAAACCAAAAAACAACAACAAAAAAATTCATTTCTGCTGGGCTGTTGTGGCACATGCCTTCAATCCCAGCACTTGGAATCAGAGGCAGGCAGATCTTTGTGAGTTCAAGGACAGCCAGGGATACACAGAGAAACCCTATATGGGGGAGTGAGTGGGGGGAAGAAAAAAATCATTTCCCTTATTTCTGTCGGAAAGGACATAGTGGCTCTTCATTTGACATATACCTGCCCAGGCTGGCTTCCAGGCATCCTAAATCCCCTACTCATGCACCAAGCACATCAAACCCCCTCCCGACCCTTCTTACCACCTCCTCTACCCTAAACTCCCTCCAGCTTCCCTCTCCCAGCCACTCACCCTCCTTATTTTTCCACACCCTGCTTTCTAGCCCTGGCCACATCGGGTCTGTTTCTGTGTCTGCTCTGAACTCTTTCTGATGCCTCTGGATGTTCTATGTCTGACTTATCCACAATAAAACCTACCCCCTGACCAAAGAGTGGCCATTTTGATGGTTTCTTTATTGCATCCCTTCATCACAATACGAATTGGGGACCAATTGTATTGGAAAAGCAATCAAGAGGGGGATTAGAACCCTGGAAGCAGAGCTCCATGGGCAATCCTGGTGAGGACTTACACAGCATTGTAAAGATTATGCTTATGGGGTTTCAAGTGGGAATAAGTATTTAGGAACCGGACCAGAGGCCACCCCTGCAGCTTTGGGAGAGGCTGGGTTTAAAGGTAACAGACTAATGCAGGAGTAAGCGAAGGCAACAGTTTTCAGGGTTTAGCCTGGGTGTTTCTGGCTCCTTGTAGCCTCCTTCCTTCCTTCCTTCCTTCCTTCCTTCCTTCCTTCCTTCCTTCCTTTCTTTCCTTCTTTCTTTTCAGTGAGAATCAGGAGCAACATACTGGAGCAGAAATATTGGGAAATCTTGGAGTTTGGCCAGAAAAGAAGCATGTTGACAAATACTGCCAAAGAATGCACAGTTATGAAGAGATCAGTGCTATTCAAGGAGAGAAAAAATCTAAGTGTGGTTGCTCAGCATGAGGTCCCAGCACTTGAGGGGTCTGGTGGTCTGGTGTGAGTTTGAGACCATCCTAGACTACAGAGTGAGACCCTGTCTCAAAGGAAGTGCTTAGAAAAGGACAACAGGAAAAAACAAACAAACAAAAAACAACTTTGAATCGATTTCCTGTAATTAGCAAGACTATCCATCATGGGCTCAAAAGCAAAGTATAAATTATTTTCAGACATTTTAGGAAGGACCCTGGGGCATCCTAGTTGCTTGCACTGAGTCATTTAGGGAATTGTTTCTCTGGGATTTTCCTCATCTTCAGACGTCAAGGCATTCAGAAACTGTGAGGTTAAGGTGGGCCCCAGTCCACTAGCCCCACCCGCAACCCCCAGTGTGGCTGCCACTTGCCCTTATCCTTGTGATGCCAGAGTTGCTGAAGAATGCAAGAGTTAGGGATTATAGAGATTTGGCCTGAAATTTCAAACGAAAGCCCGAGGCCGGCTGTGACTGAGCCATGTCCCACAGCAGCCCCTGGCGGTGAAGCGAGAAGCTGGGAGTGAGGCCAAAACTGCAGTGGAGAAATGGCTGCCAAATGGAGTTAGAGGCAGCAGCAGAACCAGTCTGAGACTGGCTGTGTGGCCTGCTACCAACAAAGCCAGAGGGGTACCAAAGTCCTTCAGAACTCATGTCACACCACTGGATCCCCCATTACTAGTCACTAAGCAATGTGTTAATGTTAGCGCCACTGAGTTTCTCTTTCTGAGGGTTCTAGTCAAATCCTCCCTTTCTGGGCTCCTATCCCTATTGGGAGTGGGAATGTTTGGCCTGTGCTGCTGTATCTTGGACATATGTAACTTCTGATTTTTTAGTGTTTCAGAACTGCCAGAGGGGACTTTGAACCTGGATTTTTGGAACAAGGGAACTCTTAAGACTCTGAGGAATCAGCTGGGCGTTGGTGGCACGCATGCCTTTTATTCCAGCACTTGGGAAGCAGAGGCAGGTAGATCTCTGTGAGTTCGAGGTCAGCCTGGTCTATAGGGCAAGTTCCAGGACAACCTCCAAAGCCACAGAGAAACCCTGTCTCAGAAAAAAAAAAAAAAAAAAAAAACAAAAAAAAAAACAAAGACACTGAGCATTGTGAAGTGGATATGTTCCTTTGGAACCAGACTCCAATGCTGTGGTTTGAATGTTGAATGTCCCCTCCAGAAGTCCACATATCAGAGGCTTATTCTGCTGTTCTCAAGGGTTGGTGGAACCTTTAGGGGGCAAAGCCTAGTATACAAGCATTAGGTCAATAGGGGCATGAGCTTGATGGGGATATTGAGGCTATGACCCCTTCCCTTTCTTTTTTGCTTCCTGGCTTCTGTGAGGTGAGCAGCCTCTATACTATGTCTCCACTGACATGATGGCTTCTCACCATAGGCTCAAAAGCAGCTGCACTAGCCGTGAACTGAAATTTTGAAAACCATGAGCCAAAATAAACCCATTCCTTCTTATAAGCTGTTTGCCTCAGGTACTTACCACAGCAACAGAAAGCTGACTGACACACCAAATGAGATAGGAAATCGGGTGGTTCTGTTGTGTGTCATTGTCATCATCACAAGGAACACATCAAGCTTAGCATGTGTTGAGCTATAGCCCCAACCCTCTTCATTTTTCTTTATGTTGAGGGAAGATATCATTAAGTTGCCTGGGCTAGCCTTGAATTCACCTCTTAATTATCTATGTAGGCATTTATCTAGAGAAGAGACATGTCAATCAATGGGACACAACTTACAAGTATCCTTAATTAAAAGGCACAATCAGGCCAGTGAGAAGGCTGTGTGGTTAAAAGCCCACATCCATGCTCTCAGGGTGTCTAGCCTCTTTGGGTCTCCCCTTTTAAGTGTTTACAGAAAAATAAAGGTCACTTGATAGACAGCTAAGACAAGCCTCCACCTTGAAAGAAGGAACAAATCAAACAGGAAATATGGAGAGGAGACCTATATTTGTTGTATCTTCCATAATTTATTTAAAAAACAGCAGGAATCACTTCTCGGCCTTTTGGCTAAGATAAAGTGTGAAAAACAGCAGGAAGGGGGCATTATAATAGTATCTTCTTGTAGAAGTTACTACACAATTCTTGATGGGCAATGTTGAGTGGTGGCTCCTGTCTTTAATCCTAGTGTTCAAGAGGCAGAGGCAGGAGGATCTCAGTGAGTTTGAGGCCAATCTAGTCTACATAGTGAGTTCCAGGACAGCCAGGGCTACACAGAGAAACCCTGTGAGTTCAAGACCAGCCCAGTCTACAAGAGCTAGTTCCAGGACAGCCTCCAAAGCCACAGAGAAACCCTGCCTCAAAAAACAAAAATAAATAAATAAGATAAAAAATAATAAGACTCTGGGTTCCAGAAAAGAGGAAGCGGGGAAAGAAACTCATAAATAAGACAGTTTCAAAATGTCTTGATGCAAAACACAGGTCTAACTTCAAAGGTAATAAATAAGCATTTTTTTTTTCTGAATCAAACATGAGTAAGAATGGATCAGAAACATAGATTCACGTTGCCTAGAATGTTCCAATGAGGAAGTGGCTACATGAACTTCTTATGATGACAGAGCAAAGAGAAGGTCATAAATCAGGGAATTTACTACATGCATTGGTGGGAACATCACATAAGTGAGTTGCCATGAAGTGGAAAAACCCGAGAGCTGTTAGAGGCAACCTGACCTGATGACGTGCTTGACTTTAAGGTTGGTGGAAGCGTGTGGTCTGAAAATACATTTCAAAATTTTGTCCAATAGTTGAAAGGACATTAGGTCAAACATAGAGGTAGGAAGTGAGTTGCTATCAAGGGAACCCAAAGCAGTCAAGCGATTTGGTAATAGATCTGCAACATCCACAGTCTCCGAGTTCTAGTGAGTCATTCGGTCTTGGAGAATCTTGAGTATCAGTGTGGCTTTTTCTGGGAATTTTACAAACTCTCCATCATGAATATTCAGTTTCAAAAGGTCCCAGTACAGTAAATGAAAATAGACATATACCAAAACATAGTTGTCAGACTTTTCAGAATACCAAGCACAATAGAAGATTTTACAAGCTTTCAGTAAGTGGAGAGACTGTTATGTAGGAGGGACGAAGGATCAGGCTATCCTATAATCTCAGCAGCTGAGGCAGGAAGATCCAAAATTGTAGGCAATCCTGGGCTACATGGTGAGACACCGTCTTCCTTCCTTCCTTCCTTCCTTCCTTCCTTCCTTCCTTCCTTCCTACCTTTCTACCTTCCTTCCTTCCGTCCTCTTTCTTTTAGTTTTTGTCTTTTTTTTTTTTTTTTTTTTTTTTTTTTTGAGATAGGGTTTCTCTGTGTAGCCCTAGCTATCCTGGAACTTCCTCTGTAAACCAGGATGGCCTTGAACCCACAGAGATCTGCCTGCCTCTGCCTCTCAAGTGCTAGGATTATAGGCATGCACCACCACTGTCCAGCTTTTTGGGTTTTGTTTTTTTTTTTTCCAAAACAGTTTCTCTGTGTAACGCTGGTAGTCCTGAAATTCACTCTGTAGACCAGGCTGGCCCTGGTACTCAGAGAGATCCAATGACTCTGTCTCTGCCTCCTATGGCCTGGTGAGATCTAGTCTTAAAAACAAAAGAATCAGGATTTCCTAGGACTGCAGTAAGCTTTATTGTTGGACTGATTTTGGACCACCAGCCCACAAATAATTATGCAAAAACTTATTATTAATTATGAAAGCTTGGTCTTAGCTTAGGCCTTTTCCCAACTAGCTCTTCTAACTTAATTAACTCCTATTTTTTTATAATCTTTGTTCTGCCACATGGCTTGGTTACCTCCTCTTAGTACAGTACATCTGACTTGCTCTGAGTCTGCTGGCGAAATGGCATGCCTAGATTTCTTCTCCCAGTTTCTTTCTCTGCCTGGAAGTTCTGTGTATTCTCTCCTGCCTAGCTATTGGACATTTAGCTCTTTATTAAACAAATCAGAAGCCACCTTAGGCTTCTTTACAATGTAAACAAGTATTATGCAACATTTCCCCCTTTTTGTCTAAATGAAAAGGAAAGGTTTTAACTCTTATCTTAGTGAGTCCGAAGATTTATACCTAAACCATTTTGTATTATAACTTGTATTACCATGCTAAAAATATCTTTAAAACCTTAAAACATTTCCTTAAAGAAATTAAGCTTTATGTCTCTCAACCTTATAAACTTTACATCTCTTTAGTAAGTTTTGTTAACCAAGAAATTGGTATAACTAACTAGTCTTCAACCCCATCAGGGACTCAAGAAGAATACATTATTATCAAGGAAATGCAGAAAAAACAACTTCTAAAACTATAGAAATGACAGAGGCATCTGGCTGCTTAGACAGTCACCCAAGGTACAACACTGGGGCATCTATCTTCAGTCTACAGACCTAAAATATCTGACAGACTTTTCTGTGAAGCAGGAATTTGAAGGACTGGCCTACTTTGCCATGGCAAAGTTTGGTAGTTCCCTTCTTTTTCTCTCTCTCTCTTTTTTCTTTTTTTTGGTTTTTCGAGACAGGGTTTCCCTGTGTAGCTTTGGAGCCTGTCCTGGAACTCTCTTTAAAGACCAGACTATCCTCGAACTCACAGAGATCTACCTGCCTCTGCCTCCCGAGTGCTGGGATTAAAGGCGTGTGCCACCACTGCCATCTCAGTTCTCTTCTTTTCTGCCCTGCTTGTCTAGTTTGGACAGCATACTATCAACAATCAAGGAAAGGGCAGTTTCTTGCCCAGTGCCTAACTTTGCCACAATAAAAGTGAACTCCATATGGAGGTTTTTTGATGCCCATCATCCTTTTTTGAAATAGATTGGTGCTGCTAGGAGCAGACATGTCTCACTGTCATGAAAAGTCTTGGGTTATTAAAACATCTTAAATGCCATATTCTGTAGGTCTCTATGGTGTTTGAAGACCATATATCTACTGAAAATTAATCTGTCTTTAACCTTGAAAACATAGCTATCATGACTACAAGTTTCATTGCTATAGATACTAACTACTAACTTGCATTTCTTGATTATCCTAAATGGTTTATAATAGTCGCTTTCAAGTACTAACTTTACATTACATTTTTAAATGAGATGCATCAGTATAATACCTTAAACAAGAGTAGAAACATATATACAGTATTCTGTAACAAAAATAGCCTTAAGTGTAAATGAAGTTCTAATTAGTCTAAATAATAAAAACCCAGAGACAGGTATAGAGGAAAATGCCAAGAGATCAGAGAGAAGGAGGAGCAAGCCAAAGCCACCTTTACCTCATTAGCTTCCCAGCAGAAAAGATAGTGAGTTCCTTTTTCTTCCTGCTTACATCCTCTCTCCGCCCAGCCATCTCACTTCCTGTCTCTGCCCAGTCATCTCACTTCCAGGAGACAGCCAGTTCAGACCAGAAGAGTGAGAGCTGCCATAACAAAGGTGCTCACTACCATTGTACCAGCTTTTACACTGAGAAGGTGGACCAGGTAAGCCTAGTCCACACCAGACCTTCACCTGAATTACTGCAGCCCTGCTTTGGCAACGTTCCTGCTCTCCCTTCTTGCTTCCCTCCACCTGCTGGAAGTGATCTAAACAGTCTTATCCTTTGTGCGGTACGAAGTAGAGCAGCTCAGGTTATTCATGACCTCTTCCTACCAAATGTGGAGAACCACCCTGTCTGCCAGCCTTGCCAGGACCTTCAGAATATACTCTGCCCTTTGTTTCCCAGAACTCGGTTAGGGCCTTTTCCTCTGACTTCATTCTTTGTAATAGTCTTTGTAACCAACAGTGAAACTAAAACAGGCCACGACCTACTTTTGTTCAGCTTGTTTTTTCCTAGGGACTTATCTTCATCCATTTATAGAAACAGTAGCTTTTCTTTTTAAAAGAAAAAAATTATTTATTTTTGTTTTTTCTTTTGTTTGTTTTTTTGAAAGAGGTTTTCTGTACATATCTCTGGCTGTCCTGGAACTCACTACATAGATCAGGCTGGCCTCAAACTCACAGAGATCCACCTACTTCTGCCTCCTGAGTGCCGAGGTTAAAGGCATGAGCCCATTTAGTTTTCTCACCATAGCTAAACTTTGCTAGCATCATGTTTTTGTTGTTGTGGTTGTTGTTTTGGGTTTGTTTGTTTTTAGATTTATTTATTTATTATGTATACAGTGTTCTGTCTGCATGTGTCCCTGCAGACCAGAAGAGGGCACCAGATCTCATTCTGGATGGTTGTGAGCCACCATGTGGTTGCTGGGAATTGAACTTAGGACCTTTGGAAGAGCAGCCAGTACTCTTAACCTCTGAGCCATCTCTCCAGCCCCTGTTTGTTTGTTTTTTAAGACATAGTTTCTCTGTAACTTTGGAGACTGTCCTGGAACTAGCTCTTATAGACCAGGCTGATCTTGAACTCACAGAAATCCTCCTAGTACTGCCTCCCGAGTGCTGGGATTAAAGGTGTGTGCCACCAACGCTGGTGCTTCACGGTTTTTATAATTGCTACTTTCAGTTCTTTTACAGGTAGATACCTGTATTAGCCTTCCTACTGGTCCCTGGAGATGACCAGGCCCAAATCCTTAAGTCAAAAATCTTTGTGTTATTACCTAGGTAAATCCAAAGTCATGACAAGAGCTCTAATAAAAGGCAGATAGAAGCCAAGACAACAGGGGATGCTGATCTGCTGACTTTGGAAATAAAAGGGACTCATGGGCCAAGGAATATACAAGGTGGCTTCTAGAAACTGGGAAAGCTGAAGAAACAGATCTACCCAAGTGTTCCCAAGAAGTCCCACCTTGGAGAGCTGCTTCAGGCTTCAACTTCCAGAACTGGGGAGGAGACTTGTTTGTCCTTAAGCCCTGAAGTTTGGGATAATTTGTCACAGCAGCAGCTGGAAACTAATATAAGTAACTGGCAGATAATAACTGTTTAACATGCTTATAAAGTTGGTGTTTGTTATAGGCAGCTCACAAAATGCTAGCAAAAAGAAGAAGAATTATTCATTTATAAGTTTGCCAATGGCCAGGCACTGGTGGCACATTCCTTTAATCCCAGCACTCTGGAGGCAGAGGCAGGCAGATCTCTGTGAATTCAAGGCCAGTCTTATCTACAGATCGAGTTCTAGGACAGGCTCCAAAGCTACACAGAGAAACCCTGTCTCAAAAAATAAAAAAATAAAAAAGGGATGGAGAGATGGCTCAGAGGTTAAGAGCACTGGCTGTTCTTCCAGAGGTCCTGAGTTCAATTCCCAGCAACCACATGGTGGCTGGCAACCACCTTGAATGAGATCTGGTGCCCTCTGCTGGCATGCAGGCACAAGACTGTATACATAACAAATAAATAAATAAAATCTTTTTAAAAAAAAAGTTTGCCAATAATAGTCACTTTTTGTGCCATGGAGAATGTCTTTGTCAGTTTTTCATGCCAGTGTTCAAACCCAAAACTTGACACATGCTAGGCAAATGTTCTTCCTGTACTAGAACCGAAGATAGAACCATTCTTTTTTTCTTTTTCCTGTATCATTCTATAACATTTGTTTTATGATTTTATTAGTTCAAATTAGGAATAAGCTTGCTTCACATGTCAATCCCCCTACCACCCCCAACCTCCCACCTGCCCCCCACCCCATCCACCTTCCACTCCCCAGGCTGGGTAGGGCTTTCGACGGGGGCTCCCCAAAGTCCACCACATCATCCTGGGCCAGGCCTAGGCCCTCCCCCATGTGTCCAGGCCAAGAAGTGGGATGGGCTCTCAAAGTCCCTTCTTACACCAGGGAAAAATACTAATCCACTACCAGGGGCCCCCTAGAGTGCAGAGGCCTCCTCGTTGACATCCATGTTCAGGGGTCTGGATCGGTCCCATGCTGGCCTCCCAGACTGGGGTCCCTGTGCTCCCCCTTGTTCAGGTCAGCTGTTTCTGTGGGTTTCACCAGCCTGGTACCGACCCCTTTGATCTTCATTCCTCCCTCTCTGCAACTAGGTTCCAGAGTTCAGTTCAGTGTATATCTGTGGGTGTCTGCCTCTGCTTCCATCAGCCACTGGATGAGGGCTCTCAGTAGGGGTCAGGCTGGCGGCGATAGAACCGTTCTTATTTAATGTTGTAAGAACACGTATTGAAAGACCCCCGGAGAGGTTCCTTCGTGGAAGAAGACCCACACCCAGGAATCAGCGAAACCACGAACTTTGGATGTAAGAACAAGAGGATTTATTAATAACACGGATATCCGGGGCTTAGCTTCTGTTTTGCCAAGCCTCGAGCCCCGGAAGGAGGGTCCTTTTATAAGGGAAAACAGGCATAGTACAGAAGCGAAAAGCATCAAATCAGCATTTTCTCAAGGTTTAATAGCCAGGCGAAATGGCCTTATCTCCTGCCGGTCCAGATGGCTGGCCTTGGGACCGAGCGATCCGGCGGGGGTTGGCCTTGCGTGGGGCGGGGAGTTAGAGCCAGCAGCTGCAGAGATCAAAAGGTGCTAAGGAGGGAAGTGCTAAGGAGGGAAAGATGTATTCGCGCGCCCCGCCAGCTGCCGACCAGAGTAGAAAGGCTACAGCCCAGGGGTGGGGGTCTTTCATCCCCCATTTCTCTTGTTACTGAATGGAATCTTTCATTCAGAGGTCTCTGGATATTCTGGATCTATCTGCTTTAGCTGGTGGTATTGTTGAGTTAAAACTAAGGTTTGTATGGCAGATAATCGTTCTCTAATGAATTGAGTTATCTTGTTCAGAATGCAGGGACCAAGTATAAGGATTAATAATAGAATAATCAGAGGTCCCATGAGAGTAGATACCAGAGTAGTGATCCAGGGGGACTTAGTGAACCATCCTTCGAACCATCCTTGTTGAGACTCAAATAGCTGTTGCCTCTGTTTTAGCCTTTCCCTAAGTTTGGTCATGCTATCCCTTACTATTCCTGTATGATCTGCATAAAAGCAGCATTCTTCCTTGAGGGCAGCACATAGCCCCCCTTCCTGTAAAAATAATAAATCTAATCCTCGTCTGTTCTGCAGGACCACCTCAGAGAGTGATGTTAAGGATTTTTCGAGTGCACTGACTGACTCTTCCAGTACCTGGATGTCCGTGTGCATGGCTTGTTGTAGAAGCTTAAAATGATTAATTCCCTGTAGGGCAACGGTTCCGGTCCCTATGCCGGCTGCTATGCCCCCCACTGTTATTCCTCCTAATAATAGGGCCACGGTAAGGGATATTGGCTCCCTCTTATATCGGGTTGATTTCCCTAGTACGCTGTAAACATATTCAGGTTGGTGGTATGTGACTTTGGGCCAAAGTTCTATCAATATACAAAAATCAATGGTGGTGTTGAGAACAGTGGTAGAGACACAGGGAGTCAACCCAGTACTGCAAGCCCAATAAGTTCCATAAGGGGCAACAAGGTATCGGCTGTCCTGAGATAATGGCTCTACTTGGTTACATAATTCTTGATGTGAGGGAGGGATCCTGCCTATGCATAGCCCCTTTCCTGAGACCTCAGATATTGTGAGCTTGTGCTGCATAGCAGCTCCACAACTGGTAGGTGCTGAGGTCTGGTTGGAGTAGTTGCCCAGTATTGCCACGCCTTCATAATATGGGGGCCGGGAAACTAGGCATAACCAGCATTCCTGAGTCTTGTTGGGGTCTGAAAAATTTAAGGCTTGGTAAACTCCTTGGATTAATTGTAATAATCTATCTCCGGTACCTGGAGGGTCTCTGGTTAACTCGATGTTTAGGGCATCTGGGGTGGGGGAGAAGATGACAGCATCTGGGGTAGGAGTGATAGCTTTAGGAACGGTAGGGGGTTCAGGGACTTGGAATTGGGTTGGGGCCCTCTGGTCCGCTATTACTGTGTTTGGCCCGACTGATTGTTGGCTTAGGGGAGTAATTTGTCTGTACAGGGAGAATAAGGTCACCGGATCTTTCCCTGCTCGGTGCAGCCGGAGTCCCCAGACTTTAGGACTATCCCAAGTAGTCCTTTTTCCAGCATCTGTGAACCTTAGGATGAGAGGGTTGCATTTTCCTCCGGGGGTGGCGCCTTGAAAACCTCCCCCTCCGGCACTATCATAACAGGGTCCGCAGGCTCTTTGCCCACATCTCCATGGTCCTTTCCCTGCGTACCCTGGGATCTCCCTCCGTTTGAGAGTGATGAAATCCCAAGAGGAAGAGGGTTTCCAGTAAGCCTCCCCTGTGGTTTCACATCCCCAGCTTGCACAGTACCCTTCCTGTGGCCCCCCGCAGTCATGAGTTGGTCTATGGCCAGGACAAACATAAAAATCCTTGCTTCTTGTCCCTATCCTTCCCCCAGGGTGGTGGCATCCGTACCCTGGGAATGGTTCCTGGTCAGAGGGATCCCAATCAGACCCTACTAAGTCACATAGGTCGACATAGAGAGGAGGGAACCCATCATGTAGAGTCCCTATATAAGTGCTGAGGTTGGCTATTTCCCCGGTCCCTAGATTGGCTATTTTCCAGGTGATATTATAAACCCTGTGGGGGTTAGTTGCTACATGGGGGGTAAACAGACAACCAATCAACAGGAGGGTGTACGAGAGAGTCTTATCTTTAAAGGATTTTGAGTGCGGTGTGCGGTCCATTCTGATGTAGTGGCTGAATCGGTGGGTCGGGCTGGCTTTACATGTGAAGCATGTATCCAAGCGGCAATGCCGTCTACTTTGAGTGCGGTGGGAGTGGTAAGCAAAACGATGTAGGGTCCCTTCCAGTGGGGTTCAAGGTTCTTGGCCTGGTGACGCCGGACCCAAACGGTGTCCCCGATCTGGTAGGAATGGGGGATGGTGGGATGGTCCCTCTGGTCTTTATAAGCTTGAGCAAGGGGTTTCCAAATCTCCCGTTGTACTAATTGTAGTGCCTGTAAATGAGCTTGGAGAGAAGGGGAGTTAGCAAAATCTGAGACATCTTGATCAAGAAAGTTAATGATAGGAGTAGGTACTCCATGCAGGATTTCAAAAGGTGTGAGCCCATGTGGCCCAGGGGTGTTGCGAGCACGATAGAGGGCTAGGGGGAGTAGGAGGACCCAGTCTCTAGTGCCAGTTGCAAGCGACAATTTTGTTAAAGTCTCCTTGATTGTTCTATTCATCCTTTCTACCTGTCCTGAACTTTGGGGTCTATAAGCACAATGTAATTTCCAATCAATCCCCAACAAGGTGGCCACTGACTGACTTATCTGGGAGGTGAAGGCGGGCCCATTATCTGTTCCCAGTACCTGAGGCATCCCATAACGTGGAAAGATTTCTTCAAGCAATTTCTTAGTAACGATCTTGGCTGTTTCATGTTTAGTAGGAAAGGCTTCAACCCATCCTGAAAAGGTGTCTACAAAAACTAATAGATACTTGTATCCATATTTACCTGGTTTAATCTCAGTGAAATCTATCTCCCAATGTGTTCCGGGCCGGTAGCCTCTGACCCGGTTCCCAGGAGGAAGCTTCAGTCTGGATGCGTTGACTCGGGCGCACGCATCACATTGTTCAGTTACCTGTTTTAGAATGTCATTCTTCCCCAAAAGGAAATTGAATTCCTCTTCTCGTTCGAGGAGCTCCCGCATCTTCTTGGAGCTCAGATGTGTCATCTTATGTAAAAATGTCACTAGGTACTTGGTTACCCGGTAGGGGATGACAGTCTTTCCTTCATAAGTCCAATCCCCGTTTGGTTCCTTTGTGGCTCCCAATTTCTCTAGGGTTTGGATGTCTCTTTGTTCATAGTCCCATGAGGGGGTGGGACGGTCGTTGGTGGGCTCCAGAGCCAGGAGGCTAGTGGTGTCTGTGGTCAGGGCCGCCTCTCGGGCAGCCAAGTCTGCCCTCCGATTGCCCCTGGCTTCAAGAGAATCCCCTTTTTGATGTCCGGGGCAATGTATGATACTTAAGGCGGAGGGCAGATGAAGAGCTCTTAGGAGAGCGAGGATTTCCTCCTTATTCTTAATGTCTTTCCCTTCGGAGGTAAGCAGCCCCCTCCGTCTGTAAATTTCTCCATGTATATGGGCAGTGGCAAAGGCATAACGACTGTCTGTGTACACGGTGAGCCTCTTACCTTCTGCCAATTTTAGAGCCTGCGTGAGTGCAATGAGTTCTGCCCTCTGCGCAGAGGTTCCGGGAGGGAGTGCCTGAGCCCAGACAACCTGATTCTCTGTGGTGACTGCTGCGCCCGCCCTTCGTTTTCCTTGATGCAAAAAGCTGCTTCCATCCGTGAACCAGATGTGGTCCGGGCTGGGTAGAGGCTGGTCAGTCAGGTCGGGTCTCGCCCCATGGGCCTCAGCCAGTACCTGTAAGCAATTATGAGCCTCTGGCTCCCCTGGGAGAGGGAGCAAGGTGGCTGGATTCAGAGTCACCAGAGGCCCAAAGTGGACCCGGTCTTTGTCCAACAGCATAGTCTGGTAATGAGTCATTCGGGCATTAGTGAGCCATCTGTCTGGAGGCTGTCTGATGACTGCCTCAACCGCATGAGGGGCATGTATGGTCAAAGGCTGCCCCAAGGTTAGCTTGTAAGAATCTTTTACTAGCAGGGCTATGGCGGCAATCATTCGGAGACAGGGTGGCCATCCCGATGCTACAGGATCCAATTTCTTGGAGAGGTATGCAGTGGGCCTTCTCCAAGGCCCCAGTTTTTGGGTGAGGACTCCCTTGGCATAGCCTCCTTTCTCATCTATAAAGAGTTCAAATGGCTTAGCTAAGTCCGGTAGACCCAGGGCTGGTGATTCAAGGAGAGCCTTTTTGATGTTGGTGAAGGCTTTCTTTTGGGGCTCTTCCCATTTAAAAGCAACCCCTGGCCGAGTGAGGGGGTAGAGGGGAGCCGCCATTTCGGCAAACCCGGGGATCCATAGGCGGCAGAAGCCTGCCGTTCCCAAGAACTCTCTCAGTTGGCGGGGATTTTGTGGGGTGGGAATGTCTAAGATGGCTCGCATACGGGCTTCCGTTAGCCATCGCCGTCCATCCTTTATCTTGTATCCTAAATAGGTCACCTGTTTCTGACATATCTGGGCCTTCTTGGCGGATGCCCGGTATCCTAGGCTCCCAAGAGTCTGGAGGAGGGCTCGAGTGCCTTCCTTGCATTCTTCCTTGGTTTTGGCTGCCAGGAGGATGTCATCTACATACTGTAAGAGGATTAGCGCGGGGTACCGGACCCGGAATCCTGCCAGATCCTGATGTAAAGCTTCATCAAAAAGGGTGGGGCTGTTCTTAAACCCTTGAGGTAACCTAGTCCAAGTTAGCTGCCCAGAGATTCCAAGGTCGGCATCCTGCCATTCAAAGGCAAATATAGGTTGGCTGGTGGGATGCAGGCGGAGGCAGAAGAAGGCATCTTTAAGATCTAAGACTGTATACCAGGTATAGTTGGGTGGCAATCCGCTCAGCAAATTATAAGGGTTGGGGACAGTAGGGTGTATGTCCTCTATCCTTTTATTGACCTCCCTCAGATCCTGTACTGGCCTATAGTCATTGGTTCCTGGCTTCCTGACGGGCAACAAAGGTGTATTCCAAGGAGATTTACAGGGCACCAGAATCCCTTGTTCAAGTAACCTTTTAATATGTGGCCGAATTCCTTCTCGGGCTTCTTTAGGCATTGGATACTGTCTGACGGATGCAGGAAGGATGGCAGCTTTTAAGGTTACTATAATTGGGGCCTGGTTGATGGCAAGGCCCATTCCTCCTGTTTCAGCCCAGGCTTGGGGAAATTCCGCAAGCCAGTGATCAAGGGTTTCCTGATTGTTCGAATTAGTCCTCTTTTCATGGAGTCTGTATTCATCTTCTATGGACATTGTCAAGATGGTAAGGGGAATTCCCTCTGGCCCTGTGACTTTGACTTCTGACCTCTCAAAGTGTATTTGAGCTCTTAATTTGGTCAATAGGTCCCGTCCTAGTAAGGGGTAGGGGCAATCTGGCACATGGAGGAAAGAATGCATAACCTTACCAGTCGCGAGCTGGAGCTGCCGATTTGTAGTCCAATGGTACTGCTTTCCGCCTGTAGCTCCCTGTACCCATGCAGTCCGGTGACTCAGGGGTCCGGGTGACCGATTCAGAACGGAATGTTGTGCCCCTGTATCTACTAGGAAGGTGACCGGATGCCCCCCGACTTGCAGTGTTATCCTGGGCTCAGGGGGGGGCTCCTGGCCCTGACTTCTCTAATCTTCTAGGTTTAGAAGGTCAGAGGTTCTTGGCCGTGGAGGCTTGGCCCGGGGGTTCTTAGGGCATTCTTTTGCCCAATGTCCTTTTTCTTTGCAGTAAGCGCATTGATCCCTGTCCAGGTGGGGCCCCCTTCTGCCATCCCTCTGCCTATTCTGTCTCTGACCTGTCACTACTGTGGCCAATAGCCTGCTCATCTCTCTATTCCGCTTACGGTCTCTTGCAGCCTCTTTCTCCTCTGCTTCTTTTCTCAGTCTTTCCTCTCTCTCCTGGGCTTCCTTTCTCCAACGTTCTTCTCTTTCTGTCTGTGTCTCTCTCTTATTAAAAATACGTTCTGCTTCCTTTAACAAGTCTTGGAGCGTATATCCTTGTAAATTTTCTAGCCTTTGGAGCTTGTTTCTTATGTCCGGGGCTGACTGCCAAATAAAGGACATAGAAACGCTGGTGGCCTGCCCTGGATCTTCTGGATCATAGGGAGTATACATTCTATATGCTCCTTTTAGTCTCTCTAGAAAAGTGGCGGGCGATTCCTCCGCCCCCTGTATTACCTGCTTTACCTGGGCCAAATTGGTAGGTCGGCGTCCTGCCCCCCGGAGACCCGCGACCAGCAACTGGCGATAGAGACGCAGATGGGTCCTACCTGCTTCAGTAGTAAAATCCCATTCAGGTCTTTCAAGAGGGCAAGCCGCATCGATTTCATTGGGCAGCTGGGTGGGCTGCCCGTTGGCTCCTGGGACATTCTTTCGTGCCTCTAGTAGAACACGCTGTTTCTCTTCCGAGGTTAAAAGAACCTGCAAAATCTGCTCACAATCATCCCAGGTAGGTTGGTGAGTTGTGAGTACCGACTCTATGAGAGATGTCAGCCTCACAGGGTCTGCAGAGAAGGAAGGATTATTATTTTTCCAGTTATAGAGGTCCGATGCTGAGAATGGCCAATATTGAGGTTGGCCATTCGGTCCAGTTCGGAGGGGCAAAGCGGTTGAATCTGGAGCGGGCTGCTCCCTGCGACCTCTTAGTCGGTGAGCCATTGGGGAAGGGTCAGGTGGGGGAGCTGAAGCCGTCTCTGCCGAGACGGCGGGGGCCGCTTCTGCCTCTGGCGGGGGCGGCAGCGCCGGGTATGGAGGGGGTTCTTCAGTCAATAGGTCAGCCAACAGGTTTTCTCCCGGGGGAAGCACCTCAGGCGTCTTCTTCTTCTCTTCAGCTTTAGCGTCCTTTACCGCTGTAGGGTAAAGGCTGGAGTGGGGAGGGAGCTGGGGATTGGAAAGGGTTGGGGTTGAGGGAATGGGCCGGTTGGAGCGGTTAGAGGGAGGAAGGGAGGGGGAGCCCTTGGGGTGTAGGAAAGGACGTATCCAGGGGGGGGGGTCCTGAACCAAGGCCTCCCAAGTGACTATGTATGCCACCTGGTCGGGATGCCCCTGTGGTCCAGGATCCATAGTCTTCTCTTTCACCTGAAATATAGTTTGGAGGTTAAAGGTACCATCTCGCGGCCAGCCAACGTCAAAGGCTGGCCATTCTGAGGAACAAAGAGTAATCCATTTGCGTTTACGCACATCAACAGATTGGTTATGAGCATAATCCTGCACATCTCTCCAGTGTGAGAGTGTTAGGGACAAGGGAGTGGTGATAGTTTGTCCCATAGTTTCTAGACTTAGTAGAACACAGATAATGGTTATGATACAAAGACTAAGCAAAACAGAACAGGCTTTCGCTGCGCGGTTTCGACAGAGAGTCGATAGTAAGATTTGAGAAGGCGTTGAAGAAGGGGGCCAGCCTTCTTCGTCCCCGGTAAGGATTGCAAATCCTTCAAGCCGAGGACCCTCTCCAAAGAGGTTGGGAAGCTGTCCAGTCATAGATCTCAGCTCAAAAACAAAAGTACAAAGGTGAGCCCACTAATGCTTCAATCGCTACCAGGACGTCTCCTGGAGCCAGGGTCGGGAGTCCGAACCCGTCAAATACAAATGTACGCAGCTGTGTACTACCAACGCGGGCGCGCAGTTCATGAAATGGTTTCAGACAGAAAGACAGGACCAGACGAGACAAGACAGTGGATCCACATAACACTTACCTCCCAAATGTGGGTCGGTGGTCCCTGGGCGGGGGTCTCGATCCCGGACCGAGCCCCCAAATGAAAGACCCCCGGAGAGGTTCTTTCGTGGAAGAAGACCCACACCCAGGAATCAGCGAAACCACGAACTTTGGATGTAAGAACAAGAGGATTTATTAATAACACGGATATCCGGGGCTTAGCTTCTGTTTTGCCAAGCCCGAGCCCCGGAAGGAGGGTCCTTTTATAAGGGAAAACAGGCATAGTACAGAAGCGAAAAGCATCAAATCAGCATTTTCTCAAGGTTTAATAGCCAGGCGAAATGGCCTTATCTCCTGCCGGTCCAGATGGCTGGCCTTGGGACCGAGCGATCCGGCGGGGGTTGGCCTTGCGTGGGGCGGGGAGTTAGAGCCAGCAGCTGCAGAGATCAAAAGGTGCTAAGGAGGGAAGTGCTAAGGAGGGAAAGATGTATTCGCGCGCCCCGCCAGCTGCCGACCAGAGTAGAAAGGCTACAGCCCAGGGGTGGGGGTCTTTCAGTATTACGGATAGAAAATCCACATTTCCTTTTATTTCAGTAAAATTTTTCGGATATCATGGGATCAATGACTAAGATAGGACCTGGGCTTGTAGCTCAGCAGTAGAGCTGTCTGACTGTGCAAAGTCCTGGCTCCATCCCTAGCAATGCTCATAGGCATAGTAAGTCAAGCTAATTAGACACTTTGTAACTTCTTAATGAATGGACCTTTGTGCTTTGTTTTACCATACTTTGTTGCCCTGAGGGATTATGCATATTACAGAAGATCTTATTTCTTCTACCTTAGCGTGTGTTTCTACAGATTAGAATTCTCTTTGTGGAGACAGTTTACACTTTAAAATTCCCCATAAGCTGTAAAAGGTCATTTATTGGTTCATTTAGCTGTCAAAGGGCAAGGGTAAATCTGGCTACGGGACAAACTAAATCCAGGTGTTTCATTTCCCTCTTTTTCACCTGTCTCTCTGTTCTCATACTGTCTCCTCCTCTTACCTGCAGGCTTCCTCTATGCAATGAGCCAAAACCTCGGGCAGAATGAGACATCCATCTTGACAGGTTAGCAATCAAATAAGGCAACCATGTCAGTAGATGTAATTCCAGAGAAGGTGTAGATTCTGGGTTCTGTCCTTGGATTTGGAGGTGTGACTGGGGACTTGGGGTCACATGATTGGCCATCCTGGATCAGGTGTCTTAGCTGTGGATGTAGGGGTGAAATGCTGTGGCTTTTGTCAGTTAGACTGGATACAGTTTCATCAGAATAAGCAGAGAGAAAGGAGGAAGCTTCCGGGTGAAGATGGCAGTCCTTCCTTTATACACTGGATCTTCCTGGGCTAGGAGATAGCCCTTTCCCTTAGCTGGCCCAGAATGATAAACAAGTCACCCTTTCCCTCCTGTGTCTTATCTTCTTTTGCTTTTGTTTTTGGAGACAGGGTCTTATTATGCAGCCCTGGCTGGGCCTGAAACTAACTATTGGGACCATGTTGACCTGGAACTCACAGTGATCCACCTGGCTCTGTGTCTCCTGAGTGCTAGGATTAAAGGCATGTGCTGCCATGCCTGGGTAGACATGTTATATTTATTACGGTATAATTCCTTTAGTGGGAAAATTAGGATGCTTTTTACTGACCTGAGACATGGTTTGGCCATGTCAGAAGCTGACGGCACTTACACACATTGATTTGAGCTGTTGAAAGATGGGGGTCAAATAATTTGTTATTGGCATTTGACATCTGCTGGCTTGCTCCTGCAAGATGAATTGTTCTTTCACATTGTGAGGGGTCATGAGTGCCAGGCAAGTGCTATATCAGGCAAGTTCTATATTAGTTATTTTCTGGCCCCAAGAGTTTCAGTTTTAATTCATTCTCTCTCTCTCTCTCCCTCCCCTTCCCCCTCCCCCTCCCTTGTCTCTCCCCTTTCCCTTTATCTCTCTCTTTCCTCCTTTTCCTCTCCCTTCCCATGAAACTCTCCCTCTCTCCCTGTCTCCCTCTCTGAAAGAAGGCCCTCACTGGATTTTAAATCCTTCCTAGTCTTCAGAACCACAAGCCAACAAATTCACGTTTGTTACAAATTTTTAAAACTCTTTTTACATATCACACAGCTTCAAGACTATCCTATACTGTTTCTTTTGCTTGGTGAAATTCTTACTTGTTTTGTCTTTACAGCCCCAGAGATTGCTGTCTCAGTTACCATGCCTAGGATCATTTATTCTTTGTTTGTTTGGTTTTGGTTTTTTGAGACAGGGTTTCTCCATGGAGCTTTGGAGCCTGTCCTAGAACTTGCTTTCTAGCAGGCTAGCCTTGAACTCACAGAGATCCATCTGCCTCTACCTCCCAAGTGCTGGGATTAAAGGTGTGTGCCACCTCCACCAGCTCATTTATTCTTATTTTATTTATTATTTTCTTTGCTTGTTTATGTGTATAATTGATTTGCTTGAATATATGTCTGTGAACCTTTTGCTCACACAGTGTCTTCAGATGCTAAATGAACATATCAGATTCCCTGGAACTAGAGCTGCAGATGGTTGTGAGTTACCATGTGGAAATTGAATCCAGTTCCTCTAAGAATAACCAGTGTTTTTAACCATTGAACCATCTCTCGATATATATATATATATATATATATATAATATATATCTCTGTGATAATAAAACTTTAATCAATCTCACCTATATAGCGTAAGTCAGATATAGGGGTAAATGCTGAAAGATCAAAGAAGTAAGGAGCAGTCAAAGTCATGGATTCCTCAGACCGAAAGGGATGAGCCCCTGTCTCTGCCCACCTTATATTCCTATCACTTCCTGTCTCCTGTCTATGCAGACCTCAGACCTCCGTGGTTAACTAATGGCTAGCTCCACCCTCTAATCTTCAGGCAAGATTTATTTGTTATAGCACAGACAAAATATCATCACACACCTAACCTCCTAGTTTCCCACCCAACTATTTACGTAGGGCATGTGACTAGAGGCTCTGAATCTGCATACAGTACAGATAGTACCTTCAGTTCCCACACTCCACCATCCAGGAGTCTGTGCTTGGGCAGTGACAACTTGCAATACAGTGAATCGCCATCCAGCACAGGTCAGGCTGTGTCCTGCTCTGGGTGACTTTATAATGTATAGAACTGCTTGCAGTATAGAATGGCTTGCAGGCTGTGCCTTGCCCCATGTGACTCAATTTTATAAAGCAGCAGTGTGCTGCATTCATGTGCTAAAGACAAGTGCTAAGGCAAAGTAACTCTGCATCTTTTCAATCATTTTATTTTATGTGTGTGGCTGTTTTACCTGCATGCATATACACCATTTATATGCATGACCTGACCCCTGGGACTGAAGTTATAGACATGAGGTCTGGGAATCAAACCCAGGGCTTGGAAAAGCAGTCAATGCTCTTAACCTCTGAGCCATCTCTCCAGCCCTACTCAACTCTGCACATAACCATCATCTGTCCAGCACACACCACGAAGAGCACACTGGTAAAGAATTTATTAATGTTCCAGGCAACAGTGGTGCACACCTTTGATCCTAGCCCTCAGGAGGCAGAGGCAGGCAGAGGCAGTTCCAGGCCAGCCTGGTCTACAGAGCTAGTTCCAGGACAGACTCCAAAGCAATACAGAGAAACCCTGTCTGGAAAAACAAACAAACAAATAAATAAAATGAAATAAAAAATAAATCAAGAACATGTAGGCACATGAGTATGCCAATATCATATCAGAGAAACCAGGCCTGTGAGTAAACACAGTTGACCGGTGAATGACACAGCCTCACCACCTGGATCATATACTAGCACAGCTGACAGGTGTGGTGGCTCTCCCAGACCACCTGGTTAATGAATCATCACATCAACTCATAATTCTGCCCCAGGGCTTCAGCTCAGTCCCATGGCCCCAGTTGATTCAGCCTTGGCTACAGCTTGACTTCTCTGGCCATGACGTCTGTGACGGGCTCTTTAAATCCATCCTTATCTAACCATCTGCAGTGACTTACTTAGCACCTGCATCAGCTTTCTGCCTCTACCTTCCAGAAGGCCCCATGAACCCTGTGCACTCTTGAACCCTAAGATGTTCCGTCAACTATGGTATTATTGTGTAAAGTATAAGTGTGTGACATGAAAGATTTTGATGGTAGCATTTAAAATTTGAATGGAATAAAAGAAATAATTGCTGGGGTCAAGATTGCCAAGCCAAATCTCGAGTACTTGGTGAGTTATGGCCCATGAAACATTCTGTGTGATGGTACACCCCTATAATCCTGGCTACTTGGGAGGCTCAAGCAGAAGGATCCCAAGCTGCATGGCAACCTGGGTAATTTAATAAGATCCCGTCTGGTATTTGAAAAGGAGTGGAAGTGTAGCCCAATGGGGCGTCATTTGCTGGATATGTGCAAGGTCTTGTGTTCAATCCTCAGTGGAGAGGTGGGTAGTGGCAATGAAGTTGCTATAACTTGTGAATTTATATTTTAAAATTTATTTTAGTTTGTATGTGTGCATGTGTATGTAACACATGCATGCATAAGCCTGAAGAGGTTGGGAGAGGCATTGGTTCCCCTGGAACTGCAGTTACAGATAAGTATGAACTGCCATGTGGGTGCTGGGAACAGAACCTGGCTCCTCCAGAAGCGTAGTGTGTTAGCTAGTTTTATGTCAACTTGACCCAAATTAAAGTCTTCTGAGAGGAGGGAGCCGCAACAAACAATATGCCCCATAAGACTGGGCTGCAGGCAAGCCTGTAGAACATTTTCTCAATTAGTGATTGATGGGGTAGGGCCCAGTCCATTGTGGATGGTACCATTCCTAGGCAGGCAATCCTGGCTTCTATAAGAAAGCAGGCTAAGCAGGCCATAGGGAGCAAGCCAGTAAACAGCACTGCTCCATGGTGTCTGCATCAGCTCCTGCCTCCAGGTTCCTGCCCTATTTGAGTTCCTGTCCTGATTTCCTTTGATGCTGAACAGTGCTGTTGTGGAAGTGTAAGCACCTTTCCTCCCCAAGGTGCTTTGGTCCTGTTTTCATTACAGCAATAGTAACCTGAAGACAGGAAGTAAAGGCCTTTAACTACTAACCAATGAGTGCTCCCCCTTTAAAATTCAATGGTATTATTTTAAATTATGTGTGTGGGGGGTATGTACTGTCAAGTGCAGGTGCCAGCAGAGGTCAAAGGTGGCAGGCCTCTTTGGAGTTACAAGTGGTGAGCCTCCTGATGTGGATTCCAGAAATAAAATGGGTCTTCCTGAAAGAGCAGTACATGCTCTTAACGATTGAACCATCTCTCCAGCCATGCATTTACTGAATAGCAATAAAACCCACAATGTCCATGTCTGTCTGTGTTAATGGCATGACTGGCTCATACTGCATAGTCTCAGAACAATAGCAAAGGGAAACTGTGCTGAGAAGAACACTGGGAAGCTGCATAAAGACGGAAGACAGAGCTAACTCCAGAAACTTGTCCTCTGACCTCCCCATTCATGCTGTGGAGTACATGCATATAGACACCCATCATATATACACACATGAGCAACAGGTTTTTAAATTTAAAAACAGAAACCATAGTAACATAAAACAATGAAAATTAGCATAACTACATAAAATTTTACCAAATAATCACTCTAGTTCCCAATTTCCTTCCAAAGTCACTGACTATAATCAATCACAAGAATTTATTATTGTTGTTGTTTGAGGCTTTTCAAGACAGGCTTTTTCTGTGTAGCCCTGGCTGTCCTAGAACTCTCTCTATAGATCAGACCACCATTACCAGCTTACAAAATTTTTTTAAGATCAAATATCAGTGTTTTCTTTTAAAGATTTGTTTTAGGCTGGGCGTGGTGGCAAACTCCCATAATCCCAGCACTTGGGAGGCAGAGGCAGGTAGATCTCTGAGTTTGAGGTCAGTCTGGTCTATAGAGCAAGTTCTAGTGCAGCCAGGGCTATATAGAGAAACCCTGTTTCTAAAAACTATATAAAAAAAAGTATATAAAATTTTAAAAAGAAAGAAAGAAAAGTCACTTTCTATGATGAATGAAGTCCCCAGGAAAAAAACAAGCCTATCTTGAAAACAAAACAAAACAAAACAAAAAAGCTTGTTTTCTTTTTGATTAAATGTATATGGAGACGTGCATACGTGACTGCAGTTACCTGTTGAGTCCAAAAGAGGGCACTGAATTTCCCAAGAGCTAGAATTGAGGCAGTTGTGAGCCACCCAATGTTGATGCTGGGAGCCAAACTTCTGTCTTCTTTAAGAGCATTGTGTGCTCTTAACCATTGGGCCATCTCTCCATTCCCATGTCAGAACTTTCTGGTGGCATACAAGTATAATACAATGAGAGCATCTTTTTATGTTAATGTAGCTAATCAATTGTAATTGGTATAATTATTACTTTGCTATCTTCTTCTAGGGTTCATTACTGCTGAATACATAATTACAGCACAGAACATAATCTCTCCTTTGGCAGCATGTCAGTGGCAGAGCCAGCATTTTCAGTATGTTCCCCTTTATACAATGTGTATATATTGTAAAGAATGAAATGTAACACATCTACTTCAGTGTTAGAAATGATCATAAAAGCCAGGCATAGTAGTGCATACCTTTAACCCCAGCACTCGGGAGGCAGAGGCAGGTGGATCTCTGTGAATTCAAGGACAGCCTGATCTTCAGAGAGACTTCCAGTCAGAGCTATACAGAGAAACACTGTCTCAAAATAATAATAATAATTAATTATAAATAAAGAAACGTGATCATTTTAGTGAGTACTGGATGTTACTTGTTCTGATCGCATCTGTTTATGTTTTGGAGGAAAGGGCATTTTAGAAATGAAGAAAAATAAATGACACTGGCAACACTGATGATCAATCACTCTTGCTACTTCCATCCCCTTCTTTCTCTCTGAAAAACTACAACCTGTGATCTGTCAAGGACCTGTTTTTATTTCAGAACTTTGTTCACGGAGCTTTCTTTGTAGCCCAGGCTGGCTCCTGCAAGCCTGTGACCCTCATGCTTGAGTGCTAGGGTGGCAGGTGTGTACCACCACTGTCAGCTTTCACAAATGTTTAAATCAAAGGAGAGTTGTGTCCTAAGGTGAGCGCTGTCGGCTTCACACAGCAGTTAGTGATTTTCCAACAAGTGTCAAGTGCAAAGTGTGTATCAGTGAGATATTTGGGGGCTGGGCACATACCTTAATGGAGTGCTTGCCTGGCGTGCAGAAAGCCCGGGTTCAATACCCACCACTAACTGGCTATGGTGGTGCATGTCTGTAATTCTAGGCCCAGAAGGGTTCAAGGTCATCCTTAGCTACATTGCCAATTCAAGGCCATCCTAGACTACATGAAACCCTGTCTCAAAACCAAAACCAACGACAAAAGTAAAAAGCAAATGATGTCACAATTCCCTTTTGACCCTAAGTAACACTGTGAAATTTCCAATTTTATGAGTCCAATTATAGACTCCCTCTTAGTATACTTGTAGCCTTCATGTGATTGCTATATAAATATCCAGCAATATGCTATGTTAACCAAGGATAAATCCTCCAAGCTGTAGTTAACAATTCATTATTTTCTTTTGACTGAATTGCATTATGAATGCCTAGCTGATTGTGGCTACTCCTCTACACACACCTAGCTTGATGTGTCTTGCCAAAAAGGGGTATATGCAATCTTACATATGGTGATCTTTTGAGGATGAGGCTACTGTTAACCCCGCCGATTGAGAATAAGATCACTACCAAAGTTTAAAGCCAAAACAGAAGCAAGCTTTAATTAAATACTGGCCAGGTGGAGGGGCTCTGGCCAGGTCATACTCAGGTTCCTGGGAATTGTCCCTGAGTCACAGTTTGCAGCAGTTTAAGAAGGAAAACCCATAATTCATTGCATTTCCCATCAGGTCCAATCGGGGCAAGCATACATCCTGAAGTACCTCCAGTCTACATCCAGTCAGGGCAAGTGTACATCCTGACATATTTTCTGCCTGTGAAACTCCTGCCCACAATGTGATTAAGCACATCTGGTGCATATGGGAGCAAACAGACTTGTTTAGGGGAGCAAAAAACATGTGGTTTCTTATCTCCCTTAAACAATAGTCTCCAGCATTTCAGGAACTCTCTGTCCTTGGGCAAGGGGCTTAAAGATCAGTGACATTTTTGTTTCATGGATCTCTTAGGCACAGTAATTAAAACTCAAAATGTAACTTTGACACTACAAATGGTAGATGGGCCCCAGCATGTGCAAGGACCCTAGATTTGATCTCCAGCACCAAGAAAGCAACAAAATAAGCATACTACGAACCAACAGCAAAAGAGTAGATCTTGGAGTCTAGAACTACAGACACCAAAATTTATTGAGGAACATTGATTGCTTTAAACAAAACGTAAAATGTTTCTACAGCTAAATTGTTAAATAGCATAGATGAAAGTTAAGTGAAAATTCTAACTGTTATGTGAGCTATAGATTCATTCCCCAGGAAGCAAACTCCAAGGTGGAACTATGGAACGCAGGAAGTTTATTGTTAGAGTGTGCTCTTCGGTGGACACCGAGAGAGCAGCAAAGGTAGGACTGAGCAGAAGCTAATGTGAACTGTGCTTGTGGAAGGCCCTCTACAGTCTCTCCAAGTAGCTTTGGAGCTGGGAGGATGCTTTGGGTTCTCTCACCTGGGATGGGGAGGCTGGGCCTTGGCCAACTGGTTGCCTAGTCATTGAATTCGGATTGTGAAGCAGCTCTAAGGCAGCAAGGTGGTGGTTTTCTTCTGCTGAGGACCAGTCTCAGTCAGGGAAACTGGAGGCACGAATGCCTCAGATCTGGAGGCTAGTAAACTGTTCAGTATCCACAGAAGCCACTGCTGGTGAACCTGGAAGTGACCGCAACAGTAAGATGTTTAGTGCATTAAAAATAGCTGGGGAAAGTGAGGGCCAGAGGGATGATGGCTCAGCAGTTAAGAGCACTGATGGCTCAGCCGTATGTATCTCCAGCCCAGGAGATCCCACACTCTTTTCTGACCTCTATGAACACCAGGCACACATGTGGTATAGATATACACATGCTGGCAGAACATACATATAAAATAAAAATCAATGTAACAACAACAACAACAAACTGGGTTGAGGATGACTGAAAGGATTAGGGTGTTTGCCACCAAGCATGGAAACCTGAATTCAGTGTCTGGAATCCACATAGTGAGAAGAGAGAACCTGCTCCCACAAGTTGTCTTCTGACTTCTACATACTCTGACATGGGTCAAATACACCCATTTAAAACTAGTTGTGATAACAAGGTATTGTGGGGTTCCCTGCAAGCATCATCAGAGGGAGGGAAACCATTCAAGTGAGGTAAAAATGAAACCACTTAGCCAGTGCTGGGTCAAAAACATCTGGACCAAGCAGTTTAGTTTTCTTACACATTTAAGCAGAGGCAGGTGCATCTCTGTGAGTTTGAGGCCAGCCTGGTCTATAGCCAAGGACAGCCAGGCTACACAGAGAAAACTTGTCTCAAAAAACCAAACCAAACAAAAACAAAAACCACAGTAAAACTTTGGAAAGAGTTTCCATATGACAGTTACCACCACAATGTAGGCATGGCTACAAGGAAATTCCCTTGCAAAGTACATCTCTTTAGCCAAGCACCTGTGACCTTTAGCTTAAGAATGAGTTCCATTGACTGAGAAACAGTGTTCAGGGTAAGCACTAGGGAGGAAGGATTTGTAATGAGCCTAAAGATGGGTTCTATTGACTGAGGGGATTGCTCAGGGTTTTAGGGGATTCAGGTGAAGGCTGGCTCCACAGAATAGCAAAAGATCAGCAGGTACTAATTAACACTTCCATACACAGCCTTCTGGATGGAAACCAGGCACCCACATCCCTTCAGCTGAAGAGGAAAGTCCAGGTGTTTAACAATCCTGCTTTCTGTAAGCTGTGCCTGCTATAGGCCTGAGTGGCAAACATCTTTATCATCTTTAATCCTAGCACTTGGGAGCAGAGGCAGTTAGATCTCTGTAAATTCCAGACCAGCCTGGTCTACACAGTGAGTTCCAGGACAACCAGGATTATGTAGAAAGACCCTGTCTCAAAAAAAAAAAAAAAAAAAAAATGTGGTAGCTGGGGTGTGGAGATCAAGAGTTCAAGGCCAGCCTAGACTACATGAGACCCTGTTGGGCTAAAATAAGAGCAAAAACAAAACTATCTGTGACAGGTGTGTAGCTCTGTGCTTGAGCACTGCTTGGCACATACAAGACCCTGGACTCAGTCACCAACACTGTATAGTAATAGCCAGGAGTAGTTGCACTTACCTGTCATCCCAGCACTGGGGAAGTACCAAGCCAAGGCCAGCCTGGGCTACAGAGTGAGATTTTGTTTCAATATCTCCATCCAGAAATTATAAAATTAAAAATAAAAATACTCAATGGCAGAAGATGTGGTTAGCATGTAAAAGGCTCATCCCGAGGACCAATAAGCAAATAAATAAAACTGTGTCCTGTGGAATAAGCATACAGCCTACCCAGAGAGTCTTTAGTGGTTCTTCATCTGTATTAATTTCAAAGCCCATGCCACTGGGAAAAAGAAATCAAAAGAAAAGAAAATGGCATGACTGCTCCTAGGTATGGTAGAGGAGAAAGTTTATTGTGGATAAAAAGGGAGAGCGTAGTAGAGGCAGGGACATCTGGGAGGGTCCAGAGTGGACATGACCTGACTGAGCTGGGCCGTGTGGGAGAGGGAGAGGGAGGAGGGGGGAGGAGAAGGGAGAGAGAGGAACCAGGTGTGGCAGCCTGGAAGCCATAGGTACAAAAGGGGTGGGTAACCAAAATGTCTGGATTATATAAGGAAGAGCCTCTGGGGGAAGGGCAGCCTAGCCCCTGGGCTGCAGAGTTCAGGGAGGTGGCAGGGTAGGCCAGCCATACCCTGTAACAAGTAGGGACTGAGGGATGCTGGGAAAACCTGGCAGCCAGGTCCACTTTGATGTGTTAAATAGGCGCCTTGGCCATTTGTCCCAGGTTTGAGACTTGACAACCCCATTCTCTGCCTCACAAGACAGACAAACTCAGACCTTTGTTTCTGCCCTTCCCTGTCACCTCAGCCCATGTCCACTCTTTCCTCCAGGGAACATCATATACATGCTCAGCATTCTGCCTTCATCTCTGGATTTGTTGCCTACAGATTGTGTTCCCAAAATTCATCCCTCTGTCGAAAATTATCTCCATCTCCAGCAAGGTGTGAGGGTGTGTGTATGTGTGTGAGTTTGCATGTGTGTGTGTGTGCATGTGTGTACATGTGCACGTAAGTGTGTATGTGTTTTGTGTGTATGTGTTTTGTGCGCGTGTGTGTGTGTTTGTGTGTGTGTGCATGCATATATGTGCATGTATGTGTGAGTCTAGGCTCCTAGAGAAGAGGTTGTCACTTGTGTGCGTCATGTTGAAGAGTACGGGTCAAACTGAATAGATTTTGAGGTTTAGAAACAAAAGGGATTTCAGAGGTCATCTAGTTCAGCCAAATTTTACAGATGAGTTAACCAAGACTCAGAACTATTACGTGGCAGTTTTCCTCTGAACTCCCATGTGACTTTGTGCTTCTTGTATGGTGTTTATTGCTTTGTATTTTGTGTTTTAATGGTCTCCTACCTGTTTTACCGGTCTATGGATTTTTATAGGCCACTTCTCATTTACTCACTGCTTGAGTGGCGTGGTCCCCTAAGGCTCTGTCTTGGGTCAGCTAACCTGAGTCGTCTATTTCCACAGGTGTCAGTGATTCACTCTGCATCTTTTGTCCAGTGGTGACAGGTTACACTTCTACCTGAATGTCTTGTAGATTCTCAGAGTCAGTTTGACTCCTGTCTTCTCATTTCTCCATTTTCTTTGGAAATGCCACAAGATCCCATTTCTGTACTCACTGTCAGTTGTCATGAGTTCAGAACTCATCTCACAATGACAGACATACCTTCTGCCCTCTTCCCCAAGCTTTCTTGTCCTACTGCCTCACCCTTGATGCTGGTACCAAAGTAATCTTGCCCCAGAGTTAATCTAACAAGGCAATGCATTAGTTTAAAAATCATCTTTGGCTCTCTGTCAGCTGTGATTATTAACATCTAAACTCCTAGAGCTGGTGGTAGAACACCAGCCTAACATGAGTAAGGCCAGCACAGCAAAAAGCAAATAATAAATAAATAAATAAATATAAATATACTTGTTCTAAAGGTAGCAAAGTTTCTACAAGAAAAGCAGAAAATCTAGTGGTTAATAAAGTTCCCAGGAGGTGTTTTGTTTCAGAGACATTGTCTCACTCAGTAGCCTTAGCTGATGTGGGACTTACAGCCTTATATGATCTATCTCCCTCTGCCTCCAGAGTGCTGGGATCAAAGGTGTGAAACACCACTGCTGCAGGTAATATCCATTGTCACTGTTGTGCCCAAGTCTCAAAGATCCCCAGGGACCACCAGGAAGACAGCCAGACCCACCAAACTGCAAAAGCAAGATCTTATTCATCCAACCATAACAGGAACCCTGTCTAGCTAGCTGACACAGCAGCCTCCAGAGGGAGCGAAGTTCCCTGTCTACTGCTAGGTTTTAAAGACAAAAGTCTCAGGATTACATCAGTAGGTAGTTTCTGAATGGTTGACATTTGGGAACAATTAGGAGAATTTCTCCAAGTCATATTTTGGCATGAAATACCTGTGTACCAATTATTCTCATTGGTCAGTGCTGAGAGGGAACATTCTGTGGTTTCTATGGCTTTGTCTTGTTACTTGCAGGTGCCCTGTTGTACATAGATACCAATAGTTTTCAGAACTGTATCCTGGAGACTACAGGGAAGGTTTTGGTCTCCCCTGGAGTTTCTTTTGTGGCTAGGAACCAAGTACCCAGGAGGCTTGGGGAAGGGGGGTATCCTTGTGTTCAGTTTTGGCTCTAGGCTCCGGGAGGCCAGAGGATCTGGAGTTTCCTTGTGTCAGAGGCCTACTTGTCTTTTCTGTAGCCTGTCATGTCATGGTTGCTAAAGCAGGGGCTGAGTGAGGGTTTGGTCCCTTCATTTCTAGAAGTGAAGCCTTTGAGTTTAGTTTACCCCTTTCAGTCACTATGTAAACATAGACAAATTTATTTCCTTCTACATGAAAAATGAGCACAGCCGTTCTATCAATTTGATAATGCTTTTTTTTTTTTTTTTTTTTTTTTTTCAAGACAGGGTTTCTCTGTGGCTTTTGGAGGCTGTCCTGGAACTAGCTCTTGTAGATCAGGCTGGTCTCGAACTCACAGAGATCCACCTGCCTCTGCCTCCCGAGTGCTGGGATTAAAGGCATGAGCCACTAACACCGGCCTCCTGTGTAGCTTTAGGAGCTTGTCCTGGAACTCACTCTACAGACCACACTGGCTTTGAACTCAGAGATCTGCTTGCATCTGCCTCCTGAGTACTTAGATTAAAGGCATGTGCCTCCACTGCCCAGAAAATATTTCTTTTTAATTATGGCATGTCAGTAGGTGGGTATGTGCATTAGGGCATGTTAGTTCATGTGCCCGTGGAACAGGCTTTCTTGGACTGCCAGTTCCCAAATCATTGACACAGAGACATATTATTAATTATGAATGCTCAGCTTTAGCTTAGGCTTGTTTCTACCTAACTTTTTTCCTTTAACTTAAATTAAATTAAACTTTTGACTATATTGAAGGGACCGGCCCCCTGCTTTATCAACCATGAAAGGTTAACATGTGCTTATCTGACCTTGACCCTCCTGTCCTAGTCACTAGAGGTCAGATATTCTCCTTGTAGCAAGGAACCAATCAGAAGTTAGCTGGTGATGCTATGCTTTATGACTCTGGGTGTGCTTTATGGACAAGTGCACAGCAATGACATGCAGAGCATAGCAACTGCCCTGGGAGGGCCTATAGGCCATAACAACCAGTTGACCAATCAATACAGGACAGGTTGCCCAAGCCCGGAAGTGCACCATTCCTGAGATTGTTGTGTACCCCCTAGACACTCCCCTTGCTCTACCCACTATTTTCCCACCTTGTGGTTTCTCTGGGTCTTTCTCCAAGGGTCTGCCTGGATGAATGGACAAAGAGCCTGGGCTAATGGGGTTAGCTCGTTAAACAACAATAAAAGACTCTTTGCTTTTGCATCGAAATGGGTCTCTTGGTGATTTGGGGGTTTCAGAATTTGGGCACAACATATAGCAACCCATTTCTATTAATCTATGTGCTGTCCTAAGGCTCAATTCCCTCATCTATGTTCTGTCCATTCTGCTTTCCTGCTTCCTCCATGTCTGTCTGTCTGGCTCCTGTCTGTCTGGCCAGTTCTCCTTTTCTCAATGCCGACCAGTCCCCCACAGCCTCTCCTCTACCTAGCTATTGACCATTCAGCCTTTTATTAGACCAATCAGGTGCCTTAGGCCGGCAATGTGAAACAGCAACACATCTTTACATAGTCAAACAAATATTCTATTCCACAACATGCCCAAGAAGATAAGAGCATCAGATTCCCCTAAGCTGTAGTTTCAGGTGGTTGTGAGCCTCTGGAAGAGACCATGCATGAGTCATTTCAAAAACAAGAGCCTCTTAACCATGGAAGCCTCTCTCCAGCCTTGATGGGATCATTTAAAGGGCTAATTCACAGAGTTTGCTATGCCTGGTGCATAGCAAATGTTGTTCTTTCCAGATCTCCTGTTCTTTGGAGAAATGCAGGCAACTAATACAAAACAAAACAAAACAAAACAAAACAAAACAAAACAAAACAAACCTCCCTAGAAAAACAAAAGGATTAAAAATAACGGCTGGAGATGTAGTATGGTACAGTTCCTAATGTTTTGCTCTTGCTCAGCAGGAATACACACTTGTGTGCCTGCATTTGACATTGAACTACTGAAACCATGGTCCTCAAGAATGTGGTGTTTCAACAGGAGCCTCATTGTTGAGGAATATTAGTTTAAGGTGTGTTATATATGTTTATGCTGTGGAACATTTAATGATATAAAGATGTGTTGCTTTTTTTAGGCTGCATTTGTTTAACTCTGTTAAACTGTGATTCTTTGCCTGTCTAAAATACCTGATAGTCTAGTAAAGAGCTGAACATTTAATAGCAAGGCAAGAGAAAGGATAGGCGGAACTGGCAGGCTAAGAGAATAAATAGGAGAAATCTGGGAAGGAGGTAAGAAAGAAAAAAAGAAGGATCCAGAGAGAACAAGGAGAGGAGGACTTCAGGGGCCAGCCACCTAGCCAAACCAGGAGTAACAGTGAAAGTAAGATATACAGAAGTAAGAAAAAGGAAAAAAAAAAAAAAAGAGGCAAAAGGTAGATGGCATAATTTAAATTACGAAAGCTGGCTAGAAACAAGCCAAGCTAAGGCCTGATATTTATAAGAAAGAATAAGACTCCGTGTGTGATTTACTTGGGAACTGGGTGGCTCCCAAAAAAGAGGCCAAAGAGCCAAAAAGAATAAAAACAATCAGCTACACCCCATGTTCAGAGAAAGAAGAAGCTGTTACCAGTCAGAGAAAGAACTCACCTCCCAAGAGAATACCTCACATGGGTCTAACAACTTACCAGGCCACCTTGGAGGAGAGACTGGAACAGAGACAATGATGGCTCAAAGAAGGGTGGACCACTTAGTTATGCATACCTCTTGCCCTCTATTTAAACACAGACCTGTCAGAATCCCAGAGTTGGAATTGGGGTTGGTCACTGAATCTCTTTATTTTTTCAGTCTAATCACTGTTGCATAAATATCTTCTAATGGTCCTACTTTAGTCTGTCTGTTACTTGGCTGGGTCTTAAAACATAGGTTTTTCTGGAGATCCTGTACATGTTCATGTGTGCATGTTTGTGTATGTGTACACCTGTGCAGTGTGTCTGCGTGTACACAATGTGTGTATATATATGTAGGTATGTGTATGTATTTGGGTATTCATGCAATGTGCATGTGTGTGCACAGATGTGTTTGGGTATTCATGCAATGTGTTTCTGTGTTCATGTACACATGTCTGCATGTCCTTATCTGCATGAGTGCCTTGCATTGTATGGTTGCAAATGAGTGTTTTGTATAGATATATGTATACATGTATGCTTGTGTGTTTATGTGTATATTCAAATATTCTTGTATGTGTGCCTCTGTGTATGCATGTATATGTGTTTGCATTTTCCTGTGTGTATTTGTATGCATGTATACTTGTATATGTTGACATGTTTTTGTTCTTTGTGTTCATGTCCATGCAAGTGGGGTCTTATGTGTATAAATGTTCGTGTGCATATGTGTTCATGTGTGATTTTATGTGTGTATAAGCTTGTGTGTGTGCATGCATGTGTGTGCATGTGCTATTTTATATTAAATATCTAAGGAGGATTCTGACTAAACTACTAGTGCTGAGTTTTATTAATGTAATTTAATCAATTTTTACATGTTTACCTGGAACATTAAAATCTATTAGTTTTATTGTTTCCAGAAATCCGGAAAGATGAACAACTGCTTAAGTTTTCAAAGCTATATAAAGGGTTGGTTAGATTCTGCGCAAGGTAACCCAATCACAAAAAGACAAACATGATATGTACTCACTCATATGTGGATTTTAGACATAGAGTGAGGGATTACCAGCCTACAATCCACACTGCCAGAGAAGCTAGTAAACAAGGAGGACCCTAAAAATGACAAACTTTGTCCCCGGGAAAAGGCGAAAAAGTCACCATCCCCTGAGCAAATTGAGAGCATGGGAAGAGGTGGGAGGGAGCTATGAGAATGAGAAGGGAAGAAGAGGAAGGATGCAGAGGTCATGAGGGAGCAGAAAGGCTGAGTCAGGTGTAGATTAGAAGAAAGGACATACGATAGGTAGGGTTTTAGTTGGGGGGTGGTAGGGGAGGAAGGGAGGGAGAAGGGAACTGGGATTGTCATGTAAAACAATCGTGTTTCTAATTCAAATTAAAAAAAAGGCTCCTTAAAAAAATACTGAAAGTAACATATAAAAATAAATAAATAAATAAATAAATAAATGGTTGGTTAGGACTTAAAACCATGGATTGGAATGCTACAGATATTCTCATTCTATTGTAGTTCTTTCCTTTCCTAAAATAGTATGAAGAATTGTGAATGGCTAATTTAAGCTTTATAATTCATAGTTTCAATGTATATAACATTTGAGGTTTTAGTCAGTACATGATCTTTTAATTAAAAAAAATACTATCAGAAAAAATAGTTTTTTCCATGCAATCTACTTTTATGGAAAAACCTATGATCAAAAAAGATAATGTGATAAAAGTATATTAGTTTCAAAACTCCTTCATTAGACAGTCCATGTTCCTCAGTAGAGTGGATTTTGAATTCTTTCCTTCCATTTGATGCTTCATGTATTAACTTGGCTGGTGGGGAAGGTGTGATTTATTACCCCAGTGGGCTTTAGAACAGTTTACCCAGCTTCCTAAGTCCTAGGATACAGGCATGAGTCATCACAGGTGGCAGGACTTTCAGTTTGTAGGCACCATTGTTTCAGTGTCCCATTACACTTTTTCATAAAGAAGTACATAAGACTTGTGGTCATTTGAAAGAAAATAGCCCCATAGTGAGTGGCACTAGTAGGAGGCATGGCCTTGTTAGGGTAGGTATAGACTTTTTGGTAGAAGTGTGTCACTGTGGAGGTGGGCTTTGAGGTCTCATATATGCTCAAGATATCACCCAGTGTCTCAGACCACTTGCCTGCCTATCAAGATATAGGATTCTCAGCTCCAACACTGCATGCCACCATGTCTCATCATGATGGTGGTGGACTAAGCCCCTGAAAATGTAAGTCACCTCAATTAAATGTTTTCACTAAGAGTTACTGTGGTCATGGTATCTCTTCATAGCAATAAAAATCCTAAGACAGGGGGTTGGGGATTTAGCTCAGTGGTAGAGTGCTTGCCTAGCAAGCACAAGGCCCTTGGTTGGGTTCTCAGCTCCTAAAAGAACAAAACAAAAACCCTAAGACAGAAGTTGGTACTAGGAATGGGGTATTGCTGTGATAGGCCTGACCATGCTTTTGTTTGAAGGAATATGAACTTTGGGACTATGGATTAGAAAACCAGTTGAACACTTTTAAGTGCTGATTAATGGGCAATTCTGGTAAGAGCATGGAAGATAGTGGTGCTGAGTGTGATTTGAACTGTTGGGCTGGGGGCTGGCTCAAGAGTTTCAGAGGAGAATTTTAGTATGTTGCCTAGAGATCATTCTTATCATATTTTGATAAGAATATGGCTACTTTTTGCCCTTGTGTTGTTTTTTGGTTTTTGGTTTGTTTGTTTTGTTTTTCTAGACAGGGTTTCGCTGTGGCTTTGGAGGCTACCTGGAATTCGCTCTATAGATCAGGTTGGCCTCAAACTCACAGAAATCTGCCATGTCTCATCTGCCTCCCAAGTGCTGGGATTAAAGGCATGCACCACCAATACCCGGCGTGTTGTTTTTATCTAAGTTATTCTTTTTAGCAATAAAGACTCTGCAGATGTTGGGGTTAAAACCTGCTAGATCAGAGAAGCCAGGAACAACCAGCTGACCCTCCTCTTCGGCAGGAGACCCAGAAAGGTGTCTTTCCATCTGTCCCACACCAAAAAGGACCATGAATATCTAAGTCCTTCCATACTCCCTCCTATGCATCTATCATCTTCCCCGGTCTTCCATATTTTCTATCGCTAATTCTTGTCAACTAGTCACTGGCTCTGTCCCTGATCCAAGGTGAATTTTATTAACACAGTCTCAGAGTTTCACAGTGCAATCAATATTCTACAACATTTCCCCCCTTTAGTCTAAATAACAAGGGTAGGTTTTAACACTAATGCAATAAAACTATGTGCAATAAAAATAATTATCAGATATTGTCTGAATAAAAAGGGAAGAACCTCATTCTAATATGCTATATATATATATATATATATATATATATATATATATATATATATATATTAAGAACAATTATGGAGCCGGGCATTGGTGGCTCACACCTTTAATCCTACCACTTGGGAGGCAGAGGCAGGAAGATCTCTGTGAGTTCAAGGACAGCCTGGTCTCCAGAGCGAGTGCCAGGATAGGCTCCAAAGCTACACAAAGAAACCCTGTTTCGAAAAACAAAACAAAACAAAAAAGAACAATTATCAAGTAAGAATTATATTCAGAATGTCCAGTCTATTTGTATTTGGCAAATTGGGAGAAAATATGTCATTATTCATCCCATCTTGGTGAGTCCAAAGTTTTTTTTTTAATTAATTTATTTATTTTGTTTTTTTTTTCGAGAGAGGGTTTCTTTTTTTTTTTTCTTGGTTCTTTTTTTTATGTATTTGAATTACAAACAAGATTGAATTACATGATGATCCCAGTTCCCCTCCCTTCCTCTTCTACCACCACCCCCAACTAAAATCCTACCTGTCATATGTCCTTTCTTCTAATCTACACCTGACTCAAAATTTCTGCTTCCTCATGACCTCTGCATCCTTCCTTTTCTCCCCTTCTCACTCTCATAGCTTCCTCCCCCCTCTTCCCATGCTCTCAATTTGCTCAGGGGATGGTGACCCTTTCTCCTTCTCCAGGGGGACAAAGTTTGTCTCTTTTAGGGTCTTCTTTGTTTACTAGTATCTCTGGCAGTGTGGATTGTAGGATAGTAATCCCTTACTCTATGTCTAAAATCCACATATGAGTGAGTACATATCATGTTTATCTTTTTGTGATTGGGTTGCCTTGCTCAGAATGGTTTCTTCGAGTTCCATCCATTTTCCTGCAAATTTCAAGATTCCATTGTTTTTTTTTTTCTGCTGAGTAGTACTCCATTGTGTAAATGTACCACATTTTCTCTATCCATTCTTCGGTTGAGGGGCATCTAGGCTGCTTCCAGTTTCTGGCTATTACAAATAATGCTGCTATGAACATGGTTGAACAGATGTCCTTGTTATATGAATGTGCTTCTTTTGGGTATATGCTTAGGAGTGGAATTGCTGGATCTTGTGGTAGACTGATTCCCATTTTCTTGAGGAGTCGACATACTGATTTCCAAAGTGGCTGTACAAGCTGGCACTCCCACCAGCAGTGGAGGAGTGTTCCCCTTTCTCCACATCCTCTCCAGCATAAACTGTCATTGTTATTTTTGATTTTAGCCATTCTGACAGGAGTAAGATGGTATCTCAGAGTTGTTTTGATTTGCTTTTCCCTGATGACTAAGGATGTTGAACACTTTCTTATGTGTCTTTCAGCCATTTTAGATTCCTCTATTGAGAATTGTCTATTTAGTTCTGTACCCCATTTTTTAATTGGATTGTTTGGTGTTTTGGAGAATAGCTTCTTGAGTTCTTTGTATATTTTGGAGATCAGCCCTCTGTCAGATGTGGGGTTAGTGAATATCTTTTCCCAGTCTGTGGGCTGTCGTTTTGTCTTGCTGACTATGTCCTTTTCCTTAAGAGACAGGGTTTCTCTGTGTAGCTTTGGAGCCTATGCTGGCACTCGCTCTGGAGACCAGGCTGGCCTCGAACTCACAGAGATCTGCCTGCCTCTGCCTCCCGAGTGCTGGGATTAAAGGCGTGTGCCACCAATGCCCGGCTGAGTCCAAAGTTTTATAACTAAACAACTTCATATCATAACTTGTATTACCATGCTAAAAATATCTTTTTAGACCTTAAAACATTTTATTAGATAAACAACATAAGCTTTTGTGTCTCTCAATCTTATAAACTTTGCATCTCTTTTGCAAGTTTCTTTTTGAATTTGGTAACAAAGAAAATGGTACAATTATTTAATTTCAATGCCTATCAGAGACTCAAGAAAGATATAATAGTACCCGAATAAACAGGAAGTGTGGGGCAAGCAACTTCCAAAACTACAGAAATGACAGAGACAGCAGGTTGTCTAGACAGTTACCCGAGATTCCTGTGCAACACTGGAGAATCTATTTTCAGCCTACAGGCCTAGAATATCTGACAGACTTTTCTGTGAAGCAGGAATTCTGAAGGACTACTTGACTTTGTCTTGACAAAGTTCAGCAGTTGCCTTCTTTTGTGTCCTGCTTGTCCAGTTTGAACAGCATATTGTGGAGACAAAGGCAGTTTCTTGCCCAGTGGCTAGCTTTGCTACATTGAAAACAAACGCCATATGGAGGTTCTTTGATGCCCATCATCTTCTCTGAAGTAGATTGGTGCTGTCAGGAGCAGATGTGTCTCATTGTCATGAAAAGCCTAATTTTTTTTTTTTCGAGACAGGGTTTCTCTGTGGCTTTGGAGGCTGTCCTGGAACTAGCTCTTGTAGACCAGGTTGGTCTTGAACTCACAGAGATCCGCCTGCCTCTGCCTCTGCCTCCTGAGTGCTGGGATTAAAGGCATGTGCCACCACTGCCCGGCAAAGCCTAATGTTATTAAAACATGTTAAGTGTCATATTCTGTAGATCTCTGAAGACCACCTATCTATCTAAAATACATGAGGCTAAATAAAGCTTATTTCTGTCTTCATCTAAACCTTACTACAAGTTTGATTGTTATCTTAATTATCACAAACAGTTTGTAATAGCAGGGTTTTGTTTTGTTTTCTTTTTGTTTTTTGAGTCAATGTTTCTCTGTATAACTTTGGAGCCTATCCTGGCACTCACTCTGTAGACCTGGCTGGCCTTGAACTGACAGAGATTTGGCTGCTTATGCCTCCTAAGTGCTGGGATTAAAGTTGTGTACCACCACCACGACCCAGCTGTAATAGTAATTTTTAAGGGCTAGAACTTTACATTACAATTTTAAATGAGTTGCATAAGTACAATACATTACAGTATGTTGTAACAAAATAATCTTAAATTTTGTATCAATATACAAAAATCCATACCAATATACAATATTTGAGACTAATAGTTGCTTTTTAGCCTAAAAATAGATTCAATAATCTACCCTTTTATCCTATATATTCTATATTCCCTTTTTTCCTTTTCAGAAAGAGATCCCTGAATATAACCTCCTTTTCTAATTTGTTCCCTGACTATGCCCAATAACAATTTGCAACTAATCCCCTAAACAATAACAAACATCCATAACCCAATGAATGACCCATCCATCCTGTCTCTTGGGAATGTGGGCATCGTGTTCTTAAAATTACTTCCTGTTGTCTGGAGGTGACAGCATTTTTAAGGGACTCTGAGAAAATTGGGATATTGGTCAAGTCCTAGGAGGGCTAGCTGTATCCTTTGTTGTCTAGTCCCTGTGTAATGGGAACTTACAGGGTTTATCTGAAGTCCTGGCTGGAGTAGTCTATGAGGCTGGATTGTTGTGGAATATTCATTTAAGATGTATTACATTCATTTATGCTGTGGAATATTTGTTCCATAATGCAAAGAAATCTTACATTTGTTTGGTTAAATAAAATTAACCTAGGGTCAGGAGATTGAGTCAGCAACTAGCTGACAGGAAGTGGTAGGGAGTAACCATGCATACATAGTTAGGGTTCTTAAGTGGGGGCTGAGCAAAAGGACATCCTGTTTTTTTGGGAGAGGTAATCTAGGAGAGAAAGTTAGCTACTTGCTATTCAGCCTCTCTGAAAGAGCAGAATTTCACCTCAACCTTTGAATCCTGAGTTCTATAGAGGGATAGATCTAGATAAAGTGCCCTTTAGCAGATATAGCCGGTGGTGCCTGAAGGAACAGAATTCCCACCTGGTTATGGCCAGTGCAGCTGAATTGCTGCTGGTAGCTAGCTGCAGAGTTGCAATTGCTGATTAGGACAGCAGTTGCTTAAGGGGCAGCTACTGAATTTAATTAAAAACAACACCAAACATCTGAGTAACTGCTTAGAAATTGTCCTGAGCAGTTTGTAGTCTGAAGCTGATGGTTGGGTAGCATTTGTCAGTTTAATGGGATTACCACAGTCAAGGTAGATTTGTTGTTATGTGGCCCCATAATCTTTTTGGAGACTTCAACGGTCACTGTCAGGAATGGTCATGTTTCATGGTAGAAAACTCAAACACTGTAAATGTCACATGCAGCAGATCTCCAAGAGGTTAAAGGACCACAATCTGTTAAATACATCCGGGGTACACAAGTTTAATTCCTAGTTATCTGCTTCAGACTCAATCCCAAAAACATGTACAGGAAGCTAGATGAAGCATATTTCTAGAATTAATTAATACTCTATATGACCACTAATATCACAACAGAAAGTTTATATGTATGTATGTGTATATAATGTTATATATTTTTGAGATAATATTTTACCTTAAGAAAAGTTTTAAAGAGTCAAAATAAAACCAAAGGATTGTGAGATTAGTGGCAATAGAATAGTCCCTTCATTTTTGTCTTGTTCTGTCACACACTGGGTGGCTTTTCTGACATGAAACAGAGACTTTGGATTTTCCTTTAACAAACATGCTTGAGTTTAGAGAAGGAGAAAGCCATGTTCCAACTCCAAAGCCAGCTTTGATTTTTAATTAACTTGGGACCACAAAAATACTATTTGCCTTTTAGCTTGTAGAGAGCAGCAGAAACAAGCATTTGGGGAGATTTATGAGATTCTACCCCGTTGGAGATGTGGTATGCTAATAGTGTTAGACCCCCGGAAAACTCAGGTATTCGGGGTCCCAGGCCACGACTATGGTCACCCCAATCACCAGGCAGATTCAAGAGCTTGCTGCAAACTGCACGAGGCTTTATCGTAATTTAATGAGCTAACCCCATGTTAGCTCGGGTCTTTCACCCACCCGCCATGGCGGATGGCTTGCAAAAGACAGCTCCTAGGGCCTCCCGAGAGATCTTATAGGACAGCGTAAGGGGAGTGTCTAGGGGTATGCACAGGCTCACAATTGGTGTGCCTCCAAGCTTGGAGGGCTTGTCCTGTGTTGATTGGTCAACTGGTTGTTATGGCCCATAGGCCCTCCCAGGGTGGTTGCTATGCTTTGTGTGTCATTGCTGTGCACTTGTCCGTAAAGCACACCCAGGGTCGTAAAGCATAGCACCACCAGCTAACTTCTGATTGGTTCCTTGTCACGAGGCAGGCATCTGACTTTCTAGTGACTAAGACAAGGTCATAGAGCACGTGTTCGGCCATTATGGCTGCCAAAAGGGAAGCTGGTCCCTTTAATAGGACAGTTTACTTTTTTTCTTGGGACATTTTCTCTTGATGATTCATCCTTCTTCCTCAGAAGTCTCATTTGTCCTTTGAACTTTATATTCCTTAGTTAGATGCTTTTACTCTGCTGGAAAGACAACAACAAAACCCTGCCCCAACCCTAACGTTAGGGAGTTCCTTTTTTGGCAGATTCTATCTTTGTTAAGGCAAAATGTTTTTTTTAGCAACAGAAAAACAATTATCTTTTAATAATTTTTCATGTCTGATCAAATGAAAGGCATTTTTTAGTTTTATAAACTAGTTTGTATTGGATGACCAAGCTGTTTGATAAATATCGCCTCTTCTAATCAAATGGTCTCGTTCAAATCTAATCTTTATCAATCAATCATGATGGTATTCATACCTTTTCTTCTCCTGTGTAAACAAAAACAAAACCTCTTCCCCTTGTATCCTAACTTCCATTCTGAAGTCAACACATCTTAAAATATACAGGCTGATTTAATTCAGTAGTTTTGTTTTTGTTTTTTGTTTTTTTCTATTATCCAATGTCTCTCCACAGCTGTCTTTCCTTTCTCATTACTATTTAAAAATTTTAGTAAAGTTAATAAAGTACTGTGTAATTGATCTCTGGGAGTCTTTATTACCCCTTCTTATTTATTGCAAAATATCTTATGCGATTAGATCTTTCTATAACTGCTTGTCCTGTAGGATTGTGTGGTATACCTGTAACATGCTTTATGTAGTAATATACAAAAAAACTGTTTCATTTTACTAGAGACATGTGCTGTACATTGTCAGTCTTAATTTGTACAGGTGTCCCCATGATGGCCATAACTTCTAATAAATGTGTTATTACAGAATCACCCTTTTCAGAACTTAAAGCAGTTGCCCATTGAAATCCTGAATATGTATCTCTGGTATGGTGCACATACTTTAATTTCCCAAACTCTGCAAAAATAAAACACATCCATTTGCCAAATTTCATTTCTTTGGATACCTTTTAGGTTACTTCTTGCAGGTAATGGAGTTTGGTTATACAAGAAACAGGTAGGACATTTCCTTGGCTTGTTGCCAAGTGATTGAAAAATCTTTCTTTAAAAACCTTTGCTATTAACATGGTATTTTTATGAAACTCTGAAACTTTTAGCACATTTCCTATTAATAGCTGATCAATTTCATCATTACCTTGTGCCAGAGGGCCTGGTAGCCTTGTATGGGATCTGATATATAGTATATACAAAGGATGATTTTTATTTCTGATTATTTGTTGTAACTGGATAAATAACAAAGTTAATTCGGAATCATCTGGAATAAGTTCAGCAGTTTCAATATGTAAAACAACTCTTTCTGTATATTGAGAGTCAGCAACTATATTAACAAGTTCTGGAACATATAATAATGCTATGAGAATAGCATTTAATTTTGATTTTTTAACAGAGTCGCAAGGGCTTTGAGCCACTTTGCTTATTTTTCCTGACTTATAACCTGCCTTTCCTGATGTATTTTCATCTGTATAGAATGCAGGGGCTCCAGAAATTGATGTTCCCCATACAATGTGAGGAAGGATCCAATTAGTTCTTTTTATAAACTGGAGTCTCTTGATTTTTGGGATATTTGTCCAGTCCAGCTGATGCAAAAACAAGAGGTAAGTTTATTATGGGACGTTTGAGCAAACAGGCCTCCCAGTCCGACAGACAAAGGACAGCCTTGTTCCTCTAAAGCAGGCTTCTTTTATAGGAGAAAAACCATAGGCTTTTAGGGGTTTGGGTATGTGACCAGAGTCACAGATCCTTTGGAGATCTCTTATCTTTGGGGCCGGATGGTCTCCTGACTCAGTGGGATAGTCTGTTCTTATCTTCATGACCCTAGGGCAGGGTGGCCCTCTAGGAATTCTTGGTATTTAGTTAGGTTGTCTTGTGGCCTTGTAAGGGAGTTATTTCTGCCAGCTAAGAAATTCCAGGGGCTCGGGTCATTGTGACCTTGGTTAGGTTTCTAAGTCAGGTCTCCCTGTTCTTAGGGTGAGAGGTTTGTTTTTCTTCTAAGTTATTTCTTTGTTAATTCTAAAGTCCTTCATTCCCCCCCCCTTTTTTTTTAGGTAACCCATTCTTGGGTTATTAGTGGACAATTTTATATAGCATTTCGACCAGGTAAATGGGCGGCGTCTGTCTCATACTACTTCCTGCTGACTTTGGGGCGTCGTTAGGGGTCTAAAAAATGAAATGTTAGTCAAAAGAAAAGGGGATTCAGGTAGTGGAGAAGCAGCGGGCTGTCAAACTGTTGAAGAGTCAGGAGTGTCCGCAGCAGCATGACTGGTTTATAGTCTGAGCCTGTCTGGGCCTCATGGTCCTTAGGAGCAGACTGTAGTCAGCAGCTGATACTTAGATGCATTCTTGAGTCCTAAAAAAAACTTACAGATTCAGGTTAGAAGAAACATCAGGGACCTCAGCGCTTGGCACAGCGTGGTACTGTTGAGTTAGGACGAGGGCTTGAGTGATGGATAACCTTTTACGTATAAACTGTAGGAGTCTGCCAAGTTATGTCCCGCGCGATTATCTTGCCGGCAAGAACAACACAGGACACTCGGATCCTTCTGCAGTAAAGCTTTTATGCGTCTTGAGAGAGAGAGCATAAGCTTACAAAAGCGGAGACCCCGAGCCAAGAATCCCGTCCCCTAATAAAGGCTGGCAACCGCCGCCTGGGACCCCATGATTGGCTGTAGCTCATCGGACCATATGACGCCATGAGGCAGAGATCAAGGAATGGAAAGTTACCCAGCGCCTGCGCGCATTAACTTGTTTACATTCGGTGCCTGCCAGATGCAGGCTCCATCTTGTAATGGAGAATGTAGGGACGGCTCCCTACAAAGTTAGCTGCTGGGGGGCATGTGGGGCTCCTTTAACTAGGGCTGAGAAATGGAAAAGCATCGAGCATAGTGAAATAATCAAACATCGCGTAAAAGTCTTATCTTGAATGGGTTTTGAGTGCGCTGTAGCTTCCATTTTGGGGTCTCGTTCGTCACCCAATTCTCGTTGGTGTTGGCCTTCTTGGCATGTGAGGCGTGGACCCATGCTGCAATCCCGTCCACCATTAGTGCCGTGGGGGTGGTCAGAAGCACGGTGTAGGGGCCCTTCCAGAGAGGCTCGAGAGTCTTAGACTGATGGCATCTGATGTATACGGAGTCCCCAATCTGGAATGGGTGAGGTACAGCAGGGTTTCCGGCCTGGTACACTGCAGCCAATGGTTTCCAGATCTGGTTTTGAATAATCTGGAGTGCGCGTAGTCGGGCCTGGAGGGATGGGGAGTCAACGGAATGGTTAGGATCAGCAGGGAGCACATCTATAATGGGTGGGGGTCCTCCGAACAAAATCGCAAAAGGTGTGAGCCCATGCACCGAGGGGGTATTTCGAACCCTAAATAGGGCCATGGGCAGGAGCTGCTCCCAGTCTTTAGCGCCAGTCTCTAAGGCTAATTTGGTCAGGGTCTCTTTAATTGTTCGGTTTGCCTGTTCCACCTGACCTGAACTTTGGGGGCGATATGCATAATGTAATTTCCAATTGATCCCTAATGTTTTGGCCACCAACTGACTTACCTGGGAGACAAAGGCAGGTCCGTTATCGGACCCTATTACCTTAGGCAATCCGAACCTCGGGAAGATCTCTTCAAGAATCTTCTTGACCACCACCTGGGCGGTCTCATGCTTAGTAGGAAATGCCTCAGTCCATCCTGAAAAGATGTCTATAAAAACCAGGAGGTACCTGTTCCCAAAGCTACCGGGTCTGATTTCGGTGAAATCAACTTCCCAGTTGGTCCATGGCCGTTCTCCTCTAACCCTGGTTCCCTCAGGCAACTTGAGCCGTCCTGTATTCACCTTTGCACAGGGGGTACAGGTGCTGGTGATCTGTTGGATGAGAGCATTGAGGTTGTGGATATAGTAGGTTTGTTCTTCCCGTTGTAGAAGGGCTTTTAGCTTTTTGTGCCCGAGGTGGGTCCAGAGATGTAGTTGTGACAAAAGTTCCTTAGCGGCCCTCTGAGGCAACAGAATTTTTCCTTTGTAGCGCCAGACATTTGCCTCCTGATCATAGTTGGCCCCCAGACTCTGAACTGTTTCTAAGTCGCTGTCCGTGTATTCGAATCCTTGACATGAGGTTGGATCAGAGGTCTTTAGGGAGAGGACTTGTGGCTTTTCTGGCCTCTTCATCGGCCATTCCCTCCGTCGGCTAGGTTCCCTCTAGCCACTGGGTCATTTCCCTTCTGGTGTCCGGGGCAGTGTATAATGCTCAGTCTTCGTGGCAGAGAAAGAGCCTGCAAGAGCTCTAGGATCTCAGTCTTATTTTTAATGTCTTTTCCTGCTGAAGTCAAAAGTCCCCGCCTCCGATAAATTTCTCCATGTACATGGGCTGTAGCGAAGGCATAGCGGCTGTCTGTGTAGATATTGACTCTACGGCCTTCAGCCATTTTGAGTGCTTGGGTCAGGGCAATCAGCTCTGCTCTCTGGGCTGAGGTTCCTGACGGCAAGGCACTGGCCCATATTGTAGTCTGCCTGTCCACCACTGCCGCCCCTGCCTTTCGTATACTGTCTTGCAGAAAACTGCTCCCGTCCGTGAACCAGGTGTGCTCGGCTCCTGGTAGCTGTTGATCCATCAAGTCTTCTCGGGCTCCGCAGGTCTCGGCCAGGATCAGGTGGCAGTCATGGGGCAGAGCAGTTTCTGCATCCGCATCCGGAAGGAGGGTGGCCGGGTTTAAAGATGTTGCTGCCCCGAATCGCAGTCTGTCTGGGTTGAGGAGCAGAGCCTGGTAATATGTCATTCGTGCATTCGAAAGCCATCGATCGGGGGTTGTTGGACCACTGCCTCAATCGCATGGGAGGCTATCACCGTGAGTGGCTGACCCAGAGTCAATCTGTCTGCATCCTTGGTCAGAACCGCCACAGCAGCCACCATCAGGAGGCAGGGGGGCCAACCCATGGCCACATTGTCCAATTTCTTAGAGAATTATGCTACAGGTCTCTTCCAGTGTCTGAGCTGTTGTGTTAAGACCCCTTTTGCCATCCCAGCCTTTTCGTCCACATAAAGGGTAAAAGGCTTGTTTATGTTGGGGAGGCTTAGTGCAGGGGCAGACAGTAAGGCCTTTTTGATGCCATCAAAGGCCTTCTGATGCTCCTCTGTCCATGTAAAAGGGGTGCTAGCCTTAGTCAGAGGATACAGTGGGGCTGCCTGCTCCGCGAAACCCGGGATCCAGAGACGGCAGAACCCTGCGCTGCCCAGGAATTCCCGAACTTCCCGGGAGCTCTTGGGTGGTGGAATCAGGGCTACAGCTTGCTTACGGCTTTCTGTTAGCCATCTCTGGCCACCCTGGAGCCGGTATCCTAAGTAGGTGACCTGTTCCCTGCAAAGTTGGGCTTTCTTTGCTGAAGCTCTGTACCCCAGTTCCCCCAGCTTTTGCAGTAAGGCCCCGGTACCTTAGAGGCAGTCTTGTTCAGATTCCGCTGCCAGGAGGAGGTCATCTACGTATTGAAGCAGGATCAGGTTAGGGTTATGGATCCGGAAGTCTGCTAGGTCTTGGTGTAGGGCCTCATCGAAGAGGGTTGGTGAGTTCTTGAACCCCTGGGGGAGCCGTGTCCAAGTGAGCTGGCCAGAAAACCCAGTCTCTGGGTCCTTCCATTCAAACGCGAACATGGGCTGGCTCTGGGGACTCAGTCTGAGGCAAAAGAATGCATCCTTAAGATCTAGCACCGTGTACCAGATGTGGCTTGGAGGCAACATGCTCAGCAAGTTATAAGGATTGGGCACTGTCGGATGGATGTCCTCAGTTCTCCGGTTGACCTCCTGCAGGTCTTGAACGGGCCTGTACTCTCCCGTACCTGGTTTCTTTATGGGGAGAAGGGGGGTATTCTAAGGGCTGTGACAGGGCCTAAGGATGCCTTGTTGTAATAGTCTATTAATATGTGGCCTGATTCCTTCCCGGGCCTCTTGGCTCAAAGGATATTGTTTAATGGCCACTGGAGTGGCTGAGGGCTTGAGGTTGATAATTAAAGGAGGCTGTTTTTTAGCCAACCCCATGCCTGCTGTTTCTGCCCAGGCTTGGGGATATTTTTCTAACCAGCTAGACTCCATGGTTGGCGAGGGGGGTGAGGGATCCTCTAGAAGTCTATATTCATCCTCGAGCCTTAAGGTCAATACCTGGAGGGGTTGTCCCCCCTCTCCTGTGATGGTGGCCCCCTTCTGATGGAAGTGAATGTGGGCTCCCACTTTAGAGAGGAGGTCTCTCCCTAATAAGGGGTAAGGACATTCGGGCACCAGCAAGGAGTGAGTCACGTGTCCAGTGCTCAGGTGGACCTTACGTTCAGTTGTCCATCGGTGTAGCTTTCCTCCGGTGGCACCCTGGACCCAGGCAATCCGGGTGCTCAGGGGTCCCTGGGTCTGAGTCAGGACTGAGTGCTGAGCTCCCGTGTCTACCAAGAAAGTTACGGGTTGTCCCCCCCCCCCCCCCGATGTTAAGCGTTACCTGGGGCTCAGGGGGAGGCACCTGGCCCTGACTGTCCTAATCTCCCTTTTCCAGAGAGAGAATGGGGGTGGGCTTCCACCTTGGATTCTTTGGGCAATGTTTGACCCAATGTCCTTTTTCCTTGCAATAAGCACACTGGTCTCTCTCCACTCTTGTTCTCATTTTGTCTCCCAGGTTCCCTGTCTGACCTGGCCTATGTTCTGATCTCTGAACTACAGTGGCCAAAATTTTAGCCAGCTCTTGGTTTCACTTTTTGTCTCTTACATTTTCCTTGTCCTCCTGCAACTTTCGTAATCTTTCTTCCTTTTCTTCGGGAGTCTCTCTCTTATTGAAAATCTTTTCTGCTTCCTTTACTAAGTCTCGAAGGGTGTACCCCTGTAGCCCCTCAAGGCGCTGTAGTTTTGTACGTATGTCGGGCGCCGATTGTCCAATGAATGACATGATTATATCGGCTTCCCTATCCTGAGCCTGGGGGTCAAAGGGGGTATACATTCTGTAGGCTTCCATCAAACGCTCTAGAAACCCTTCGGGGGTTTCTTCCAAGCCCTGAACTACCGCACGTACCTTGGCCAAATTTGTGGGGTGCCTTCCTGCCCCTTTGAGACCCTCCAACAGAGTCTGGCGATAAAGACGGTGACGCTCCCTACCGGCTGCTGTGTTGATGTCCCAGTCTGTCGGTCTGGTCAAGGGAAAGACTTGATCTATTTCATTTGGGAGCTGGGTGGGTCTGCCATCTGGCCCCTGGACGTTCTTCCGGGCCTCTAGGAGTACCCGTTGTCTCTCCTCGGTTGTGAGGAGAGTCTGTAGGAGCTGTTGGCAGTCATCCCAGGTGAGCTGGTGGGTGATGAGGATAGATTCAATAAGACCTGTCAAGGCCTGGGGGTCCTGTGAAAAGGGGGGTTATGTGCCTTCCAATTATAAAGGTCTGCAGAGGAGAAAGGCCAGTATTGGTAACGCCCCTCCCCCATTGACCGGAGGGGAAAGGCCTGGGAGATTCCAGAGCTGTCAGGCCCCTCCAGTGTTCTGTCTCTTCGCGATCGAAGTTGGGTGGACGGTGGCGATGGGTCCCCAGGGTCTCCGGTAGTAGAGCTCGGTGGTGGGGGGCTCTGGTCAGGTGCTGGGAGCTAGGATGCTGCCTGCTCGGCATTAGGGTAAGGAGGAGGGGAGTCCAGGAGGAGGAGATCCTCCTGTGTATCGGGCAAGACGGTAGGGGCTTTGGGCCTAGGGTTGGGAGATCGGGGCTCTGTCAAGGGGAGCAGGGAAGAAGTCGAAGGGGGTGCAGAAGGAGTAGGGATAAGTGGAACAGGTGAAGGCAGAGGTGTCAGGCCCGAAAGATGGGGTGGGAGGAAGGGCCTGACCCAGGGAGGAGGATCACGGCTCAGGCTCTCCCAGGTGACAATATAGGGTACCTGGTCGGGGTAGCCCCAAGGTCCTGGCTGGAAAACACGAGTTTTGACCTGTAAGATAGTAGTGACAAAGGTAACATACCGTCTCCCTGCCAGCCTGTATTGAGGGCAGGCCATTCCAAGAAACAGAGAGTCCGCCACTTTTTCTTCCGGATCTCTACTGATTCGTTGCATGCTCGGTTCAAAACATCCTGCCAGTGACCTAAAGTCAAACTTAAGGGGGTAGTTAGTTGCTGACCCATGGGGAGAAGCAGAGATTGACACAAATGACAAGCACAACAGAACAAAATACGATAGACAGGACAAACCGAGGTAGACAGGTGGCGCCAAACCAGTACAAAGCGGGAGGGAAGCAAAGTCCAGGCCGGCCGCCTCCCCGGAGATGTGAGACTTCGTCTCTTCTCCCTCCTCCAAATGGCCCTCAGACTTTCGTCTGGGCCGAACCAAAACTCCTCGGAACACCTCTGTACAAGACACAAAGACACAGAGACACAGAGACACATACACACAAATACATAGACTGTCTTACCTCCAACTGGCTGTGAAATTGAGTCTGGGGGGTGTCCTGATCTCAGTGGGACCTCCAAATGAAAGACCCTCGGACTGAGGAGTCTCCACAAATCAGACGATCCCCCCCAAAACACTCAATGTCCAGTCCAGCTGATGCAAAAACAAGAGGTAAGTTTATTATGGGACGTTTGCGCAAACAGGCCTCCCAGTCCGACAGACAAAGGAAAGCCTTGTTCCTCTAAAGCAGGCTTCTTTTATAGGAGAAAAACCATAGGCTTTTAGGGGTTTGGGTACGTGACCAGAGTCACAGATCCTTTGGAGATCTCTTATCTTTGGGGCCGGATGGTCTCCTGACTCAGTGGGATAGTCTGTTCTTATCTTCATGACCCTAGGGCAGGGTGGCCCTCTAGGAATTCTTGGTATTTAGTTAGGTTGTCTTGTGGCCTTGTAAGGGAGTTATTTCTGCCAGCTAAGAAATTCCAGGGGCTCGGGTCATTGTGACCTTGGTTAGGTTTCTAAGTCAGGTCTCCCTGTTCTTAGGGTGAGAGGTCTGTTTTTCTTCTAAGTTATTTCTTTGTTAATTCTAAAGTCCTTCAGTACCAGGCTTCCAGAGTGGTATGGTTTCATGGGCCAGGACCCCCTAAAGCAGTGGCCCAGGTGATCTGAATATTTGTTTTCATTTAAATTTGGTCAGTTAGAAATGGTAGTGGCCACAGACAATCACTTTTAAAAGGAAAAAGGAGGAAAATGATATAGAAATTATACTTTGTATTGGAATGGATCCTCATTTGTTGATACTTTGTATTGGAATGGATCTTCATTTGTTGATATTAGTTAGGTTTTCTAGATATATAGATATTTCCAAACCTTTCAAAGACCTACAGAAAATATGGCATTTAAGTGTTTTAGGGTTTTCTTGACAGTGAGACACAACTGCTCCTGGCACACCAGTTATATCTGAGAGGAAGATGGGCATCCTAGAGACTCGTTATAGAGTTTGACTTTGACATGGCAAGATGAGCCATTTGGGCAAGAAGCTACTCTTGCTTAAACTGTTTCCAATGCAGGACAGTTTAGAATTTTCTGCTTTGCTGAGAAGTCTGCCAGACACATTGTGGCCTGTAGGCTAAAGATGGATGTCCCAAGGTTACCAAGGAACTTTGGGTGGCTGTCTAGGAAGCAAGGTGTGTCTGTCAGTTCTAGAGTTTATATATTATCCTTCTATGGTCTTTGATGGAGTTGAAGATAGATAGTTATAGTAACACACTAAGATAGAATGGTTAAAATTTTATAGTTCTTACTTGATAACTGTATTGTTATATATAAAGAAGGTGGAGATGTTGGCACCCAGCCCCCATGAGGTCTCTAAGAGTTGTTTTCCAGCATAACCACAGGCACCTCCTGTTTTCCTGACCTCACCCCACTGGGATCAATATCCTGTTGTGAACCCTCTGACCTGGGGTTTTAGTAAGTTTGTGTATAAGGCTGCTCCACAATAAAGGTGGGAGATATTCTCTCAGAAAAGGACCAGGAGTCTTGTGGTTCATCCAAATCTAAGAGCAGCCACACAGGACTACAGCCTGGACCAGGACTGTTCAGTTATGTATATCCCCGGTTTGCCTCAAGATGGACTTGTATGTGTTTGTGGGAGGCAGACAGGCACTAGGACTCTTAGTTTCTATCTTCTCAATATAGCCACACTGACTGTATCTGCTTTTCAGCATTAATTGCTTAATTAGACTATTGAGGACTGGTGGCCACAAGGAAGAACACACACATTTTGTGTCTTCCTTCTTTCCTTCCTTCATCCCCCCCCCTCCCCGTCTCTTTTCTTGTGTCTTGAGACAGGGTTTCTCTGTGTATCCCTGGCTGTCCTGGAACTTGTTCTGTGGACCAGGCTGGCCTCAAATGCTCAGAGATCCTCCTACCTCTGTTTTATGTCTTCTCTCTTGGCCATGAATCACCAAAATAACAATAGTAATTGTTTGGGTCATACCCAGGATCCAGCACACCTAAGAAGCCAGCCTTAGCCACCAGTCCTCTCATCATAGGAGTGCTGGGATTAGAGATGTTCAAAACCACAATGGGCTTTTTGTGAAGTCCAGAAATTGAACTCAGTTCTTCTGGCTGTGTAACAAGTCTTTTTATCTGCTGACCCATCTTGCCAAGTGATTTTTGCTTGTTTGTTTGTTTTTACATTACATTTTTACTTATTAACTGTGTGTGTGTATGTATATGCATGTGTGTGTGTGTGTGTATCAGGGTGTGTTTGTGGGTGTCAGGACAGCTTGAAGGAGTCTATTCTTTTATTATGTGGGTCTTGGGGATCAAATTCTGGACATCAGGCTTCCCCTTCTTCTTCTTCTTCTTCTTCTTCTTCTTCTTCTTCTTCTTCTTCTTCTTCTTCTTCTCTCTCTCTCTCTCTATCTATCTATCTATCTATCTATATATATATATATATATATATATTGGTTTTTCAAGATAGGGTTTCTCTGTGGCTTTGGAGGCTGTCCTGGAACTTGCTCTTATAGACCAGACTGGTGTCAAACTCACAGAGATCCGCCTGCCTCTGCCTCTGCCACCCGAGTGCTGGGATTAAAGGCATGTGCCACCACCGTGCCCCTTCATCTTTCTTTTTTTTAAAGATGCTTTTATTTTCTATTTTTCATGTATAGATGTTTTGCCCACATGTGTTTTGCCTCCTAGGGGCAGTGCCCAAGGAGGCCAGAAGAGGGAGTCAGAAACCCTGGAATTGGAGTTATAGACAGCTGTGAGCTGCTATGTGGGTGCTGGGACTCAAACCTGTGTGCTCCGGAAGACCAGTCAGTTGCTCTTAATTGCTATACCATCTCTCCTATCTCTTTTTCTTTTTTTGGGGGGAGGGGGGAGTCGAGACAGGGTCTCTCTGTGTAACAGCCCTGGTTGTCCTGGTACTCACTTTGTAGACCAGGCTGGCCTCAAACTTACTGAGACCCACCTGCCTCTGCCTACCAGATGCTGGGATTAAAGGCGTGTGCCACCACCACCACCGGGCCGATTCCCCCCCCTCCTTTTTTTTAGACAGAGTCTCACTATTTAGCTGTGGCAATCCTAGAACTCACTGTGTAGATCAGGCTGGCCTCAACTGTTATTGTTTTCCTGGCCCTGCTTTAGTCTCCCTCCCAAGTGCTCAGATTAAAGGCATGTGCCCCCAAGTCTGGCCCCAAGAGTATTCTTGATATGCAAATGACAAATATGAACTTCGTATTAAGGGTGTGATGTATATAAAATGTTTGATTTGCGCCTTTGTCAGAGATCTTTATTTTAAATTTTCCTTTCATAATGAGAAATACAAGAAATGTAATCTCATCTTTCGACTCTTTCAAGGATTGGAATTAAGGACGTGGGGCCGGGGGTGTCCTCAGGAGAGAAATTGCTGATTTCCTTGGGTCTTCCTGTAGGAGCTATGATCAACTGTGCTGACTATACAGGAGCCAAAAATATATATATCATCTCTGTGAAGGGCATCAGAGGATGGCTGAACAGACTTCCTGCTGCTGGTGTGGGTGACATGGTGATGATTAAGAAAGGCAAACCAGAACTAAGAAAAAAGGGCCATCCAGCAGTGGTAATTTGACAACCAAAGTCGTATCAAAGAAAAAAATGTGGTGTTTCTCTATTTTGAAGATAATGCAGGGGTCATAGTAAACAAATGCTAGGTAAAAGGCTCTGCTATCTATCACAGGTCCAATTGCAAAGGAATGTGCAGACTTGTGGCACAGGATTGCATCCAATGCAGACCGCATTGCATGATTCTCCAGTGTATTTGTAAAATATATTCATTAAAAAGTCTTTGCTCCAAAAACAAAAGAAAAGAAAATGTAATCTAAGTCCAAACGAAACTCCAAAGGGCAGTGGGTATATTAAAAAAAAAAAGTCTTGGCTCACTTCAAGCTGAGCTATAGAAGGATTGCTAAAAGCTTACAGCCAACATTTCTCAGGAAACTTCAAATGGGTTTCTGTCTTCCCTTTGTGTATGTGTATCTGTTGTTACATATCAAAGCCCATGCTAGCCTCCCAGCTTCCCCAGGCCCTATTCACATGTACATGTTATACATCTCAAAACCTACACTGGCATCTTGGCCCTTCTCACAAGCTCCTTTACCCTAAACTCCTAGGCTGTGCCAGTTCATGGGACAATGTCTCAGCTGGTCTTCTGTATATGTTGGAATCCCGAATAAGTAGGCTTCAATGCCAGTGAAGGAATGGATATGCTGGCAAGGCAAGGGCAAGCAGACAAAGAACAAGACAGTCTTTCTTTCGTGCCCTTATATAGGCTTCCAGCAGAAGGTGTGGCTAAGATTAAAGGTGTGTCTTCCCTCCTCAAAATCTGGATTAAAGGCGTATGTGTTCCTACCTCAAGATCAGGATCAGAGGTGTGTCTTCCTGCTTCAAATGTCTGAACTGGAAGTGGATTCACCCACTTGAAACCAAGCAGAAAAATCTCTCACAGGCGTGCCCTCCATTTCTGGCTTGTAGTTCACTCTGGATATAGTCAAGTTGACAATCAAGAGTAGCCATCAGAGGACTCCTAGGGTGTGTACACCCTGATATATTCCAGGTCCCTGGGAAAATCCTCTCTGACTGACAGCCACTGAGCAGAGGCCTGCCACTGCCACACACAAAAGAAAGGTAAATCAAAAGCCATCTGGTATGAACACCTCCGGAGTTGAGTTTGGTTTGTGAGAATTGTGTGTCTGGGTAGGACACATGGTGGGAGACACACCATAGACCACACACACCATAGACTGTGTGTCTTAGTTAGGGCTTCTATTGCTGGGAAGAGACACCATACCATGACCACAACAACTGTTTTTGTTGTTTTGAGACATGACTTCTCTATGTAACAGCTCTAGCTGTCTTGGAACCAGCTGTAGAAAAGGCTGGCCTCAAACTCACAGAGATCCGCCTGCCTCTGCTTCCTGAGTGCTAGGATTAAAGGTGTGTGCCACCACTGCCCAGTAACCACAGCACCTCTTTCAAAGGAAAACACTTGATTGGGGCTGGCTTGCAGTTTCAGAGGTTTTAGTCCATTATTATCATAGTGGGACATGGTGGTGTACAGGAAGACATGGTACTGGAGAGGAGCTGAAAGTTCTACATCCTAATCTGTAGGTAGCAGCAACAATTCTGTGTAGCATTGAGCGTAGCTTGAGAAAAATAGATCTCAAGGCCCACCCCCACAGTGAGCAGCCTGGTCTACAAGAGCTAGTTCCAGGACAACCTCCAAAGCTGCAGAGAAACCCTGTCTCGGAAAAAAAGATATGCTGGTTGGTTCTTTTCTGGACAGAGAAGATTTTGACTCCAGGATATCTTTATCTGTTACAAAAAAAATGTTTAAAATTTTTAAATTAGATTTATTTAGTGTGTATATTATGTGTTTGTGTATGTGTATGTGTGTGTGTACGTGAACACACATGTACACATGCATGCCATGGCATATGTGGAGGTCAGAGGATAACTTTTTTTTGTCATTTATTTTTATGTGCATGGGTGTTTTGCCTGCATACATAACAGTGTGAGGGTACAAGATTCCCTGGAATTGGAATTACAGGCAGTTGTGTGCTACCATGTGGGTGCTGGGAATTGAACCCAGGTCCTCTGGCATTGGTGGCACACACCTTTAATCCCAGCACTTGGGAGGCAGAGACAGGTGGATCTCTGTGAATTCCAGGCCAGCCTGGTCTACAGAGCAAATTCTAGCACAGGTTCCAAAACAATACAGAGAAACCTTGTCTCTAAAAACCAAAATAAAAAATAAAAAAATAAAAAATAACCCCGGTCCTCTGGAAGAGCAGCCAGTGCTCGTTACTGTTGAGCCATCTTTTCAGCCCACAGAGGATAACTTTTAATTACATGTATGCATGTGTCTTTTTGGGGGAATATGCATGTGAGTACAGGTGCCAGCCAAAGCCAGAGGCATCTGAGCTCCCTGGAGTGATACACAGTTGTGAGCAGCCTGCTGTGGTGTTGGAAACTGAGCTTGGGTTCTCTGGAAGAGAACCACATGTTTTTGGCCATTCAGCCATCTTTCCAGGCCCTTCCCACATTTTGAAAGAGAAAATAATCTTGGGTTAGTATGGTATATAACACCCCCATTCACTCCAGGCCTGGCAGAGTTCCTGGGCCTGAGAGAGCTCTTTGCCCATACGTGGGTTCCTTTGATAGGTTGAAAGTAGAAAGCCTTTATTTCTTTTCTTTGGATGTCACCTTCATCTACTGACACCTGCAGTCCTCGTAAACACAGTAATTTTGAAAGTGAAAAAACAGATAATCTGATTACCAAAGAGAGAGGCACAAATGTCTCTCTCATTTTTTAGATTTATTTGTTTTACTTTATGTATATGAGGGCTTTGCCTGCATGTGTGTATGTGTACCACATGTGAGCCTGGTGCCAACCAAAGGCATTTGAGCTGCAGGAACTAGAGCTCTGCATGTCTACTGGAAATAGAATCAGGTCCCCCACAAGAACAAAAGGTGCTCTTTCTTAAGTGCTGAGCTATCTCTCCAGCTCCACAATGTCTCTCTTTATACCATCTCCTCTTTTACCAGGGCTTCACCATAGGATCACAGTTACATTTTCCTGTATCTTTTTCCCATAACCCCATCTGGAGGGATTTTTCCTGTAATACGTTAGACTTGTTAGAAACCGAGTGTTGTGTGTTATTTTATTTTGTGTTCAACAAAGTTTGCTTGTGTTAGACCCCCGGAAAACTCAGGTATCTGAGGTCCCAGGCCACGACTGCGGTCACCCCAATCAACAGGCAGATTCGAGAGCTTGATGCAAACTGCACGAGGCTTTATTGTAATTTAACGAGCTAACCCCATGTTAGCCATGGCGGATGGCTCGAAAAAGACGGCTCCTAGGGGCTCCCAAGAGATCTTTTAGGACAGCGTAAGGGGAGTGTCTAGGGGTATGCACAGGCTCAGGATTGGTGTGCCTCCAGGCTTTGGAGGGCTTGTCCTGTGTTGATTGGTCAACTGGTTGTTATGGCCCATAGGCCCTCCCAGGGTGGTTGCTATACTTTGTGCGTCATTGCTGTGCACTTGTCCGTAAAGCACACTCAGGGTCGTAAAGCATAGCGCCACCAGCTAACTTCTGATTGGTTCCTTGTCACGAGGCAGGCATCTGACTTTCTAGTGTCTAGGACAAGGTCATAGAAGCACGTGTTCGGCTGTTATGGCTGCCAAAAGGGAAGCTGGTCCCTTCATTCCCCCATTTTCTTTTTTGGAAATTCCAATCATGGAATTGCTGTCTCTCTAGCGCCCCCATCAGGGAGTGATAGATATTGGCATCCCCATGCAAGGGAGTCCCTCCTGACTTAGCATTTTAACCAGGGAAAATGGGCGACAAATTCTTTTCCAAGCTACTTCCTGCTGACTATAGGACGAAGTTAGGGACCCCAGAAGGTTGAAATGCTAGTCAAAAGCAAAAAAGGAATTTAGGCAATGGGGAATCCATCAGGGGCTTTTGGTAGACTCTGTTGCAGAGACAGGGGTTGTCCACATCAGCTGGACTGGTTCACATCCACAGCAAGTCCATGGCTTGCAGTCTACTTAGAACAGCCTGTAGTCAGCAACTGATACTCAGATGTCTGCCAGAAGCAGAAACCTGTTTAAGACATGTTTAAACCAGGAACAGAGGTTAAAACTTATTTACTGAAGCCCACAGTGCAGAAAAAGCAGATATCTGAATATCTGTTCAAATAGCAGGAACATATTTATAACTTTGAGTCCTAGCAAAAACTACAGATTTGGGCTATAAGCATGTACATTTTTCTTCTGTCCAGAGAGCCAGGTATGGACTGGACAGAGGTGCCTTTGACCTGATGAAAAGCCCTTTAAGTTTGTATTTAGATGACAACCAAAATAAACTTAAAAACCTTGAGCTTGTGCCTGAACAGTAGATAGTCCCTATTTTATCAGCTAACATACTGACTAGTCTATAGTGGATCTGACTGGCTGATGCTGTCAAGCTGACAACCAGTAATATTTCAGAGATCTGAGAAGGGTATGTTTTATCCAAATCTACTAAAAAGTGACAGAAGCCAGTCTATATACAGTCTATATACAGAAGCCATACCCAAGTTTCTCCATTACCACTGGAGGCAGGTGTCTCAAAGACCAGCAATCTTCGCCAGGCCTAGAAGGTGAGAGTTTTTTTTTTTCCTCTCTGTGGAAGAGGGACATGGAAAAGACTGACCTTGTTTTGTCTAGGCAAAGGGGGTACAATCAATTTTCCAGTGTCCAGCAGCTTTGTCCACAGTCTAGGCTAGGTCCTGGCAGGCGGCAGGTATCACATCTGAGCATCTCGCTCACTGGTCCAGGTGCAGGAACTGGGGTGCCTCATAATCTTCTTTGGAGACTTTGGGTCACTGTCAGGATCTGGCAGTCTGTCTGACATTATAAACTTTAAAGATAACAATTTAAATGCCATATTCTGAAGATCTCTGAAGCATTAGAGGTCTGTTTGTCTGTTTTAGTTACTTGCCTTAAGCACACAAGAAGCATACAGGTGGCTAGGTAAGATCTTATTTCTGTAATTAATTTTCAGCCTGACTGTAACTGGTTTTAACTTAGTAAAATATTTGAAACTTAGCACAGCTGAATTTAAGACTGCATAGGGTTACCTTATAGTTCTTAAATAGTAGCTACATGTACATATTTTAGCTGCTTTGTTTAAACTTATTTCTGAGACAGGGTTTCTCTGTGTAACAGTCCTGGCTGTCCTGGAACTAACTCTGTAGACCAGGCTGGCCTCAAATTGACAGAGATCCACCCGCCTCTGCCTCCAAGTGGTGGGATTAAAGGCGTGTGCCACCAACACCCTAAACTTAACTTCTGAAAACATAAACTGTAACATCTTATAATAGATTAGCAGCTTTTATAAAACAAGAACTTTACATTGTCAGGCTTTGCTTAAAAATAATTCTAAATTGAAGCTCCTTAAGTACAAACATTAATTAAAAACCAACATTTTTAAAAAACTGGTTTTAAAAAGAAATTTAAATTCCCTTAATGTCTTTCTGTAATATATAGAAGCATTAACATTTTAAATCTTAGCTGAAAAACTTGTTTCTAAGATGGTACCTCTAATTTCCATGTGGTCACCTTTAGTCAAGATGGCGGTTTAAGTATTCCTTTTTTTAACTTTAGTAAAATGGCTACCAGTCAGCCATGTGACCAGTTTGCCATGTGGCTGGTTACAAAATGGCCATAACTTGCACCCTTTGCTTAACTACATGCTTGCAAAAGAACTTAAATTTATACCAGGAAACAGAACATTTTAAAACAAATATACATAATTACTTGAGAAATTAACAGGACTTTTTAAAAACAGAATTAGCTTAATATGGTTAAAATTTTAACTTATATTACCATTTTTAAAATTTACTCTTTGTAGACATGAGAAACCATAGCACAGTTTACATTTTTCCTCTTTTAACAGCCTTTTCTCTGACCTTGGGCAACTTGCTTTAACTCTTTATAACCTTTTTATATACTTTTAGTTCATTCCTCTGACTTTCTTAGACATTCTTAGACAAATTTCCTTTTTTCCTTTTCCTCTTTGTTATTTAAGTCTCCTACATTTTTTCTCATTTCTCAGTCAACATAAGAATTTTTATTAAAGTCCCTTTTACAGTTCTTAATAACCTTAAGGCCGTTTTTGTTGTTGTTGTTGTTTGTTTGTTTGTTTGTTGTTTTTTTTTGTTTTTTTTAGAAGTCTGGATCAGGCCAGATAAGTTCATATGCTCGAGCTCCATGTGCTCAAGGCAGAGAGACCTGGGGTGGGGGTGCTGCTGGTAACCCCAGACCCTTGGCCAATCCTGGGGTGGGAAAAAGACCCCCGTGGCCCCCCTGCATACCATGTGTGTGGAGCACAGAGAAGGCTGGGCAGCCAGGCAGATGGCAGACTTGCAGCCATGTTCCCTCAGAGCAGGGAAACTCCCGCGGCAAGCCAGGACCCATGGCAGGACGGCAGCTGGGGCAGAAACAGCCCCACTCGGCATGCCTCACAGACCTGCAGGTGGGGATAGAAATGGGGTGGCGTGGTGGATCCTGAATTGAAAACCAATGATGATAACACAGAATAGACAGGAAAGAACAGACGCCAACCTAATCCGCCGGGGCTGCTTATAAGGCAATGGCGCCGGGAAGACGGGCGGCAGAACCCAGCCGCTAAATCATCGCTAACTGAGGAGGATCCAAGTCCTTGGCCTCCGTTCGTACCTCCTGGGTGTCCTCAGCGCAGCAGTCTGTCCTCCGGGCATCTGCCGAACACAGTTGAGGTGGCGCCACGTGCTCAGAGCATCAAGAAAAGACCCCTGACCCATGCATGTCATGTGTGTGGGCAGTAGGGACAGAAAGAGATGCTTAACAAACATACAACACAAATATGAAACGTGGACAGACATTAGACAGCACAAACCTCGGCAAAGAAATGGTGCCCCAAACTAAAATTACAAACAACCCTTGGACTTTCGTCCAGGACAGAACCAAGGGTTCCAGAAATACGTCTATTTCTGGGCCAGCACGTCTGCTTACCCTATGGTTCAATTCAAATAACCCTCGGACTTTCGTCCAGGGTGGGACTTCAGGGTCTCGAAATACATCTATTTCCCCCTGAGGTCCGAATTACAAATTCCAAATACCAGTACAAACTACAAATACAAATTACAAATTCTGCGCAGGCTCAGATCAAATTCAAGTCATGGCACCAAACCAACAAAACAGCAAGAGACATAACAAGCAAACATATAATATTGAACATGTAAGTTGCGAGCTCGAATCATCTTACTCAGGTGAAGGGTGGTCGAAAATCCCGGACAAGCCCCCAAATGTTAGACACCCCCCCCCCCCCCCGGAAAACTCAGGTATCCGGGGTCCCAGGCCACGACTGCGGTCACCCCAATCACCAGGCAGATTCGAGAGCTTGCTGCAAACTGCACGAGGCTTTATTGTAATTTAACGAGCTAACCCCATGTTAGCTCGGGTCTTTCACCCACCCGCCATGGCGGATGGCTCGAAAAAGACGGCTCCTAGGGCCTCCCAAGAGATCTTATAGGGCAGCGTAAGGGGAGTGTCTAGAGGTACGCACAGGCTCAGGATTGGTGTGCCTCCAGGCTTGGAGGGCTTGCCCTGTGTTGTTTGGTCAACTGGTTGTTATGGCCCATAGGCCCTCCAGGGTGGTTGCTATACTTTGTGCGTCATTGCTGTGCACTTGTCCGTAAAGCACACTCAGGGTCGTAAAGCATAGCGCCACCAGCTAACTTCTGATTGGTTCCTTGTCACGAGGCAGGCATCTGACTTTCTAGTGTCTAGGACAAGGTCATAGAAGCACGTGTTCGGCTGTTATGGCTGCCAAAAGGGAAGCTGGTCCCTTCACTTGGAGGCAGAGGCCAGAGGGGCCACTAGTCAACCATAGAGGTCTGGAGGACTGTACAGAGAGACAGGAAGTGATAAGGTGGGGTGGAGAGAGGAGGTAGCCCCTTTTGGACCAAGGAACAAGAAAGATAGGAAGCAACTGATGGCTGCTCCTCTGCTTCTTTGGTCTTCCAGGTTTTTAACCTGATATCTGACTCCTGGTTTTTATTGATAGGATTAATTAGATTAATGCTTTACCTGTTGCCAAGCTAATCTAATTATTCTTAGTCAATAAAATACCAGGAGTCAGCCGGGCGTTGGTGGCACACGCCTTTAATCCCAGCACTTGAGAGGCAGAGGCAGCCGGATCTCTGAGTTTGAGACCAGCCTGGTCTACAAGAGCTAGTTCCAGGATAGCCTCCAAAGCCACAGAGAAACCCTATCCCAAAAACCAAAAACCAAAACCAAAAAAAGGTCACTTGCTGCTCTTGCAGAAGCCCCAGCTCTGGCTCCCAGTATCCATATATGGGGGACTCACAACCACCTATAACTCCAGTTCCAGGAAGTCTGACACACATGTGCACATATACACATATAGGCAAATACTCATACATATAAAATAAAATAAATCTTGAAAACAAAACAAAACCCTAAATCCGGGCTGTGGTGGCATACATCTTTAATCCCAGCATTCGGAAAGCAGAGGCAGGCGGAGCTCAGTGATTTCGAGGCCAGACTGGTCTACAGAGTGAGTTCCAGGACAGCCAGGACTGTTACACAGAAAAACCCTGTCTGGAAAACAAACAAACAAACAAACCAAAAATCCCTAGAAAGAAACTTCATTAACAGTGTTAGCTTAGGGAGCTGGAGAGAGAACTCAGCAGCTAAGAGCACCTGCTGCCCTTCGAGAGGACCTGAGTTCAGTTCCCACCACTCACATCAGGTGGCTCACAACCAGCCATAACTCCAGCTCCCTAAGCTAACCCCATCTGGCCTCTATGGGCACTTACATGTATGTGGTAAGCGCATGTGCACACATGCACATATATATGCTTTTTAAAAAGAGTGTTAGCTTAAAGTAAAAGATGCTATCATGGATAACATGGTGGGGATGGGTGGGAGGATGTGGAACTGAAGAAGGGGAACTAGCCAAAGATGGAAAGAACCCTTTTATAGCTATCCCCAAGGAGTGTGGAGCCTGGCCATAGCCCAAAGCCAGTTTCGGGGCAGGCATTATCAGAGCTATTGGTCTGAAGAGACAGAGATAAGAAAGCATGTCTTGTTTATGAATTCCTGTTGCCTCTGCAGAAGATAGGGATCAGGCAGCAGGGGAGGTACAGCCTGATTTTCCAGGCTGCAGATCTGATCTCCGAGAGTGGCCAGCATCTTAAAGTGGCAGGCCCAAGATGTAACACTTGTGAAAATTCTGGAATGTGCTATGCCTGAAAATAATGCCACAAGCAGAGTACCCATAGGGAATAAGAAATGTAGGTGAAAAGGCATTTGGTGAGTGTCGGGTAATCATGCATCAGTTAGGCTTTTAAAAAATCTTTTTTAGATTGTATTTATTTTTTAATAATTTATTTATTTTTATTATATTTGCATTGGTGTTTTTCGAGCAGGTATGTCTGTGTGTGGGTGTCAGACTTGTAGTTACAGACAGTTGTTAGCTGCCTTATGGGTGCTGGGAATTGAACCCGTGTCCTCTGGAAGAGCAGTCAGTGCTCTCAACCACTGAGCCATCTCTCCAGCCCCTAGACTGTGTTTATTTTTATTTTCTGCCATGGGTGTTTTGCCTATATGTATGTCTGTGCATTACAGGCATGCAGTTCCAGAAGAGGGCGTCAGATCCAGGAACTGGGGTTACACATGATAAATGTGACTGAGCCACTATGTGGGAGCCACTATGTGGGTGTTGGGAACTGACGTGTTCTCTGGAAGAACAGCAGGTGCTCTTAACTGCTGAACATTCTCCCCAGCCCCAAATATTTTATTTGTTTGTCTTGGGTTTTTGATTTAGGGTTTCTCTGTGTAACAGCTCTGGCTGTCCTGGAACTCGATTTGCAGTCCAGGCTGGCCTCGAACTCACATAGATCCACTTGTTTCTACCTCCTGAGTGCTGGGATTAACAGTGTACACCACAACTGCCCAACTCAGATTTTTTTTTTTTTTTTTCGAGACAGGGTTTCTCTGTGTAGCTTTGGAGCCTATTCTGGCACTCACTCTGGAGACCAGGCTGGCCTCGAACTCACAGAGATCCGCCTGCCTCTGCCTCCCAAGTGCTGGGATTAAAGGCGTGCGCCACCAACGCCCGGCTAGATATTTTAATATACTCTTTATATTGCTATAAAATGATGTTATCTCAGAAATCAGAACCATGAATACATGATAGCAGCTTTTTTTTTTTTTTATATCAATTGGTTCTTCTTTTAAAACTCTTGGCTTGAAATGAAAAAAAAAGAAAGATTAAATCAATTTAGATCATTTGAGTTTAAGAATTCAGACCGAAAAGCCTGCTCCCACAGTGACACACTTTCTTCAACAAGGCCACACCTACTTCAACAAGGCCACATCTCCTAAAAGTGCCACTCACTATGGGCAAATGCGGGCCAGTTACATTCAAAATACTACACAGCATTTCTCTGTGTAGTCCTGGTTATCATGAAACTCACTCTGTAGACCAGAAATCTGCCTGCCTCTGCCTTCCTAGTACTGGGATTTAAGGCTTGCTTTTTGTAGCTCCAAATGCTTCCACAATCCTCCAACAAAATAGTCCAAAGGCATGAAAAGCCACATGGTCAGGTCTGTCACAGCAGCACCCCACTTTAATACCAATTTCTGGTCCAGTTTCCTTTCTGTTGCTGTGGTAAAAATACTCTGACCCAAGCAACTTGGTGGGGAAAAGGGTTTATTTGACTTATACTTCCCAGTCATTGCCAATGACTGAGGGAGGGCAGGAGAAGAACTCGAAGGCAGAAATTATGGAGGACGCTAGTTGCTGGCTCATTCTCAGGCACATGCTTAGCTAGCTTTCTTGTACAGCCTCAGAGCACCTGTCCGGCAAATGGTGCTCCTACGGTGAGTTGGGACCTCCTACATTAACAATTACGGTAGTCCTCCATAAATACACAGGCTACTCTGATCTTGGCAGCCTCTCTATTGAGACTCCTTGCTGGGCTTACTCTAGGCTGTGTTGAGTTGACAGTTACAGCAAAATAGGACAGATGCAAAAAGGTAGTCAAAGTACGTGAACCTAGGGAACATGTAGGTATCACTGTCCTCATGTCTAATAAAATAGACTTAAACCCTAACGAGTCAGGGCTGTTACACAAAGGAAATAGTCCATCAAGAGGACAAGATGGTTATAAACATACATGCCATGAACACAAGTGTATGCAATTTCATAAAATAATACTACTAGATATAAAATTACAGATTAGCCACAGTGCAATAGTAGTAGAATACTTCTATCCCCTTCTCACCAAAAATAAACACAAATATCTAAATTAGATGACATCATAGTCAAAGCATTTTGAAACTTAAACATTAATAGTCCAGACTCAAGCTATGTTTTTGAGCAAATATACAATTCTTTCATACAAATAACATCCATAATTTGAATGTATAAAAATTTATATGAAGCTACCTACACAAAAATTCCAGAGAGTTTACATAAAGCTGGGTGGTGGTTGTGGCAGAGGCAAATGCCTTTTATCCTAGAGCTCCAGAAGTACAGACAGGCAGATCTTTGTGAGTTCGACCAGCTTGGTCTACAGAGTGAGTTCCAGGACAGTCAGGACTGTGTAGAGAGACTCTGTCTCAAAAAACAAACAAAGAAAAATGTTTAATAAAAAGTGTGCTGGGTCAGCTATGGTGGTGCACACCTTTAAACCCAGCACTCAGAAGGCAGGTGGATGTCTTTGAGTTTGAGGCCAGCCTGGTCGACAAAGCAACTTCCAGGACAGCAATAGCTGTAACACAGAGAAACCCTGTCTCGAAAAACCAAAAGCAACCAAACAAACAAAAAGCACTGAGCACTGTGGAAAGAGCTCATCACCTCAGAGTCTCTCATTAGCTAAGGATCTTGAGTTCCAGCAAAATTAATACTTGCTGGCCCGGTGGTGGGGGCTGCAGCCTTTAATCCCAGCACTCAGGAGGTAGAGCAGGCCAACCTGGTCTACTGAGGGAGTTCTGGGACAGCCAGGGCTGTTACACAAAGGAAAAACAAAAACCTAAGCAAATATTTGCTGTTAAGGTTGACTACACAGAGAAATTATTCCTCTTATATACAGATAATTTCAAATAAATGTTAAAATAGCAACAAACTATGCTTAGGGCCTAAGTGTGTGTGTGGGGGGGTGTGTGCACTGAAGTATGAGTTTATTCCTTTTCCAGATAAAAATCTGGAGTTGTCTGAGAATCTCACAAGCATGAGTATAAATTTTGCTTACAATAAAACACATCTTAACTGTCTCTGCAACCATGGTGTCTCTTGAGATTAGCCTGTACCACACTCTATACTATATCAAACTTCGGTTTCCCTTGTTCTGAGAGGCTCCATTTTACAAGTAGCTTTTGACTCCATTTTGAGGAGGGACGATGAGTGTGTCCATGGGAGGATATGTGAACAGCACAATCTGTCCGGAACCAGCCATGCAGCACAGTCTGAAAATGACGTATTTCTGGGAATAGAATGGCACTCTGAATTTATCGAAAGGAATTGAGAGTTGGGGACATGTGGGCATGTTAAAATCATATCAGAGAAACTGGGCTCAAGACCTTATCAGACACACCTGGATCTCAGAAAGACGTGGTGGATACCCAACTGCAATGGAAATGTCCATTGCAGTGACATCCCCACTGACCTGCCATGTGACTGTTTGGTATGAGCATCCAGGACTAACAGTCTTGACTGTCCTCAGGGCTTCAGCTCAGCTTAGTACCTCCAGGTGATGTAGTCTACCCAAAAGCTATTTTCCCATTGCCTGCTCACCCATCTGGACCTGACATCTACTCATCTGCCTGTTCCTTTGTCTGGATGGACTCTAGACCTTTCACCTATGCAACTGGATTTTATCACTGCAGCTCAATTCTCAAACCTGTCACACCCAACAGCTGCCTTTACTTTTCCATTTTCTTCCTTACAGCTCAGTTTGGATTATCTTATCAATACAGGCTCTATTTGCATCTCTATCAGCCAATTTAAAATAATTTTTAGATTCTTCTATTTTATGAGTACTTTGCTTGCATGTATGTCTGTGCACATCTATTTCTGGGGCCGGTGGAGGTCAGGAGAAGACATCAGGTCCCCTGGAACTGGAGTTACAGATGGTCTGAGCCTCCATGTGGTACAGGAACTTGAATCGGGTCCTTTGGAAGAACAACCGGCGCTCTTAACCATTGAGCAATGTCTTGGCCTCCCTTCAGCCAACTTTTGAAATCTCTTTTAATCCTTCTGTGACCTGTATATTTACATATGTAGATCTACTCCCTGAGTGTTGTGTGACCCAAGAGCTAACACTGGAATAGAAAAGCCTGTGTTCACCCTGCTGGGATTACCAAGAGAAAGTGGGAGTATTATCTGGCAAATTGCTGCCACTGAAATCCTCATGCCTTATAAACTTACTGTTATTCAATGAATCCTGTCGCTGCAGAAAGACACAAACACGTGGGTCTATGTAGCCTACTCATGACACAGGTGTTTTTATCTTAACAGCTTCGATTTGGTCCTCTTTATCTGGGGAGCCACCTGTGATCTCATGTCCCTGATGTCCCTAATGTCCCTTTGTGATTTAGCTTCAGAACCTGCCAAAATTGTTTATTTCTTGTAAAGACACCCTGGCTCACCACAGAAAGCCCCATTAACTCTCTCTCTAGACCCTGCACACTCAGAGAATCTCTGAAACAAGGAAAGGCACCAAAAGCCTGCTGGAAATTCTTGGTGGATTTTGCAGCTTCTTCCCCTGAAGCCGCCAGCTGCCCAAGTTGCCACCTAAGTGCTCAGCTTTTGATCATACTTGGGTATAACCCCAGCCTGTGGTGGACACATCATCGCCCTTCACCTACAACCTATAAAATCTCCCTGCTTTACTTTGGAATGAGACTTCTCTGGCCTCCATCTCTGAGACTGGAGACCCCGCCCAGGAGTTGCTTTACTGGAGTGTAGCTGTTGTGAAGTCTTTTCCAGTTCAGCTTGATCTGACTTACTGCATCAGCAGAGAAACTTATGGGGGCGGGGGGCGCTATTACTTGGGTGTCTTTCCCTTTCCTTGATCACTTCTCATTCTCATAACCTCCATATGTAAATCATTGTTTAAAAGTCTTCGAAATAAACTCCAACTCTGCTTCAAACCTGATGGTCCTGAAATTATTTTCTCTGGTGAAGTCAAGTATCCCATTTTTACCTGAGTGGAGGTCCCTAAAAACAATTCTTCAGTCAGGACTTCAGTGGTGCATGCCTTTGATCCTAGCACTAGAGCTGTCTCAGACCCGTCTCTGCCTGCTTAGTGCTGGGATCAAAGGTGTGTGCCACCACTGCCCAGCTTGGTGTCTTCCTCTATTACCGTCTACCTTACTGCCTTGAGACAGGGTCTCTAACTGAAGGAGTTAGGCTGGCAGAGAGCCAGATCTCAGGATCCACCCACATCTGCATCTCCTTCCAAAGTGCAGTGCTGGGATTATAGGTTGGCACAGCCATGTCTGGATTTTTACTTGCATTCTGGAGATTTGGCCTCGAGTACTCATGCTTGCAGTGCAGGAGCTCTAACCTCTGAGCTATCTCCCCAGCCCATTGTTCTTTTTACAGAAGTGGAAAATTGAAGCTTCTTTTTTCTTTCATTCTTTTT